>NC_030815.1:8566672-8882215 GCF_001704415.2 Capra hircus
CAGAGGGATCCAACATACCCTTTACAAGTTGCTCCCAAAGAGACCATCTTGCAGAAATATGTGTAATACTGTAGCCCCGTCGGGGGTATTAACGCTGATACCGTCAGTGTGTAGAACTCACCCATCAACCAGAGGATCCCCCGTGCTGCCCTTTTAAGGCCATCTCCACTTCCACTTCCTTCCAGCCCTAAACTCTCCTCAAATCCTGGCAACCACTAACCCATTCTCCCGCTCTTTAGTTTTGTCATTTCAGGAGTGTTACGTAAGTGGAATCACACAGTGTGGGACCTTTGGGGTCAGCTTGTTGCACACAGCACAGATCTCTGGGCACATCCGTGTCATCACTGTATCAATAGTGTGGTAGCTTGCTTCTTGTCACAGCTGAGTGTATTGCCGGGTACGCATGCACCACAGCGTATGCAGTTATTCACATCTTGTAGGAGGCTTGCTTCCGTTTTCAGTCTGTGATGAGTGGATCTGCGCTAAGCACTCCTGCATGGTTTTTGTGTGAACACAAGCTTTCATTTCTCTGGAATAAATGCCCAGGAATGGCATTTGCTAGGTTATAAGGCAAGAACACCTTCAATTTTTAAAAACCTACAAAATGGTTTTCAGAGTGATTGATTTATTTTAAACTCCGCCCCACCCCCAACTCCCACCCCTAGCAATGTATTCATGATCCAGTTTCTCTGCGATCTTGTCAGCATCTGGTGTTACTGGTTGTTTGTTTTCCCTCTGCAATTTGTATATTTATTTATTAAAAAAATTTTTTTATGAACCCCTCTCCCACCTCCCACTGCTTTTTTTTAAAATTTTAGCCATTTTGAGGTGTGTAGTAGTTTTAATTTGCATTTTCTGATTGTAGTTCAATTTGCATTTTCTTGATGATGGATGACATTGAACATCTATTTTATTTGCCATCTGTATATCCTCTTCAACAAACTGTCTGTCCTTGTCTTTTGCCCATTTTTGCACTGGACAGTTTGTCTTTCTGCTTTTGAGTTTGAGAACACTTTATACATTCTAAGCATAGTTCCTTTGTTGAATATTCCCTCCCAATCAATAGCTTGTAATTTCATCCTCTTAGTTTTAATTTATTTTATATATATATATATATATAGAGAGAGAGAGAGAGAGAGTATAATTGCTTTATGGTGTTGTTTAGTCTCTGCTGTACAGTGAAGTGAATCAGATATAGGTATATATATATCCCCTCCCTCATTCCCTTTTTTAAAAAATTTTTTTTATTTGACTTCACCGGGTCTTAGGTGAAGCACGTGGGATCTAATTCCCCAACCAGGGATTGAACCCAGGCCCCCGGCATTGGGAGCACGGAGACTTAGCCACTGGACCACCAGGGAAGTTCCTTCCTCATCCTCTTAATATGGTCTTTTCAAATTTTGATGAGGTCCAGTTGATCAATTTTTCTTCTCATGAGTTATGTTTTTGGTGTTACTCTATGTCCCAAAGATTTATTTTTTCCTAAAAAATGTGTATAGTTTTATATTTAAGTACATGATTCATTTCATGTTTTAATTGAATTTACTCCAGGAATTCATAGTTCTCAATTTTAAAAAAAGTACTATTTTAAAGCAAGCTGCTTGGCTTTGTTTTTAATTCTTAGACATTTATTTACTCAAATCTTAATTGCCCCATGAGGGATCTTTTTGTTGGGCATACAAACTCTTAGCTGTTGTGGCATGTGGGATCTAGTTCCCCCACCAGGGACTGAACCCAGGCTCCCTGCATTGAGAGCACAGAGTCTTAGCCGCTGGACTACCAGGGAAGTCCTCCCAAAAGGTTCTTTACTCAGATTTTTAGTTTTATTTTTCCTTATCTTGTGTGCATTAATAAATGGAATCCATAGATATTAATGAAACTCTCTATTCTATTACAGATAACGTCTTGAGTATTAGGTTACGGGATTCTGGTTCTCATATGAATCACCTGTTTTAACAGGCTTCTTGTGAAACTGGAGTGCGGGAAGCCAACTCCTTTCCATTAAATTGGGGTAGAAGTCAAGACCCCCCACTCAGGCCAGCAGTGACACCAAGGGAAGGGGCAGGAGTGTGACTGCTACTGGGTGGGAGCCCAAGTTCCTCATGTGGCTTCCACTGACACCGAGGGGGACGGAGGATGCTTCGTTAGACTAGATGGTAAAGTCCTGCCTTTCCATTCAGCCTCCTGTGACACCACCATGGTGGGCAGAAGTGGGGAGGGCGAGGGTGTCCGCTAGACCTTGCTTGCTGGGGTAGGAGTGCTATGGGGTTTTTCCTGGTATATTGCTGGGATAGAAGGATTATTGTTAAATAGTCTCTGCCTTGCTAGGTTGTCCTTTCTTTTCCTCCAAAGAGAGGAAGTCTTTCTTGTTTTGTTTTGTTAGTTTGTATCTGTGACCACTGGTATTTTTTCCCCTAGCTGGTCCTAGGAAAGACAGTGCCCTTATGTACTATGATCCAGGCTGGGAGGTAAGAGGCGAAAAGAAAATCCAGGGAATTCACTGCTGTATCATGCCTTAAGTAGTAGGATATTTGTTTCCAATTTCATCTTCTCTTTCCCTTCCAGAGCCTTTACTTTTGTTTCACAATATAATGTCCAGGGCTTTCAGCTGTATTTAGAGAGAGGGATCAAGAGAACTGTGTCTACTTCATCTTGTCCAGAACTAGAAGTTCCAATTATCTTGTTTTGTTTTGAAATCACTGCAGATGGTGACTGCAGCCATGAAATTAAGAGACGCTTACTCCTTGGAAGGAAAGTTATGACCAACGTAGATAGCATATTCAAAAGCAGAGACATTATTTTGCCAACAAATGTCCGTCTAGTCAAGGCTATGGTTTTTCCTGTGGTCATGTATGGATGTGAGAGTTGGACTGTGAAGAAAGCTGAGCGCCGAAGAATTGATGCTTTTGAACTGTGGTGTTGGAGAAGACTCTTGAGAGTCCCTTGGACTGCAAGGAGATCCAACCAGTCCATTCTGAAGGAGATCAGCCCTGGGATTTCTTTGGAAGGAATGATGCTAAAGCTGAAACTCCAGTACTTTGGCCACCTCCTGCGAAGAGTTGACTCATTGGCAAAGACTCTGATGCTGGGAGGGATTGGGGGCAGGAGGAGAAGGGGATGACAGAGGATGAGATGGCTTGATGGCATCACTGAGTCGATGGACGTGAGTCTGAGTGAACTCCAGGAGATGGTGATGGACAGGGAGGCCTGGTGTGCTGCGATTCATAGAGTTGCAAGGAGTTGGACATGACTGAGCGACTGAACTGAACTGAACTTGTCCAGGATATGGGAAAAGCACCAGGCTTGTGTGACACTGGTTCCGTCTCTCTCTGTGGTCCTCACAACGTTCACTGTAGGGGGGACACCTTCTAAAAGAGATGTCATTGCTGCTGGAGTTCGCTCTTTCCTACCTCACAGCCTTTGCACGAGACGGCCTTTTCGTCACTTGTAGCTCATCTAACATCCACACTTAGTTTCACACCAGTGACCAGATAGGGGGCTCCTCAAGTGAGCACTCCCAAGATGAATCTCTCCCATCCTTACAACCAGAGGAAGTTAGTTTATGAGGGTTTTTCCTCTGTTTCTTTTCTAGTATCAATCAAAACTATGTTTAAATTTTGTGTCCATTTTATTAAAGAGAAACTAAGCTGCCAGACTTTTGTTCAGTGGAAGCTGCATACATCATCCAATATGCTACGGTAGTTTACCCAACTGCCTGCCTAGGACATAGAGGGCTCCTTTAGTCAAGCAACCATGTCTCACTAATGGTTTAGAACCCAGGACTTCCCTGGTGGTGCAGTGGTTGAGAATCCACCTTCCAATGCAGAGGATGTGGGTTCCATCCCTGGTTGGGTAACTAAGATCCGGAGTCTCAACTACTGAGCTTGCATGCCTCAACTAGAGAGAAGCCAAGTGTCACAACCGAGATCTGACACCGACCAAAAAAAGGAAAGAAAAAAACAATGCAACAGAGGAAGCTAAGTGGATCTCAGATCTTCCTCGCCCTTTTTTTTTTAAACAAGTCTGAGATAGAAAAAGTCTTGGGGCCCTACCTGGATTGGAGAAGGCCAGAAATATTTATTCAGGGTTGCTGCTTACTGACTCACAGGACCTGACACTAAGTATTCCTGAATCCAGGTCCCGCTTCTCACAACTAAGCCCGATTCCCGCACTTTTCCCAGACTCTTACTGTCTGCTTCCCATGGACAGAGGGTGCCTTTGCACTGTGCCACCCCAGGTACCCCCAAGTTACCTGGCAAGAATCGTAGCTCTCATTCTCATATCCAGCACACAGCATGTTTTTGGTAAGTTTGGGAAATTCCTTAAGACACCTGTCCCAACTCATTATGGTCATGGGGGCTTTCAGCAGCTCAGTTTCCATAGGCTCGTTGAGACCTGAACCACAGAGAAGGCCCATTAGAACGGTCACTGGTCTCCAGCCCCAGTGCCGCGCGCGGGCCCCAGGCCGTCCCGCCCAGCATCCCACCAGCCACCCAGCCGCCCTTTCTTCACCTTTTCACAGAACCTCATTCTCCACATCCTGCCAGTAATCCCTTGCAATTTACTCATTCCACCGGCCCAGGCTCTTCCAAACAAGTCCCCATCTATTTAAATTATTCATTCCTCCCATTCAAAATCCTACTCCTGCCTCCAAGAAGACTTCCCTCTGGGCTCCAGCAACCCCACCGATTTCACTCCTTAGAACTGGCTGTTGAAAAAAAAAAAAAAAGAACTGGCTGTTGAGCAGTTCTTACATAATCCCACCTCTTCAAGCCATATTTGCCTATTGCCCCTCTCTGTTATGTGAGCACGGCACTTCTGACACAGTGCCACTGAAACTGGGTTTGCGCTAGACAAAGGTAGGGTAGGTTGGTTGAGAGTCTTTTTTGTTTTCTAATTTAATGATTTTTCAATGGAAGGATAATTGCTTTACAGAATTTTGTTGTTTTCTGTCAGCGGTTGACAGCTTCGACAGAGGGTTTGGCAAGGCCCTTCCTGGACTGCCAGCTTCCAGGAATTTGTCTGAATTTGTCTCCGTCTCATCCTCTAACCACACGGAGATTTCAAAAGTCTTATTCTTATTGCATATTTTTAATTTTGCAGGAACCCACCTGCCTCTTCCTCACTTCTAAATTTTGAGTCTTGTCTGAAGTCCTGAATCAGTGTTAACACCAGTTACCCTCCAGTCACTAAATTCCTGAAATTCCTACCGTGTTTCAGACCCCAGCTTGCTGCAGAGCATCCCCCAAGGACCTGTAGCCTTGTCAGGCCTGAGCTCGGCTGTGCCATTCCCACCCCTCCCGCACCTATGTTATTGAGTTTTCTTTGGGGATAGTTCAGTGGGGGCTTTCATAATCCCTTTATACCCTGGTCCAGCTCCTTCTATTTGGGCCAAGTGACAATGTATTGACAAGTAACAAGAACAGATTCATTTCTAAGAATGGATGGGCAACACTCCAGGACCATCTAAAGTCTAGGCCAGGGCAGGTGTCTTGAATGCCTGAAGGAATCAGGTGGAAAGCATGCATGCGTGAATCGGGGAGATGAGAGAGGACAGAGCAGGGAGCCCCTGGCAAGCTGGAGGTTTGCATTCAATGAAGCCAACAAATGGTTGTGCGCTGGCTCACAAGGGAGGACCGCACCCAGGGATGGCCCACACCTGGCATCTCAGCGCTGGGCCTTGGTGGGGGTTGGCGGGGGTGTTTCCTTGGTAACTTGGAAGAGGCTGAGATCAGGCCTCCCTGGGTTTCTAGTGTTCAGGGATTAGCTCTGAGGCAAGCCCCTCCCCCTCCCTTCCTCAGCTCGCTCTCTCTTTCACCTTCTCCTCTAGGTTTACTGGCCCGTCCTCAGATGCCAGTGATGCAGCCCTCAGCCTGGCTGCACCCAGGAGATGCTGAGCTGTGACGTACCAGATTTGACCTGCCCCCATCCTGCCACCCAGCAATTGTGCCACTGGGAGAGGCCGGGCTGCGTGGGCAGGCAGAGGGGTTCTTTCCGCTCGTTGAATATGATGGGATTGTCCAGCATCAGCAGAGCAATGTCATTGTCCATGTTAACTCTTTGAAAGTCCTTGTGGAGAATGATGGTTGTGACTCCCTTTATCTCCAGGGATGGGCTGGTTAGGCTAGTGGTTCCCAGCACAACTCTCAGTTCGGTGGGCCTGGTGGAGGCGGAGAACCAGAGAGGGAGGAAAGTCACAGGGGGCCCAGAATCTGCTACGGCTAAACCCTAAACCCCGCATGGTCCTACTAGCCTTCTGGACTTGTCCTACTGGGGCTGTTGCTCAGAGGTTGTGAGCATTTGTAAAAGGTAGAGAAGGAGGGTGAAACAGCCAGTGTGGGACCACAGCCGCCTTGGTGCTCCAGCATCGTCCCAGAGACCCGAATGAGACAGTCCTGCCTCACTGGGCAAAGGCAGGACCTAGCTTTGCCCCTCAATCACCTGCCCAAAGAGCCCACAAAAGACCACTTAGCACAGATCAGACCCTGGCACACACAAACTAGCCCTCAGGTAGGTACGGGATTATCATAGCAACCTGTCTACCAGCAATTTAGATACTCAGGGTTTGTTTGTTTGCAACATACACAACTGACCAAATTTACATATTCAGAATATATAAAGAGATTCTACAAATAAAACACTGTCAAACTCGAACAGGCATTCAGGAGAGAAAATATACCAATCAACTTGAATATATCAATGTAGCAGTGGTAGTAAGAAAAAATACAAATTATGACCACCAAGATTCTAGTCTTACCTATCAGAAAAGTGAAAATTAAAAGTTCTGAAAAAGTAGCAAGTATTGGTGATGACTTTAACACTTATATACCACTGGGGGAAATTTAAATTGGTACTACCACTTTGAAAAATCATTTGGTGTCTTCTAATAAACTTGAAGACGTACAGCCCTACGATTCTACTGCTTCTCTCTTAGAAATAAACTCTTGTACACATATATAGAAGGCCCATGCAAGAGTCAAGAATGGACTTTAATCTAGACCTGCCAATGATGGGGCTTCCCACATGGCCCTAGTGGTAAAGAACTCACCTGCCAGTGCAAGGGACAAAAGAGACTCAGGTTTGATACCTGGGTTGAGATGACCTTCTGGAGGAGGGCATGGCAACCTACTTCAGTATTCTTGCCTGGAGAATCCCATGGACAGAGGAGGCTGGTGGGTACTGTCCTTAGGGCCACGAAGAGACAGATATGACTGAAGCAACTTAGCATGCAAGACACACTGCCACTGATGAAGCAGAAAGATTCTTCAGGAATTTCCTTCCAGGCAGAATGGCCAGGAATTTTCCAATCCCTGAGTATCCCACGAGAGCAGATGCAACCAGTTTCCTTGGTTATCCCAGGGTGAAACTTTCCCTGTGGTTTTGATTAACCTGTTAAAGTTTATCTTTCTATGTATCGTCCATCTCTCATGAGATGGTGGAGCAGAAAAGTACAAATGCTAGAAGGGGATTTAAACGCTATTTCTTGTCTCCTGGAGAATCCCAGGGACGAGGGAGCCTACTGGGCTGCCGTCTATGGGGTCGCAGAGAGTCGGACGCAACTGAAGCGACTTAGCAGCAGCGGGAGCAGATGTGTCCCTTGGGTGAATCACCCAACCTTACTGGGCTTCAGCTTCCTTCTCTATAAGATAAAGATGTTCATTTTAGCTGCCCTAGGGTTGTTGTAAGATCGAATGAGTTAAAAGGGAGCAATTCATTCTGCCTTCCTCAGGCTGGGTGTATATGATTCAATCAGTTAATGCACATGGTTTCTTAGAACATGATTTGTAATCACTAAATGCTCTATTTTTTCCACCAGTCTCCTGGGATGCAGAGAAAACTCTACACAGGGCAAGAAAATCAGGTGTCAGATGGCCCAGGAACTGAGACCTCCAGAACTTCCATTTAAAAGGACTTGAATGTCACAGGAGAGGTAGACAGACCAATCCCCAGGGTGGAAGGCAGTAGGTGGTGGTCATTCATGTCTGATACGGGAAGCAGCGACTCCAGAACTTCCCTCGGCAATCGGGCTTGGCTGAGTGTGGAGTGCCCCGGGGGCGCGCACTGTCAGAAGAGATGGGATGAACTTGGTACTTACGGTAACTGCTCAGGGTAAAAGCAGTGAGCCGCCGTGATAATCCACCACTCGCTGAGGATGGCGCCACCACAGAGATGTTCATTACCTGCCTGAACACTCACCTGCCATGGAAACTCACCCACCCCAGCCTCTATCCCTCCTGTGATTCTGGAATACTGAGCTCCTCTTGCAAACATGGGTCTTTCACCACATTCTGGTAGAATGAGAGAAAGGAAGGCAAAAGATGCAACACTTTGTCAATACCTATAGGAGATCCATAAGTAGCTATCATTATACCCATTCTAGAGATGGGGAAACTGAGGCTGACCCAGTGAAATACCTTAGAAACATGAGTAAGCCAACAGAGGCTTCACATTTGTTTCCCAGAGCCTGGGACATGGTCAAAAGTGTTGGCTCTGTCTCCCTTCCAGATAAGCAAGTCACTGTACTGTGCTAGTTTCTGCTTTCATCCAGGAGAAATCAGAGGAAATACCTGCCCAGACCAACCTGTAGTGCTTGGCAGAATAATACCTCTCTCTCAAAAGATGTCCATGTCCTAATGGACCATGATTTAGAACTCATGAATATGTTGCTTTATGAGGCAAAGGGGATTTTGAAGGTGGACTGAAAGTTGCTAATCATCTGATCTTAAAATGGGGACATTGTCTTGGATAATCTGAGTAGGCCCACTGTAGTCACACTGGCCCCTAAGGGTGGTGGAGGACAGCAGGAGGGGAGAGATGTGACTACAGGAGAAAGGCATGGAGAGGTGCCATATCGCTGGCACTGAAGATGAAGGAAGGGGCCACAAGTCAAGGGATACTGATGGCCTCTAGAAGTCAGAAACCCCAGTTAATACACTCCCTCTAAAGCTTCCAGTAGAAGCACAGTCCTGCTGACACCCTGATCTTAGACCAGTGAGGCCCACGCGGAAGTCCTACAGAACTATAAGATAAAGCGTTTGGGATTTCCCAGGCGTTCCCAATGCAGGGGGATTGGGGTTCAATCCCTGGTCGGGGAACTAGCTCCCACATACCACAACTAATTAAGAGTTCTCAAGCTGCAACTTGGGGCTGGCACAAGACAAGGAGCAAGGGAAGTGGTTTCCAGGAGGGGCATGTGGGATATCGGAAGCCGCTGCTCTTGTGAGCTGGCCTCTTAGTGGCCATTAACTTATTTGTGAGCTGCTCCTTGGGTTTCCCAGGTGGCTCAGCGATAAAGAATCTGCCTGCAATGCGGGAGACTCAGGATTGATCCCTGGATCGGGAAGATCCCCTGGAGAAGGAAATGGCAACCCACTCCAGTGTTCTTGCCTGGAGAATCTCAGGGACAGAGGAGCCTGGCGGGCTACAGTCCAGGGGGTCGCAGAGTCAGACACGACTGAGGGACTAAAGAACAATAAGAGCTGTCCCTTTGTCCCTCGGGCTCCTGGCAGAATGGAAGGGAGGGAGCAGGGCCCACTTGCAGAGTCATTCAGGTCCCCAGGCAGGTGTCCACATACCGAGGTGTGCGTCCCTGGCCTGGGACATGAGCAGCAAAAGGGACCACAGGAGCATGGCCCAGGGTGTGGCTGTTGGCCTGGAGGTGACAGAGGCCCGAGCTGAGGGAAATGACGCTGTCAAGGCCTCCCGGTCAGAGCTACCCCCTCCAGTGATGTCACAATGGACAGCGGGTCTGAGAACTCAGGCCAAGCCACACGGGCTTCTCCTCTGGCCCCTCTGCTTCTGAGATGAGCCTCATTCGAGATGCCTCCTTGACCGAGCTTCCCTTCCTGACGTGGGCACAGCCCTCCCTTCACGCGTCCTTGGAGGGGTGCCTGGGTGGCCCGTCACACAGGCATTCCTTAAGGCTCAGCAGCCTCCCCTTCACAGTTACTGTGAGCAGAAGCCCTGCACCAGGGGCTGCCGGGCTGCACCCTTGGAAACAGGAGGCACTCAGGAAGGTGCTCAGGGAGACCCTGAGGCCTGTGTCACCCAAACCCTGGTCAGTCCAGGGGCCCACGGAGCTCTCCACTCAGGCCCCTGACCTGGGCCACCCGCACGGACCACGGGCTGGGTTCCGAGGCCTCAGCCTCCCCCACACTCAGCCCAGCAGGCAGCAGCCCCCTTCCCACTCTCTCTGGTTTATTCCATGTGGCCCCCAAATCTCCAGACAGGCCCCTATCCATTCCAAGGATGGAAAGATCAGACTCACAGGTGGAGGTGCCCAGCCCGAGTCTTTGCTCAGGTTACTGGCTCAGCTGTATGATCCGGACCTGGCTTTATGTTCTTTGACACTTTCAGTACATGGGCTTGGATGGGCTCTATCCAAGCACCCTCAGTACCGCTTTCCTGACCGCTGGCCAGGCCTGATGTTTAGACGTGAATCATGTGCTAATTCAGTTCCCAAAGTGACCTCCGGTCATTTTCTAGACTTGCTGTGTCTACCCTGGGTTTTCTCCTCTGCAGAAAAGGAATACTGATGCTCAGACAGTAAAGTTGCTGTGAAGCTGTATAAACTATTACGTGTGCGTGTGTGCTAAGTCATTTCAGCCATGTCCGACTGTTTGTGACCCTATAGACCGTAGCCCGCTGGGCTCCTCTGTCCGTGGGATTCTCTAGGCAAGAGTATTGGAGCCGGTTGCCATGCCCTTCTCCAGGGGATCTTCCTGACCCAGGGACTGAACTCGCATCTCTTACGTTTCCTGTATCGGCAGGCAGTTTCTTTACCACTAGTGCAACCTGGGAGGCCCGTATAAACTGTGATCACTTGTCAAAAATAAACAAATAAATGAATAAATTGTAGCTGGAAGGTAAAAAATCATCATGTTGTCATTAAATAGAAGAAACATTTTAATAAACAAAAGAAAACTCATTTAAAAAGTTGTCGTGAACCTCAAGACGAACTTATATGCCTTAAGTGGGGCACCTCTTTACTACACCAAGGCTGTGGCCCCAGCTACTCTGGGAGGAGAAATACCAGGACATGGGGCTTCCTCCTCCAGGATCAGGGCCCTCTGTGAGCAGCTGCTCTACAGAATCCAGGTGTCCTTGCTGAAGGGAGGGCGGGGCCTGAATAACACATGCTACCTCCTCTCCCTTGGCCTTGAACAAGGGCTAAGCCTTTGTTTCCTGGCACGTGGATAAAGATTCCCAGAGCACACTGGGTCACCTGGCCTGGGTCTAGCTCCGCATCTTCCATCTGCTCTTCTTATGGACTCAGTGCTCCCCCTCCACAACCCCTCGCCCCGTACCTGCTGCCCACCTCCTGATTGCTCCGGTCCTGGAGGAGGGTGTGGAGGCAGGTGGAGCCTGGGCCCCCCTGTCTGCTGGGAGACTGGAGGACCATGGCCGTCTCTCTGCTGGGAAGCCGGATGGGCACACCTGCCCTAAACTGAGCCCTATCTATCGCAAAACACTCAATCACTGCCCAGCAATTTTTGGCCAAGCTTCTTCACAACACCAGTGGTGCCCACCACATCTGAGTCAGTGGAGAGAGTGACCAGTGGGGCCAGAGCTGCCGTGCACGGCTGCCACCCCAGAAGCCGCCATTCCTGTAGACTGTGACGAGAATGTCTCCCCGCGAAACTGGGCAGACACGGCCTCCCCTGTTGTGTATGGAGAGAAACTTAGGAATGTAAGGGATCTGTAGAAATCCCAAGAGGAAAGCAGGTACTTGCTGACACGGGCTGCCTGGTGGATTCTCCACAGTTGGCGCAAAGGCCTCACCAACATCCAGGAAGGACGATGGTCAGACGCCTTGGGGGATGTATTCGGTCTCCTCTTGTGTTCACACAGGGCTCCCCTGGTGGCTCAATGGTAAAGAACCTGCCTGCCAATGCAAGAGACGAGAGTTCAGTCTCTGGGTCAGGAAGATCCCCTGCAGAAGGAAATGGCAACCCACTCCAGAATTCTTGCCTGGAGAACCCCATGGACAGAGGAGTCTAATGGGTCACAGTCCATGGCAAAGAGTCGGACACGACTGCGCACACACACTACACATGTTCATGAAGGGGCTGGCTGCTCCTGAAAGGTGTCCTTCCGCTTATATTATGCTGCATCATTTAAGAAGTGGTCTGCATGTGGATTCCAGAGTCAGACATACCTCACCTCGAATCCTGTTTCCAACATCACACATCAATTTTGTAAAAACATGGTGATGGCATTCACGCTTTACGTCAACCATGTGCAGGTTGCATTTTTATTTTTATTTATCTGTTGTGGCTGTGCGGGCTCTTCATTGCTGCTCGAGGACTTTCTCTAGTTGTGGTATGTGGGGGCTACTCTCTAGTTGTGGTGAGAGGACTTATTTGACCCATGGCATGTGGGATCTTAGTTTCCTGACTAGGGGTTGAACTTCCATCCCGTGCCTTATCAGGGAAGTCCCTGATGTCACACTTCTCTAAAGGGCCTTGTGCTGTGCTTAAGTCGTTCAGTTGTGTCCAACTCTGTGACCCCATGGACTGTAGCCTGCCAGGCTCCTCTGTCCATGGGATTCTCCAGGCAAGAGTACGGAGTGGGTTGCCATTTCTTTCTCCAGGGGATTTTCCCAACCTAGGGATTGAGTCCAGGCCCGCCCACATTGCAGGCAGATTCTTTGCCATCTGAGCCGCCAGGGAAGCCCCTAAAGGGCCTTAGACAAGCTGCTATCCTCTCAGAGTTTCCCTTATCTCTACACAGGGGACATTACAACTATCAGAGTCGGTATGAGGATTGGCTGGGGTGACAGTGTATCTTTGCTTTGGCTAATACAACAGTGTTGCTCAAGAACTGGGATATTGGAGTAAATGAAAAAAAAAAATCTCTTGTTCTCACTAACATTATAGTCTAGTGGAAGAGACTACCTCAGATGATCATAAGAGCTATGGAAAGAATTAAAGCAGGGAGAGGGCATAGGAAGTGGGGTTGGAGAAAACTGCAGGTGCTGTTTTTATATTTTTATTTTTAATTTACTTGGCTGCGTCAGGTCTTAGCTGCCGCATGCAGGATCTTAGTTAAGGCATGTGGGATCTAGTTCCCTGACCAGGGATCGAACCCGGGCCCCCTGCATTGTACATGGAGTCTTAGCCACTGTACCATCACGGAAGTTCCACAGGGGCTGTTTTTAGTAGAGTGAGTGGGGAGGTCTCCTGGACAGGGTGACAGAAGAGACCTGAAGGAAAGGGGGAACAAAGCTTGTAGATAATTGGGGACCCTCAAAGGTAACAAGGAAACTTGTGATATTTTAATATAAGAAGAAATGTACAGTCTGATCTTTATTCAGACTTCTGACCAGAGCTCCTAAACCCTTTTTAATTTCCTAAGTGATCAGAACAATAGGAACATCTTTGCTTTAGTATTTGCTTTATTTTTTTCCCCTGGCTTCTAAAACAGCTCTAAAGTGATATAGGTGAAAAGAGCGTCTTTTGTTATTCATAACAAGCCCCTTTCGGCCCCACCTGAGTTTGTGTTAATGAGGTGATTATTTTTCTGTAAGTTTGTTTTACTCATTGATCTCTCATCGTTAATAATTTCTTGATAAATATTTAATTCAAGAGACTAGCTTATTAAAATGAGCATCAAACTCTTGTAATAGTGGTTACAACTCGGTATGAACCAAAGATGTGCTGTGCTTAGTCGGTCAGTCGTGTCCGACTTTGCGACCCCATGGGCTGTAGCCCACCAGGCTCCTCTGTCCATGGGGACTCTCCAGGCAAGAATACTGGAGAGGGTTGCCATGCCCTCCTGCAGGGGATCTTCCCAACCCAGGGATCGAACCCAGGTCTCCCACACTGTGGGTGGACTGTTTACTGTCTGAGCCGCCAGGGAGGCCCATGAACCAAAGATACGGTTGCATTTAGTATCTGCTTTCATTGCTTACATGTCACGGTTTGCACTGAGGTATTTAAAAAGAAATTTCAAACTATGTTTTACATTTCCCCTAAAGTCATAAAGTGGGTTCCAATGTACTTTTATTGCATCAGTTGGGTGGCTTTTGAAAAGCCCCTAAGGATGCGGGCTAGTTGCCAGGCAGACCAGCCCCCTGGTTCGAGGTTTGGAACTTTCAACCCCGGACTTTTAGGAAGGGGAGAGGAGCTGGGGTTGAGTTAATCACCAGTAGCCAACGATTTAACCAATCATGCCTGTGTCAGGAAGCCACATGAAAACCCTAACTGAAGGGATTCGAACAGTGTCTGGGTTGTGAGCATATGCAGGTGCTGGGAGGGCATGGCAGCTCTTCACCCGTCTCCAGCACTGACCCAGGCATCTCTCCCATTTGGCTGTTCCTGAGTTGTACCTTTTAAGAAGTTGGTAATCATAAGTAAAGCACTTTCCTGAATTCTGTGAGCAATTCTAGCAAATTATCAAACCTGAGGAGGGGGTCATGGGAATCTGATTTGTAGCCAGTCAGTTTGAAGTAGAGGGTGACCTTGAAAAAAAAATTCAGAACCCAGAAGTTGAGAGTTACATTTTATTCGGTGGGGAGTTTTAGTACTTCAAGCCCAGGAGGCAGCATCTCAGGCAACCTGAGAGAACTGCTCTGAGGAGGTGAGGGGGCAGCCAGGATATAATAGTTTTATAACAAAGGGCAGGTAGTCTGAACATCAAAAGATGGTTGCTAATTAAAGATAACCAGGTACCTCAAATTAAGGAATCTGGCACTTTTCTACGTGTGGGAAGATGCAAGATTCTGCTGCTGCTGCTGCTAAGTCGCTTCAGTCGTGTCTGACTCTGTGCAACCCCATAGATGGCAGCCCACCGGGCTCCCCCGTCCCTGGGATTCTCCAGGCAAGAACACTGGAGTGGGTTGCCGTTTCCTTCTCCAATGCATGAAAGTGAAAAGTGAAAGGGAAGTCGCTCAGTCGTGTCCGACTCTTAGCGACCCCATGGACTGTGGCCCACCAGGCTCCTCCGTCCATGGGATTTTGCAGGCAAGAGTACTAGAGTGGGGTGCCATCGCCTTCTCTGATGCAAGAGTCTGGGCTCACTGTAATCGTTCATTTCATATGCATCTCACCTACCTGGGGCCAGTATCCTGCTTCTTTGTCCTAGATTTCCTCAGGGCTCACTGTAGGGAGTGGCTGCAGCCTCTTGGTTACTAGACGGCAGATATTCTTTCCCTTCCTGAGTTACCGCAAGGCTCACCAGCTCACCTTAGTAGGCTGTGGTTGCAATCACTAATAACTATGACATCCTTTGTTTACTGATGCGGCAGGGAAAATTCCATTTCTCACAACCTAGACTTGCAATTGGCATCTGAAGTGGGGGTGGTCTTGTGGGGCTGAGTCTTGCACCTGTAGGGTCTGCACTGACTCCAAGTACTATCTGAATTGAGATAAATTGTATAGAATTTGTCCCCCATGCCTGGCTTTTTTTTTCCCCCTGTGGAAAAACTTTAGCCAAAGAATAAGTTTAATCCTCGAAGTGAGAACTTGCAGAAACAAAGGAAAATAGTCAAAGGAGATAAAATAATAATAATGTAGCGATTAAGCAAAGTCAAGGACCTCTAGTTCCTCCTCAGGGATTATGGATAATATGCTGAACCATCTCCTGTGAGCTGTTGTATAGAAACTGAAACCCCCACCATGGGGAGAAGTTACTGATGACCATGGGGTCGCTACTGATGACCAGACTGTAGCCTCGACAGAAGCTGCCAGTTCTGAGAACTGGCCTTAGGGAAATGGGAGCTAACTGACCCCAGGACTAAAGAGCAACTCTGGTCAGACCTCTGATGGCCAATTTCAAGATGACTATCAGAGTTGACTGTGCTGTTTCTGCATGTAGCCCCCTCTTTCTGACTATAAAATCTCTTGCTGGCAGTGGTCTTGTGTGCATGTGTAGGGCAGGGGGAAGGTCAGCCTTTGGACAGATGTCTGCCCTCTCCCCAGGTTGCCAGCCTCCAAAATAAAGCAAAGTTTCCTTTCCACCTACCTGTCCCTTTTATTGGCCTTTGAGCGGTGAGCAGCTAGACCTGGGTTTGGTTACAATAGCAGGCTTTGAGATCCACTTCCAGAGAATATGAAAACTCACCCAAAGACCCAGAGCCCTTTAATGCTCAAGCAGACACTAGAACACACGCCTTCTCGAGAGACTCACAGTAGTGGGTGGGGTCAGTAGGTGCAGACAGGTGTGCCTGATATGGTGGCCCCCTCGTTCCTGCTGCAGAGAGAAGGCAGACGGGTAGGGAGTGGGCTGTGTGGATGCTCCTGAGCCTGGCTGCCCTGGGTGCCCTGCTTCCTCCCTGACCCCAGGCTTACTGTGACGTCACCCAGGACCAGCCCTGCCATGCATTTGTGATGGCCGCCACTGAAGCAGCCACAGCTGGCATTTTGTCAGCTTTGGCTCGGGGCCCAGGTTGCGAAATTCTGGACTGGAATGAAAAGAAAATGCTCCAGCTTCTAATTCCACTGCTCATGGCACTCAAGGGACGTGCCCAGGAAGCTTCAGGTCTGTGCCAGGCTGAGCCAGAGCAGAGGGTGGGTGGATGCCTGCACCCTCTTACCTGGCTCCTGTAGAGAGACCAGGTGGATTTAGAGATCAGAGGGGGTGCAGAGTTGGAGCAAATGGCTCAGGAAATGAGGAGATTACAGTGGGTGAATCAAAGTAGATAGATTGGCCTCAGTGAATGATCCTGCAGGGTCTGGACCCAGAGTTGTGGAAGAATAGAGCCATTAAGAAGCCACGTCAAAGGGTAGAGGTGGCAATGAGGGTGGAGAAGTTTCACATGGTGGTTGACTCCAGCCTGTTCCAGCAGAGGTCAAGTGGTTCACGAGAAGCAGGCCCCTGTCTTCCCCTTCTCCTGCCTGGGCCACGGGCTTTTGTCCTTTGAGCTGTGGCTAGTGTGGGACTCCATAGGCTTTTTTCCCCCTCTTTGTTTACAATCTTTTGCACTGTGAGGAACTCCAGAACAAGCTGTGTCTGTTATTTCTCAGCGTCTTCTTTCACGCTGATTAAAACTATAATGCCATAGTCTGAAAATCCTCAACGTTTGCTGCATGAGTTTCAGTTCTTCTCATTTCAGCATAATGATCTTTTTTTTCCTTTAAAAAATTTAGTTTGGTCTATGTCAGTGTACGTCAGGGATGGGTGTGTATGTGCAGAGTGAGTGTGTGTGTGTGTAAATGTATTTACAAGCCATCTTTCCTCCAACTCATTTCAAAGTTATTTGACGATTCCAACAAAGCAACAGGAATATCACATCTTAAAACTTAAACCACAAACCCAATTTTATCTGGAACTGCTGTGTTTCATTGAAAATATCTAAATATATTAAGAAGAGTCTGAGTCATCTGGCAGAACGGTGGTGTAGCTGTGATAAATGAGTGTCTGTATAAGGGAACTGGAACACAGAGCATTCATCCAGGGCTTGGAAACAATTAGGGATGGGTTTCAGGCTGAAGCATCACGGAAGATGCACAGCCAGTGGAAATCCTTGATGGCAAAGTCTCTGAGGGTTGCGTGCTCACAAGGTAGTGGAGTTCCGGTGAGTTCCCACGGGGTCCAGCCTTAGGAAGACACATACAGTGCATATTAGAACAGAGTCTGCATCTTTTGGCACAAAGGGCTGTGTCCTGAGAAGCAACTCCCGAGGCCAGTTTCACTGCTTTCAGTGATTCTAGAATCAGAATGCCCGGTCCTAGCCCTTACTTGCTGTATCGCCCTAGCATGGGGATGTGGGTTCGATTCCTGGTCAGGGAGCTAAAATCCCACATGCCTCATAACAACAAACTGAAATATAAAATGGAAGCAATCCTGTAATAAATTCAATAAAAACTTAAAAAAAGGTCCATGTCAAAAACCTCTTTAAAAAAATGAGAAATAATAATAATACAAAAAAGAACAAGAACAACAGACTTGAAGGGAAGTGTGATATTCTGACAGTGGCTGCTGCTGCTAAGTCGCTTCAGTCATGTCCGACTCTGTGCGACCCCATAGACAGCAGCCCACCAGGCTCCACCGTCCCAGGGATTCTCCAGGCAAGAACACTGGAGTGGGTTGCCATTTCCTTCTCCAGTGCATGAAAGGAAAAAGTGAAAGTGAAGTCGCTCAGTCGTGTCCGACTCTGTGCGATCCCATAGATGGCAGCCCACCAGGCTCCGCCGTCCCTGGGATTCTCCAGGCACAAACATTGGAGTGGGTTGCCATTGCCTTCTCCTCTGACAGTGGAGGAGGAGTTAAAAAAAAGGGGGGGCCAGTTTCTGGAAAGTGACATCTCCAAAAATAAATATCTACTAATTTATTGTCATAAGCTCAGTGTACTCAGCAAACTATATTAATTTAGTTTTGAACATTTTGTCAGCATTTGACATGAAGTGAATGACGATCATTTGTTCAAGTGCTCCTAGCTGTAGAGTTCTCATTAGTCTTTGACCAAAATATTAAATTAATTCAACCATTGCAACCACTGACCTGATCTGTTCTTAAACATGGTGGCAACAAACCCAGATTTCATAGGTAAAATCTGGATGAAGGATTCAAGCACTGAACTCTGATTTAGTTTAAATCTCTTAAGAACAAACATTTGTCTCAAGTGCTATAGCTGAGGCATCCAGAGTATCTAGAAGAATGCCTACTACTGAGTATCAGCTTTAAGAAGAAAAACTGAAATAAGCATGGGGCATCTGCTAGAGCTGCGCTGAGATATTGCCGCATATTCATGCAAATGCCCTTTAGAGCACAAGGGGGGTATGCATCCAAATGTGTGTGCTCACCTGAGAGTTTGAGACATTCTCAGGAGGTGGAGGAGATGGTGGGGAGGAGAAAAAGGAGACCAAGAGCAGAGGTGAGAGAAAGGGACCCTTCACTCTCTGATTATTTTTATTTTTTGCAGTTTTTTAAAAAAAATTATTGGAGTATAATTGATTTACAATGTGTTAGTTTCAGAAAGTGAAGAAGAACTAAAGAGCCTCTTGATGAAAGTGAAAGAGGAGAGTGAAAAAGTTGGCTTAAAGCTCAACATTCCAAAAACAAAGATCATGGCATCTGGTCCCATCACTTCATGGGAAATAGATGGGGAAACAGTGGAAAAAGTGTCAGACTTTATTTTGGGGGGCTCCAAAATCACTGCAGATGGTGATTGCAGCCATGAAATTAAAAGACACTTACTCCTTGGAAGAAGAGTTATGACCAACCTAGATAGCATATTCAAAAGCAGAGACATTACTTTATCAACAAGGTCCATCTAGTCAACTTTATGGTTTTTCCAGTAGTCATGTATGGATGTGAGAGTTGGACTATAAAGAAAGCTGAGCACCGAAGAATTGATGCTTTTGAACTGTGGTGTTGGAGAAGACTCCTGAGAGTCCCTTGCACTGCAAGGAGATCCAACCAGTCCATTCTAAAGGAGATCAGTCCTGGGTGTTCATTGGAAGGACTGATGTTGAAGCCGAAACTCCAATATTTTGGCTACTTGATGTGAAGAGCTGACTCATTTGAAAGGACCCTGATGTTGGGAAAGGTTGAAGGCAGGAGAAGAAGGGACGACAGAGGATGAGATGGTTAGATGACATCATCGACTCATTGGACATGAGTTTGGGTAAACTCTGGGAGTTGGTGATGGACAGGGAGGCCTGGTGTGCAAAGAGTCAGACACGACTGAGAGACTGAACTGAACTGAACTGAACTGAGTTTCAGGTGTACAGAAAAGTGAATCAGTTACACATATACAAACATCCACTTTTTTTTTTTTTTCAAGATTCTATTGGTGACAATTTCTGAGAAAGTTTCCCTGGTGGCTCAGATGATAAAGGTTTGCCTGCAATTCAGGAGACCTGAGTTCAATCCCTGGGTTGGGAAGATCCCCTGAAGAAGGAAACGTCTATGCACTCCAGTATCCTTGCCTGGAGAATCCCATGGACAGAAGAGCCTGGTCACAGAGTTGGACACAACTGAGCTACTAACAGTATTCCTATATAGGTTATTACAAAGTATTGAGCAGAGTTCCCTATGCTATACAGTAGGTTCTTGCTAGTCATCTAATTTATATATAGTAGTGTGTATATGTCAACCCCAATCTCTCAGTTTAGCCCCCTCTCCTCCTATCTCCTGGCTTCCCTGTGGCTCAGAGAGTAAAGCGTCTGCCTGCAATGCAGGAGACCAGGGTTCCATCCCTGGGTCGGGAAGATCTTCGATCCCTGGGTCGCAAAGATCCCCTCCTGTCCCCTGGTAACCATACATTTGCTTTCTACATCTGTGATTCTGTTTCTTTTTTTTTTTTGTAAATAAGTTCATTTTTACCCATTTTTTAAAGATTTTACATATAAGCGATACTATCTGAGATTCGTCTCTGTGTCTGACTTGCTTCACTCAGTATGCCAGTCTCTAGGTCCATCTACGTAGCTGCAAATGGCTCTGATTTGTTCTTTTTTTATAGCTGAGTAATAGTTCATGTCTGGATTCCAAAATTTGGAGGCAATATGAAAACTAGGGGCAAGAGATAAGAAACATTTTTCCTGAATCAACCAAAGATGACCCCTGGGTATTGATGAGAAGGATGAGAGCAAACGATAGAGCTGAATTGGCTGAGGAGGGACGCCAGAGATTACTGACGTGCTTATGCCACGTAAAGGCAATTATGACAGATGGACATGGACAGACTCCTTAGAGAAAAGCTCCCTGATGCTGGGAAGGATTGAAGGCGAGAGGAGAAGTGGACGACAGAGGATGGGATGGTTGGATGGCATCAGCAACTCAATGGGCATGAGTTTGAATAAACTCCGGGAGCTGGTGATGGACAGGGAGGCCTGGCGTGCTGCAGTCCGCGGGGTCACAAAGAGTCAGACACGACTGAGCGACTGAACTGAACTGAACTGAACTGAATAACTTTTTCGCAAAAGGAATGAATTTCTAAGCACATAAGGGAAAAATCATAAAGGAATAGTTTTGACTCAGCAACAAATTTTAATTTCCTGAACGTCAAAGACAAAAGAAATGACAAATGGGGTAAAGTCCTTATAGTATTTTTTCAGCTAAAGAATTATCATCTTTAATGCCTAAATAGCTTTTTACAAAACAACATGTACATAACATAGCTAAGCTCCTTCCACTTACCTGCCCCCCAACCACCAGTCCACCTGCACCCAGGAAGCGTGCTCTAGCCCAGCTGCTCTCTGGAGAGGTGTTTCCTGCATGGAGAGCAATCAGTTCAGTTCAGTGCTAAGCTTCAGTCATGTCTGACTCTTTGCAACCACGTGGACTGTAGGCTGCCAGGCTCCTCTGCCCATGGGATTCTCCAGGCAAGAATACTGGACTGGGTAGCCATTTCCTACTCCAGGGGATCTGCCCGACCCAGGGATCTGCCCGACCCAGGGATCAGACCTATGTCTCCTTTATCTCCGGCATTGGCGGGCAGATTCTTAACCGCTAGCACCACCTGGAAAGCATCTATGGGTAGCAATGCAGACTGGCAAACCTCTCTCTTCCCTTGTGTGGCAAACATATGTTCTCCAGTGAATTCTGAATCCCAACCTGGGGGAGGGGCTCTCTTGCCAAGTTTGGTCCTTCTTTTCTTCCCTAACCCGGGGGTATTCTTGCAGTCCTCTAGACCCTTTGCATTAAATAGTTACTCCTCTGTTGTCCTTTATAACTCTTTTTTTAAAAAGACTTTTTTAATGTGGAACATTTAAAAAATCTTTATTGAATTTGTTACAATGCTGTTTCTGTTTCATGTTTTGGTTTTTTGGCCATGAGATATGTGGGACCTTAGCTTCCCGATCAGGGGTCAAACCTGCACCTTCCTACACTGGAAAGCGAAGTCTTAACCAGCTGACTGCCAGGGAAGTCCCTCGTTTATAATTCTTTCTTTTTAATTAATTATTTCATTTTAATTGGAGACTAATTACTTTACAATATTGTGGTGGTTTTTGCCATACATTGACATCAATCAGTCATGGGTGTACATGTGTATCCCCATCCTGAAACCCCCTCCCACCCTCCCCATCCCATCCCTCAGGGTCGTCCCAGTGCACCAGCTTTGAGTGCCCCATTTCATGCATCAAACTTGGACTGATCATCTATTTCACATATGGTAGTATACCTGTTTCAATGCTATTCTCTCAAATCATCACACCCCTGCCTTCTCCCACAGAGTCCAAAAGTCTGTTCTTACATCTGTGTCTCTTTTGCTGTCTTGCATATAGGGTCGTCGTTACCATCTTTCTAAATTCCATATATATGCATTAATATGCTATATTGGTGTTTTTCTAACTTACTTCACTCTGTATAATCGGCTCCAGTTTCACCCACCTCATTAGAACTGATTCAAATGTATTCTTTTTAATGGCTGAGTAATACTCCATTGTGTATATGTACCACAGCTTTCTTATCCATTCATCTGCTGATGGACATCTAGGTTGCTTCCATGTCCTGGCTATTATAAACAGTGCTCTGATGAACATTGGCGTACACGTGTCTCTTTCAATTCTGGTTTCCTTGGTGTGTATGCCCAGCAGTGGGATTGCTGGGTCATAAGGCAGTTCTATTTCCAGGTTTTTAAGGAATCTCTACACTGTTCTCCATAGTGGCTGTACTAATTTGCATTCCCACCAACAGTGTAAGAGGGTTCCCTTTTCTCCACACCCTCTCTAGCGTTTATTGTTTGTAGACTTTTTGATGGCAGCCATTCTGACTGGCATGAGATGGTGCCTCATTGTGACTTTGATTTGCGTTTCTCTGATCACGAGTGATAGTAAGCTTGATAGTAAGCTTTTCCTGCTCCAGCCCTGCACACTCTGTTTCCTGACTGGACCCTGCACATCTTTGCCCTTCTCTGCTGCCATTCCAACAACTTGAGAGCTCCTGCCGTATCACCACCCTGACCTTCCCAGATCTCACAGCTCCTCTTGAATGTGAGGGACAAAGAGTACGGGGGTGTGTTTGACTGGAATTGTCTGAGGTCTGTCCCCTCTGCACCAGCCCACTTCACTCAGTTCTCCGCTGGGAACGTGCAACAAGGATTTCTCAGCGCTTCTCCTGGACCAAAAGCTCTTTCTTTTCCCTTTCAGATGAAGTTCACTGTGGCTACAGACCCAAATTTTCAAACTCAACTGTGCTACAAGCTCACGAACTGTTGAACGTCCAGGATGGCGAGTTCCCGTGGCAAGTGAGTATCCAGATATCGCAGAAACACCTCTGCGGAGGCTCAATCATACATCGGTGGTGGGTTCTGACGGCTGCACATTGCTTCCCAAAAATCTTGTAAGTTTCTGAGGCGTTGTCTTACTTTACATCAGTCTTACTTTCCTCAATGTGTTGCCTGGGCTGGGTAGCTTAGTGGGTTACTACACAAAACTTGTGAAGCCATGGGCTCTACCCCAAGTGTGTTCCCACTGGATTTGTACCGAAAGGTATCTGCTCTATACCTGCTCTCTCAAGTTAGCCATACCCAAACATTGGCTGCTAGTCGTGACTATGCACCCAGTATTGGAAAATCAGTACAAAGCTTCCCCTCCCCTGCCAGCCCTCTGTGTAGACCACACACTGTATTCACTCACTGTTCACATACAGGCTACCACATGCTGTTTTAAGTGGTGACAATATGGTGGTCCGCAAGACAGGCAAGTCCCCAGTTGTCAAGCAGTTCACAGTCTGGTGTCTCGGGTGGATTCAGCCCACTGTCTTCCACGGGAAAGTCTCCTGGAGCTGACCGGTCACTAGCTCAGAGTTTTGCCTGAGTTTAGACCCCTGACTTCTGCCACTCTGATCTCTAGACACTCTTCGGGCACTGTACACCCAGTGCTTTGGACTTCTCAGTATTCAGCTGTAAACTCTACCAAGTGTTAAAGCGTTAGTCACTCAGTTGCCTTCAACTCTTTGCAACTCCATGGACTATCGCCCACCAGCTCCTCCATCCATGGAATTCTCCAGGCAAGAATACTGGAGTGGATAGACATTTCTTTCTCCAGGGGAATCTTCCTGACTCGGAGGTAGGAACCTAGGTCTCCTGCATTGCAGGAAGATTCTTTACCGTCAGAGCCACCAGGGAAGGCCAGCTGTTTATAAATGTACCTGTAAGTGAGAAATGCCATGTGGCTATTATTACATTGTAGTTTGTAGTTATTATATTCATTCTTTAGGTTAGAAATGACCTTGGAAAATATCACTGTGGTCATGGGAACCAGAACACTCGATGACTCCCGCCTGGAGAGAAAGCAAGTGCAGAAGATAATCATTCACAAAGATTATGAACCCCCTCACCTGGACAGCGACCTCTCCCTGTTGCTGCTTGCCACACCGGTAAGATTCAATAACTTCAAAATGCCCATCTGCCTGCAGAAGAAGGAGAAGACGTGGGACCGCTGCTGGATGACAGAGTGGGTGATGGCTCCTTCGTATGGTACGTGCTTTCCCTTCTGAACCCAGAAAAAGCTCGCATTTAGGCATAATGCCTAAATGTCTAGCCCCGGGCTAGATTGCATGATGCTTTGGAAGACTCAGGTCTGAATTTTGGCCTCACCACTCTCGCTTTGTGATTCTGACGTGGCTCCCCCAGATTATTTTCTTCCACATTTTTTCATCTGTAGAAGGACAATACTGCAGCCTTCAAATAAGCTGTATGGATTAAATTAAGTGAGATTATACACGTAAGGGCCTTACCATCAATAGAAGCCTGGAACATCAGTTCAGTTCAGTTCAGTTGCTCAGTCATGTCTGACTCTTTGCGACCCCATGAATCGCAACACGCCAGGCCTCCCTGTCCATCACCAACTCCTGGAGTTTACTTAAACTCATGTCCATCGAGTCGGTGATGCCATCCAGCCATCTCATCCTCTGTTGTCCCCTTCTCCTCCTGCCCCCAATCCCTCCCAGCATCAGAGTCTTTGCCAATGAGTCAACTCTTCGCATGAGGTGGCCAAAGTACTGGAGTTTCAGCTTCAGCATCAAGTCCATCCAAGGGAACACAGACGAACTAAATACATGGGGGTGATGGTAATTTCTTTCGGAGCCCAGAAGCACTGTAGAAAGGAAGTTTGGATTCTTCCCTTCTAGGTTGTTTTACAATCACATCTCCCCAAATGTTTATCATCAGATGAAGCTCATGTAGACTTCCCTGGTGGCTCAGATGGTAAAGAATCCACCTGCCAATGCAGGGGTCAAAGGAGATGTGGGTTTGATCCCTGGGTAGGGAAGATTCCCGGAGGAGGGCATGGCAACCCACTCCAGTATTCTTGCCTGAAGAATCCCATGCACAGAGGAGCCTAGTGGGCTCCATGCGGTTGCAAAGAGTTGGACACGACGGAGTGGCAACACTTTGACTAGACCACCATCCTGAGATGACTCTGAGACAGTGATTCCCCAAGCAAGCATAGTCCTCCGCCACATCCAGGCTGACCAGACAGGGATGCAGGAAGGGGATAAGCGGGATCCTCTTGGATCCGGGTTGTTTCTTTCCTTCGAGATGGTACCTTTATGTGTGCCATCCTCCTGGCTTCTCCACTGGCCTGGCAGAGGTGGGTACAGAAGTTAGGCTGTTATGAACCTCCACACAAGGCAAAGCCTGGCTGTGAAGAAATGGTGGGGTCACTGAGAAAGCTCATTCCATATTCACCTGGCAGAGGCTGGGGTGAGGGTTTGGTAGGCTGCTTCCAGAGGCAGTGAGCTTCTCAATGGGAAGGAGAGAAATAAGCAGAGATGGGAGATGGTGGAGAGGAGACTGAGTGGGCATTGCATTAGGTCACTCTAAGTCTGTGATGGTCTGAGTGTCTACACACTTGCCAGGGCCTCCACCCTCATCGCTTGTGGGCCCATCCCTCTCTGTGGTAGAGTGGTGCTCATTCTCACTCTAGCTTCCTTCTTTTGCTAGACCGAAAGGACAACCCCAACATATACCTGCAGAAGCTGAGAGTGGTGCAGATTACCTGGAGAGAATGCAGCCAGAGGGTAGACCAGCTCTCCAGGAATGTGTTTTGCGCCTGGCAAGAACTGGGCACCAAAGGCACCTGCCAGGTACTCAGCCCCCATCTCAGGTCCAACCTCCACATGCACCACCACGTTCTGGGTTCCCAGGAGGGAGACTAGGAGGGAAGCCCTAGCCCAGGGGTCCCCAGCCTCTGGGCCATGGACAGGAGGTGAGCTGTGGGTGAGTGAGCCAAGCCCCCTCTGTATTTACAGCTGCTCCCCGTCACTCTTACTGCCCGAGCTCTGCCTCCTATCAGTTCAGCGGCAGCATGATAAACGTAATGTGCTTGAGTCATCACCAAACCGCCCCCCAACTGGGTCCAGAAAAACTGTCTTCCGCAAAACCGGCCCCTGCTGCCAAAAAGGTTGGATACCAATTCCCTGACCCATGCCACTAGGACCCTCTCACTCTGCACTCTAGTCAGAGGTGCTGCTGATTGCTCTAGACTGTTCCTTCCTTCTTTTCTCATTCTCAGGGAGACAGTGGGGCACCTATGGTCTGTACTATCCGCGGAAGCCGGAGGCTCTTCCAAGTGGGTGTGTTCAGTTGGGGCATACGATCTGGCTTCAGGGGGAGGCCTGGTATGTTTGCGTCTGTGGCTCAATTTCTTCCATGGATCCAGGAAGAGACAGAAAAGGAGGGGAAAGCCTACACCTTCTCAGGAACTCAGAGAAGCAGCTCCCTGCATCATGTTCTCTGGTACCCCTTGTGGTTTGGCTTGGGGGTCTCAAGTACAGCTTACCAGCATGTTTACTGGTGATAAATCAGGTCACTAAGCTTCAGATCCATACTATCTTCTCCTCCTCCTTTCTCCCCACCCTTCCTTACACCTATGAAGCATTCCAGGGTTTCTCTGTCAGGCCCTGGAGGATAGACAGGGACTCTGTGATCCCGAATCGCACAGGGGCTATTGCTCCTGCTGCTTTGCGGTGGGATGTTGAGATCAGCAAATCCCACGGACACCAACACGTTGCCGTCCTTCTGTTCTATGAGAACCAGTTGATCAGAAGTTGTGCCAAGTGGAAAACCATGTGAGGAATAGCTAGTCATTTAGTGAGTTATGGGTGGTTAGGTGGCAGAAGCTTTGTGGGCAAGGCAGACACATCCACATACAGATTAACGTCTGTTTCTATGATGAAAAATTACTGCCTGCTCCAAAAGGGAAGAAGTCAAGTATGACTGACCTTCCACAAGATGGGTTACATGTCTGACCATCCTCAGCCTGTGGATGATGGCCACAGCAGGGTACCCTGAGGGTGCTGAGCCTCTGCATGGAGTTGTACTTTTCAATGCCTAATTTAACACCTTGTCCTCGTGACTCAATTAAGGGATGGACTTAGAGGCTCAGCGAGCAGGTCACATTTAATAAATTCATCCTGACATTCCTACCCAAGATTTTGTATTCCTTCTTTTATATTTTACAAAGAATTCCATTTAATGTAGGCCATCTCTTATCCAGGGTTTTAGTCTGTCAACTAAACAAACAGAGCTACTTCTAGCTGTACCAGGTTACTATTAGAATACAGATTTTCTCTAAAGTGCTCTCAGACTGATAATTTGGTCCAATCATATATTACTTTATCCTCCGCCTAATTCTTTTAAAGGGCTTTCCTGGTGGCTCAGTGGTAAAGAACCCACCTGCTAATGCAAGAGACATGGGTTTGATTCCTGGGCAGGAAGATCCCCTGGGTAAAGAAATGGCAACCCATTCCAGGATTCTTGTCTGGAAAATCCCAAGGACAGAGGAGCCTGATGGACAGCCCAGGGTCACAAAAGAATCAGACATGACTGACCGTCTTAACAACTCCTTTAGACTCTCTTCTCACATGTAATCCCCAAGTGTCTACAAATATACATCAGCAGAATGTTGCAGGTCTGTGGATAATATCTTCTCCTGGGTCAGATGTAACTGGTCCCATATGAAGGATATTGGGATGACTTTGCTTATGGCTCTGACTGCCACAGGAGGTCGTAGGGGTGGGTCAAGGGGGAGAATCCAGTATCGTGTACGTATGTGTGCTCACTTGCTCAGTTGTGTCCAATTTTCTGCAGCCCCAGGGACTGTAGCCCGCCAGGCTCCTCTGCCCATGGAATTTTCCAGGCAAGAATACTGGAGTGGGTTGCCGTTTGCTACTCCAGGGGATCCTCCCGACCCAGGGATGGCGAACCCAAGTCTCCTGCATTGGCAGGAGCATCTTTACCACCAGCGCCACCTGGGACGTCCCCAGCATCTTCTGGGAAAGTAATTTCAGCTAAGTCATCACAAAGTCTTCATGGAGAGGAGACTAGCCTCCAAGAATGGGGTGGAAGGGCTGCTTCTAACAGGAATGGAAGTTCAGTGAGCTTTTGAAGTATTTTATTTTATTCTTTTTTGGCTGCACCACCCAGCAGGCAGCATCTTAGTTCCCCAACCAGAGATTGAGTCTGTACCCTCTGCGTTGGCATCAAGGAGTCTTTACCACTGGAGAGCCAGGGAATTCCCGGAATTGAGGTTTTAAAGTACACTAACTCATTTTAATCCGTCCAAACATTCCACTGCAATTTTCTTGGTCACCTTCTTCCCCAATTAATCACTTTTTATGTGTGGACCTAATGAAGTTGTGAATTCAAGTTATGTTGCCATTCTGCCATCTGCAGGACCAACCCTGGGTCTAATTTTTGATGCAATAGATAAAGAGTTCCTTTAGGGCAGCTGTAGAAACTTCTCTGGCTGTTGGGTAATGCCTTTGAGTTGCAAATGTAAAACTCCAATATTATTGTTGTTGCTTTTCCTGTAAACTTTCCACTGTATTTGGTAATAGTAGCTCTTGTACTTATCTCTTCCACCAGAAAATTCTATTGCAAACGTCCCTTGTTCTCCTCTAACAGGATTCTAAGGATGACAGGTAATAATTTGAGAAACTGTTTTGACATTGCATACCCTGGTCTCCCAGAATTCCATTTTCCACCAGCAAAGAGGTCATTATTCCCTTCAAGTCAAATTAAGCCTGACAAGAAATCTTAGATTCCCATCTTTGCAGTTGTAGTTCCTGAAACCACTTTCAATACCAAATAACTCTATCAGTCAGGATTCTATCAGGAAAATAGAAAATAACCCACATATCTCAAGCTGAAAGGGATTTAGTACATAGAGGTGGATGCTTACAGAACCATTAAAAGGGCTGGAGTGCAAAGACCAAGAAAAACAGTTGCTTGCTTTGTGAAGCTCCGTAGACCTCAGGGATGATAATAACTCACTGCTAATCATCTTATGATTCTCTTCAGCATTAAAGTAACAATTTGCGGAAAGACACCCAAACTTAAAGCCAAAACCTCTCAACTGTATTCTGCTGAAATCTTCATGCTTGTGTACAGCTGCTAAGGAAAACAGTGTTTCTCCTGGCCTCCTGCCTTCTAAAACTCGCCTGAGGATCTAAATTTGAAGCCTGTTGGGACTCTGAGTGATGTGAGCAGCTTTCAGCATCTAAAATTCTTAGGAGAGTTTAGAAAGGCAGAGATGGAGCTGAGCATCAAGACACAATAGCTGGCACACTGATAAACTGAACGTGGAAAGTAGAACAATTCCCTCCAGTGGTTGCTATGAGGATTAAATGAGCTAACACCTGCAAAGTCCTGAGCACAGTGTATTATACACGCGTTAAGTGCTTGACATTTTAAGTTTTTGGTTGCTGAATCATTCAGTTCAAAAGACATCCATCCTGAATACACATATTGTCAGCTGGATGGCTCAGCCATCAGCCAAACAACCAGATCAGGAATCAGGCTCTTGAAGGTCCCCATCTATGAAGGTCCCGTTTCCAGAAAGCCCTGGGTAACCTACATAACTGCCTGAGTGACCTGCTTCCCCCTTCCTGCACCCCAGTTCCTGGTCATATGCTCTAAGTTAGTCAATAAAGACTGAACCTGCGAGACCCTAGAGACTCTACCCTCAATGCTAATAAAAGCAAGATCCCAGGTCTGTTATAGCTTTCTCTCTCTCCATGCAACCTGGCTGTGTGACCCCTCAGGTGTGCTGTGTACACTCCAGGACTTGAAGTAACAAATCTTACTCCTCAAAGTTCCCTGTTGGGGTTCCCTGGTGGCTCACTGGTAAAGAATCCGCCCTCCAATGCAGGAGATATGGGTTCGATCCCTGGTCTGGGAAGATCCCACATGCCTCAGAGCTACTAAGCCCATGCACCACAACTATGGAGCCTGTGCTCTAGAGCCCGGGAACCACAACGGTGAGCCCATGTGCCACAGCTGCTGAAGCCCATGTGCCTGTAGCTTGTGCTTCACAATGAGAGAAGGCATCACCATGAGAAGCCCCTGCATCACAACCAGCCCCTGCTCGCCGCAGCTAGAGGAAAGCCCACGCAGCAGTGAAGACCCAGCACAGCCACAAATAAATAATTTTTTTTTTAAGTTCTCTGATGGTTTTTGCTGAAGCATATCCTGCCATCCTAATGAGAACCACAGAGGCTGATCCAGCCACTCATTGGAGGAGACGTCCATGGGGGCTGGCTGCAAGTAATACGGTCTGGACGAGTGCCACCCATATTCCTAGCTGACAGCATGGCTATCAATAGGCTGAGACCAACACAAAGCCATGAAAAGCCTTACTGGGCAGTTGGCTATCTTTATCCGCCCTGAAATAAGGACGGCTCACAGCTTTCAGGTCTGTTCTCTGGGAGGGAACACCGGGATGATACTGCAGTTATTTTCCATCTGTCCCCATTTCACCACTACTCATCCACTGGCTGTCCTTCCCTGAGTCCCAGGAGGCTGACGCCTCCAGAATGGTCACCTGGGGGCGGGGGGGGGGCGGTGTCCCTGAATGTCACATGGCTCGCCCTTGGCAGTGGGAGGCACTCACAGAGGTGGGAGGCAGGCAGGAGGAGACTCGGGGACTTCCTCCCTATCCCTTTCCATTGGGGCCACTTGCTCCCAGGGGCAGGGTCCCTCCTTGACCTGGTTCCTGCCAGAATCTCCCCTCCACACCTGCCCTCCTCACTGGATTTCAACAGCAAGGCTTCCTGTTCTTGTCCCGTGGCTGACGGCTACAGCCGGTCTCTGAAATGCCCTCCTTCATCAGGACACTTTATGATGCCCACAGCCTTCCACCCCGCCATGAAAGTAGCCTCACTTCAATTTTCTGAGTGGAATTTCCTTCTGGGACCTTCTTGAATTTCTCTGCTCAAGGTCATCTTCCTAAACACCCGGGCCTGAGGTTTTGGAGCCATCCCCTTGCTTCCCCCTCAGCGGGCTGGAAGGAAATTCAGAAAGTCACAGCAGGGTTCAGCAGATGGTCAGGCCATGGATTCACACTGAACTCAAAGACTAGACCCACCGCCCTTCCTGGCAGATGTGAGGAATTCATCCCCAGGAGCCCACAGGCTATCAGTAACAGCAGGTCTCTTAAGGAGACAAGAGTCCCAGGTCCCGCCTCGCACCCCCGTCTAAAATGGAATGTGTGAACCCAGGTCGCGTCTCTGTGGCCTTGAGCTCAGAGACCCCAGGCAGCCTGTACCAAGGAAGAACTAGGGCACAGCTGAAATCCAGAAGGGAGAGAAAACAGGCGGAGATCCACGGGGAACAAGGTCTATTTCTTAATCCGTCTCCTGCCCCAAATAGCTGGGCTCTCCTCCCCCACTGGTGTTCACTGTGTTCCTCTGCCTGGCAGCAGGTGCCACCAGGCCTTAAACTGGGTCACAGAGGGCGGCAAGGAGCCGACCAGGCCCGCAGGCCACAACCTCCCCTGACTTCACTCCCCAGGCTCCAGACTGGAGGGGCAGAGCCCAGACTCCAGGTGGCCCCTGCCCTCCAGGGCGTCCCGCGGGGCCCCTGCTGCCCAGAGCCCCAACCAGCGAGGGGGCATGCTCTGTCCACCCCGTGCGGGGGCAGAGGGGCCACACTGCCACCCCTCCCACTGCAGCCGCAGTGAGTGCCCTCAGGGACCCCTCCTCCCCAGGGCAGCCAGAGGGCCCACACAAGGGCTCCCGACACCCTGGGGGCAGAGCTAGTGTAGAGGGCAGAGTGTAAATTTCAGAATCAGAAAACAAATGAATTAAACCTCAGATTTGAAACCCCAGACCGTTGAGAGACAGGGAGGGAGATGCTTGCTCAGGATAACCCAGCGGGGAAGTGGCCGAGCCCAGGCCCCAAGCACCACTGCTCACCCCCTCCCCCCGTGGCCAGGTGTCTGCCCCTCCCGTCCGACCCCGCCCCCTGTCCCGACCCCGCCCCCTGTCCTGACCCTGCCCCTCCTCCTTCCCGGGATCCCTGGCATCTGGTCCTGATGGTGCCTGTCTCTCCACAGGTTGTCGGAGCATGGTTTCGGCCTGATTACCACGGACATCCGGGAGGGACAGACCTCTCACTACATGGAGGATTACCACGAGCAGTACCTAGGCAAGAACCCCGATGGGTTCTGTGACTTCAGGGGCACTGGAGTGTCCTGTCCCTGGGTATTTATTTTGGACCCAGAATTCACATGTCGGAACCCTAGCCCCCAGCATGGCTATGTTTTTTGATGGTGACACTAAGGAAAGAATGAGCTTCCCAAGTGGTGATAATGGTAAAGAAGTCACCTGCTAATGCAGGAGACATAAGAGACCCGGGTCGATCCCTGGGTCCGGAAGAGCCTCTGGAGGAGGGCATGGCAACCCACTCCAGTATTCTTGCCTGGAGAATCCCACATACAGGGGAGCCTGTGGGCTACAGTGCATACAGTTGCAGAGTCGGTCACGACTGAAGCGAGTTAGCATGGTTAGCATGCATGCCAGGAAAGAATTACGGCTAAATGAGGTCACAAGGCAGGGTGCAGGGCGGGTCTCACTCACTGCCTGAATCCACAGGGAGGCCATGTAGGTCGGGAGGAACTGGGTCAGCTGCCACCTGGATCTTGGACTTCCAGCCTCCAGCACTGTGAGAAGATAAATTTCTGTTGTGTAAACCAGCAGTCTATGGCATTTCGTTAGGGCAGCTCGGTTTGACTAAGCCAGAATGAAAAAGGAATCTCTCCCTATGTGGTCGGCCCTGGAGGTCACAACAAAAACACTTGAAAGGAAGCAGGCAGTTTTGTGGTTCACAGTGGGCTTTTTGAAATGCACGAAAGCATTTTTTAAGTCTGGTCTTTGAGATATACTTTAGGAAATTACCTTTTTAAGACATATGGTTCCATGAATTCTGACAGCTGCCATATGGTTGTGTAACCACCACCACAATCAAGGCATAGCACTTTCCACCACCCCGGAAAGTTCTCCGGTGCCCCTGGGAACCCACCCCCGGCCCCAGATCTCAGCCTCTGGTGACAGTTGGCGTGCTCTCTCTGCCTGTCTGGGCGGCATATGGAAGGTAGTAGCTAGCCAGCCTCTTCAACTCAGCGGAAGGTCCTGGCGTTTCCTGTTGCCAGTGGCCTGTTCTTTTCATTATTCAGGGCTATTGCTGTTGTCTGGATGGGCCACTGACAGACAGGTAGCGTGCTGTTTTTAAGTCAGTCTCGTCCGATTGTTTTGTGACCATGTGGACTATTGCCCACCAGGCTCCTCTGTCCATGGGATTCTCCAGACAAGTATACTGGAGTGGGTTGCCGTTTCCTTCTCCAGGGGATCTTCTCGACCCAGGGATCGAACCAGCGTCTCCTGCATTTACATGTGGGTTCTTAACCGCTAAGCCACCAGGGAAACCCATGTAGGGTGCTAGTTTTCAGTAATTATTTATAAAGACACCATAAGCATTGCATACCACACCACACATGTCTTATGTGCAGACATGTGTCTTCGTGCAATGGTGCTTTGATAAAAATGTGAATTCGTGCATACATGTGCTGGGATATTGGGAATTCTTGGGGATCTGAATGACGATTGCGCACATGCTGTGTTCTCCTGTTCAGAAGTTTAGGGCCAGCCATGGAAGCCATGTAGGTAAGCCAGGTGACCCTGGGAATCCTTTATTTATGCCCTGTTCCACTGTATATGAACATGTGCCCTCCAGGGCCCCAAAGTTTGCAAACACTTAGGGCTGCAGCGAAATATTTCTCTCTGCTGAGCCCAAATTCATGCTGTTTTCCGAAGAACGGAGATAAGAGGCTGTGTCTCCCATTTCAGGCCCCCTCCTGGCAGAGAAAAGATTTGAGTTGGGTTGATGCATTCTAATGTAGGGCTCTGAGTCTGTGCTCGCTCCACTGTGACACCTGATGTGTTAGGATCAGCAGTCTTGGGTCCCTTCTGAAGAAAATCTTCAGCTCTCTCTTTTCTCCTGCTGCATCAGTGAATCCGAGATGCCTCGATTTATAGGAGGCCAGCTGGTGTGGAGTCCTTCCACTCTGCTGCCCTCTGCATCCCAGAGGACTGGCTCGTGGGCTCATCAGCTTCCGGTCCAGGATGCCTCCTGGCTGTCTTGTCTGGACTGTGCTGGCTCCACCCAGTGCCCTATTGTGACCTGGGCAGCAGGCTGGGCTGTGAGTGCAGGCACAGACAGCGAGGCCCTGAGGGGTCCCTCTGCACTGCACATGAGCAGTCCTACCTGAAGCCTCTCCATGGGCTTGAGTCAACGCCAGGGCCAATGACAGGATGGAGGGACGGAAGAGCCGTGCTCCTGCTGCCAGTTGCCCTGCTGCTGCGCTGGCCACACAGCAGCCTGGAACGTAGGTCTCTGCTGGTGCTCGTAGTCTGCGCCTCTCCAGGGCTCTCGTCCTTTGCCACCAGGTGTATCACCTGGGAGCTTGTGCAGAGGATCAGGTTCTAGGATGCAGATTCTGTAGTTCTGGGTGGGATCCGTGGAACTGCCCCTCCAGTGAATCTGATGCCAGGACCCCTGGACCAGACTTTCAGATCATTGCTCCCCACATACCCCCAACTGTGGAGAAGCCTGGTGTGTGTAACGTCTATGTCAGGTACCAGTTTTCCAGAGTGAGTGGCCAATGTAAGTATACCCCCTGAGAAGGGTAACCAGCAGTCCATCTGAAGATGCTAACTAGCCCTGTCCTGCAGCTTTAAGGCCCCGTGTGATCCTTGAAAAGAAATTTCTCTGCTGTTTTCTCTTCAAAAACATTCTGAAGGATCACGCGGAGCCTAATTGGTCTAATGCAAAACATAAATAATATAAGCTATAATGAAGGCAGTGTCTTAATACCTACTCTGGATTCATCTCCCTGGGTCCGGAGAAACTAGGGAGACTCGTGTTATATTTTCAATTTTTTGTTGACAGATAGCCTCTATTACATGCTGGGAGCTGTTTCTTTTTTTAAATTGGAGGATAATTGCTTTACAATGTTGTATTGGTTTCTGCCATACAACAAACTGAATCCGCCTGAAGTGTACAACGTGCCCTCTCTCTTGAACCTCCCTCCCACCCCCATCCCACCCCTCTAGGTGGTCACAGAGCACCAGGCTGAGCTCGCTGTGTTATACAGCAACTTGGGAGCTGTTTTACGAGAGAGATGTCTTTTGGTTTTGTCTTTGTTTTGGGTGTGTTGTGTGATCTTAGTTCCCTGACCAGGGATCAAACCCATGCCCCCTGTGGTGGAAGCCAAGAGGCTTAAGCACTGGGCAAGCAGGCAAGCCCAGCAGAGGATGTTTTATAGCAGAGAAAGACATATTCAATTCCTACCCTTAAGGAGTTTTATTATCCAGTGTCTGGAGGGAAGTATCAAACTTAGAAATGAATGAATATAAGTTAATTCTGGTTCCTGTTAAATGGTATGAAACATGTAAAACAGGCTAACGTGTTGGGGGATCTGCAGGGGAGTGCTGAGACTGTCCTGGGAGGCAGTCATGGAAAGCCTTCCTGGGACGACAAGACTTAGGTGGAGACCCATCCTATGAGAAGGAAACCTATTTCCAAGCAGAAATGACAGCAAGTGCAAAGGTCCTGAGCTGTGAATGAGTCCAGTGTGTTTTAGAGGCAGACAGGCTGGTTTAGTTGGAGCAGAGTGAATGGGGAGGGGGTGCTGGAGAAAGATGGGCTCATAAAGGCACAGTGAGGACTTTGGGATTTTATTCCGGTGACAATGGGAAGCCATCAGAGAGTCTAACTGGGAGAGTGAAAAATGAGATGTGCTAGAGAAAGATATTCTGGCTGCTCCAGAGGATAGACTGTGGGGGTGCAAGAGTGGAAGTGGGGGGAGGCATTAGTGAGCAGAACAGGATAAAGGCCAGGCTGGCTTTATAGCCAGAGGGATGCAGAGGAGTGGCTGGCTTCGGTTTCAACATTGTTTGGCAATGTTGATGGAACTGGTCACTGGGGAGTGAAAGAAAGAGATAACTCAGGGATAACTCCAGCCTGATCTTCTTGCCTAAGCAAATAGATGGGTGTGGTACCATCCGTAGAACCGTGCCAGGCTCATGAGAAAGACATAGAAGTGAGGTTAAGCAAGTAGACGGCTCAGTTTGGGCTGCTTTAATTTGAGGCCCCCCTTAGATGTCCTTATGAACTGTGGAATAAGGCAGTTAGTTGTTAAAGAGGGGGAGCTCAGTGGAGAGGCCTGAGGGTAAGCACGAGAGCTTTGAGTCTGTATAATGGTGATACTTGCACTTGGGCAGGGCTGGGCATTTGGCATTTCAGCCAAAATACATAGGGAATGAAGTGGTCTGAGGATTCAGCCTTGAGTTTTGGAAGAGGAGGTGGGTTCAGGGAAACAGTATGAGAAGCAATGGCCACTGATGTGGGAAGATGACCAGCAAGGACATCCTCCCAAGGAAACACCGCAGAGATAACCCCAGATTGAACCAAGAGTCTTGGGCTCAACTGAGACTCCCTGATCCAGACTTGAATGAAACCAAATGTCGTCCCTTTAAATTGATGTGACCTGAAAAAATAGGCAGCAGATTGTGTTAATACTTATCTTTGTATTGAAGACAAGACGACAGAGGCTCAGAAAGGTTAAATCAGTGGCTCTAAGATATACAGCTAGCAAACAGTGGGGCCAACTCAGAACTTCTGACTTCAAACCCTAATTCTTTCCCTCTCCACAGGTTCCCTGCCAGGTAGGAAGTTTCCACACTAAAATCTGGAAGACCTGAGTGGTCTCTCCAGGCATGTTTCTCTTTCTCTCAGGGTGACATATACTGAAAGGGCCTTTTTGGGGAAAAAAGATTTTCTGAGACATCCTGATGGTGCAGGCAAAGAAAGAATAAGAAAAAACCTAAGACGAGACTTCCCTATCTTAATCTGTTTGGTCACATCTCTGGATCTGGATCAATTAGTCACCTGGGAAAAAATCTAGAGTCTGCAGTGATTTCATTCCAGTGGGATTTGCAAGGGAAGATCTGCAAATTCCCCCACCAGGAGTTTTGCTCTGTGGTGCTGGCAGACCCAAGGCTTCATTCAGTTCTCTATCTGCAGATTATAGAGACCCCTTAGGATCCCAGCATGCATGTGTGTGTGTTAGTCACTCAGTCGTGTCTGACTCTTTGTGACCCCATGGACTATAGCCTGCCAGCCTTCTCTGTCCATGGAATACTCCAGGCAAGAATACTGGAGTGAGTTGCCATCTCATTCTCCAAGGGACTCTCCTAAAATGCACAACCATGTGTCTCCTATTTTCCAAGCCAGTCCCAACTCTCATTTTCCACAAAGTTGAGCGCTGGAGCATGCAAAAATATAGAAGAACTTTTGTCCTCGCACAAGATTTTTTCGTGTAAATACATTCACATTTCAATTCGCATGACCACTGACGGCTACACTTAAACTGTGGTACTTAAAATCACACACCTCTTAAACAAAAATTCAGAATGAGGAAGCTAAAGTTATTAACATTAAAGTGTCAATGTTTACATATAAGACTCAGAATAAAAAGTTATGTTTTATGTTAATTAAAATAAGAGGATGGACCTTCAGATTTCTGCATGGTTTTCCTAAAGATGTGGCATCAGACTTGCTCAGATCCAGGATCGAGGGGCAAAGACCATATGGCGGCATGAAAACGTCTTACACAAGTATACAAATTCTGCCGTTTGTTATATTCCACTGTGTGAAGCCCTGGGTCTCTCCTCCCTCTTCCTTCTTCCTGCTCTTAGTGAAATGTGGCCAAAGAATGAACACTTCTGAGAAGTCTGAAATTTTGGGAATCATAGGTGGGGTGCCTGCAAACATCAGAGATTTCCCCTGGCAGATTCGCATCCTTGAAAACGGGAGTCATCTCTGTGGGGGGTCGATCCTCAGTGAGTGGTGGATTCTGACCGCAGCCCATTGCTTCAAAAGCGAGAATGAGTAAGTGTTGCAGATGGAACTTTTTTCAAAGCAATGGAGTAGAATGTTTGCCCTGTGTTGCTCTTCAGCCTCTCGGTGGTGTCTGACTCTTTGTGTGTCGACCCCATGGACTGTAGCCCGCCAGGCTCCTCTGTCCTTGGGACTGCCCAGGCAAGAACACTGGACTGGGTTTCCATTTCCTCCTCCAGGGGATCTTCCTCACCCATGGATCAAACCCGAATCTCCTGCATTGGCAGGTGGATTCTTTACCACTGAGCCACCAGAGAAACCCATATTTGCCTCTGAGCTGTGTGCTGTGCTTAGTCCCTCAGTGGTGTCCAACTCTTTGCGACCCCATGGACTGTAGCCCGTCAGGCTCCTCTGTCCATGGGGATTCTCCAGGCAAGAATACTGGATTGGGTTGCCATGCCCTCCTCCAGGGCATCGTCCCAACCCAGGTATCGAACCCAGGTCTCCGGCATTGCAGGCAGATTCTTTACCATCTGAGCCACCAGGGAAGCCCAAGAATACTGGGTAGCCAATCCCTTCTCTAGCGGAAATCTTCCCGACCCAGGAATCGACCCAGGGTCTCCTGCATTGCGGGAAGATTCTTTACCAGATGAGCTACCCGGGAAGCCTTTTGACCCTACATGCTTACTATCTTTTTATATTATTTATATATTTTATATTATTTAATTTTATATATTTTAATTATATTTTATTTGTATATCTATATATTTAATCATTTTATTTTTATAATTATAATTTAATTATATTAAAATTTATATTTAATTTATTTTAATATTTATATTATTTATTTTTATACTTTATATTATTTATATTTTTAACATTATTTTGCCCCACATGCCTGTTATTCACATTCATCAGGCATAAAAGAAAATACAAAGAGGTAGATACCTGTGTGGTTAAATATGACGCTTTGCAGGTAGAAAGAAGCTGTTCTCCTAGGATGCTGCACAGCTTGTTGCGTGGGTTCTACCCTGCAGAGCAAATGTTCCTTTGCTGCGGAAAGGAACAGCATTTTGCTAAGTCCATGTAGCCCTGCGGAGAGTCCTTTCCTAAGCACTGGGCTGACAGTGACCGTGGAACTGGGGAATCCTAGAAGCATTAGGCCCTGAGGGTAGGGCACCAGGCCTGGCTGCACGGCAGAAGGCATTGTCTGAGCCCCAGTCCACAAAATAGTATTTTTGCAAAACTTCTCATTTGTCTGTAATACAGCCAGTCTAGCTTTTCTTGCAACTCAAGGTCAAGTCCCTCAACTACTTAGGCCAGCAGTCTCCAAATTTTTGGCACTAGGGGCCAAGTTTCATAGAAGACGATTCTTCCATGGAGCGGGAGAGGGGATGGTTTGGGGACGATTCAAGTGCGTCACATTTATTGTGCACTTTATGTCTATCATTATTACATCAGCTCCATCTCAGACCATCAGGTGTTAGATTCCAAGGTTGGAACCCCCTGACTTATGCATAGTATGGCTTCCTAGACATTTGTTGGTGACATCTACAGGTGAATTTTGCCCAAGTCGAGCTGGTTGGCCAGAAGGCAGGGCAGAGCAGTCAGGTCTGGCTGCTCCTCCTTGGCTACGAGCCAAGTGCAGAGCCCTAGCTGCCCCCCTTGCCCCCAGGACCACGGTCTCAGATGGAGGAGGTGGGGCAGTTATTTTCTCCTAAGGTTCACTTTTCATCTTCCCACTACTTAACCTTTTCCTCTTTCTTTTATTTTGAAATAAGATCTACCTTGGAGGTCACACACGGTGAAGAAAATCTTGACACCCAGAACTTGACGAAGATAAAAGTGGACAAGATAATTATTCACAATTATTTTGACAGTTGGTTCTTCTTTAATGACATCGCTTTGCTGTTGCTCAAATCCCCTCTGAGCCTGGGTGTCAGGATGGTACCCATTTGCCTTTCAGAGGTCACTAACATAGAGAGATGGAGGAACTGCTGGGTGAGCGGGTGGGGCACTACTGGTGAGTGACTGTGGCCCACCCTGGGGGTGGGGGTGGCACCCTGGCTGAGGTTTGCAATGAGAAGCAGACTCTGGAGGCTCTGCTGGCCCTCGGAGGTCTGCTTGGTGGACCTGGGCACTTCTGATTCTCAGTTAAGGTCCCACCATGAACCTTCTTGGTCTGGGCACCCGTAGCAAGTTTCAGGTCCATATTGTGAGATAGGAACCCCAAACAGGGCCTCAGGGAAAACCCAGGCAAACATATTCTGTGTCCTAAGGACGATCTGGAGGAATTTGGAGGGACGTCCCAATAGGCAGGGGCTGGGCTCTGAGAACATGCTGATGTCAGCCAGGGCAACCCTGTCACAGCTGATGGGACAAGCTCTTCTCCCCTGTGGCTAAAATCACAAACCACAGATCCAGGCCAAGGTAGAGGAGATTCACCGAATATAAAATTGTCCTTCTAGAGTCAACTTCTGCTGCTCGGTTCAGCCGACCCACACCGTGGTGTCCTTTTGTTTTCCTTCTTGGTTAATGCGACGTTCCCCATAATCATCAGGGAAAGGAAAAACAGATTCCACTTGGTGCTGTCCTTGCAAGGAGGCACCCGAATGGCTCTACATGGATCCCCACATGGTCCCAGAGCTCAGAGCTAGGTTAGATTCCTTCTTGGGAATTGCCCTTAGAAGCCTTTTAATAGCTTCAAAAAAAAAAAAAAAAAAAGGCCACCTTCCTGTACGGTTCCTCATGTTTCATTTACCTCATTTTCATTGAAACTCCTCTAGGATCCAGGCAGTGTTGTAGGCTCCAGGGGCTCAGCAACATACAAAGAGGAAAACATGCCCGTCTTTGAGAGTGGACATTCTAGGAGTTGGGCTCAGCTTGAGTGCAGAGGCAGTGAACTCGGGCCCTGGCATGAAGTCCACCTTTTTGGGCCATGGGTCCCAGGACAGAATTTGTCACTGCGGGTTCTCTTTACATCCTCATGGATTTGAATCAAACACCTTTTTCGGATCCTAGCTGAAACCTGGCACCCTTGGCAGTACCAGAAGATGGCTTGCTGAGGCTGAAATCAATAAAACCCAGTCCTTGGAGCTCTTGATTCACAGAGAGTACGTTCAAGAGTCTCCTGGATAACCCTCCTACTCCCTCCTCAGCCAGTCCAAATTTGGGTTGTTCCCTGGGCCATGGAGCAGTTCCATATTGTGGAGGTGAAAAGACATGATATGGGTGGGTCCACTAAAGGGGCCATGCAGTGCTCAGGGTCCTTTCCCCATCTGCTTCTTTTATGGGTCAGTTCCTAAGCGGAGTACGGAGACAGGACTCCAGAAAGTCAATATCCAGCTGATCAAGTGGGAAACCTGCTCTGAGCTGATGCCTCTACTCACCAAGAGCATGCTGTGTGCCGGGGACCTTGAAGGTGGGAAAGATGCCTGCCAGGTAAAGCTGGGAGAGAGGCTGCCCCAGAAAGCTGACCGACAGGGTGGGATACCTGGCTTCCCTCTCTCTCCTCTGAATAGGAAGTGGATTAAAACAACAGAAACGTGTTCCTCTCACAGATACCAGAAGTCCCAAATCAGGGCACTGGCTGGGCTCTGCTCCCTCTCGAGGGTCTAGGGGAGGACCCTTCTTTGCCTTTTCTGGTTTCGGGTGGTTGCAGGCATCCCTGGGTTTTCCTCAGCCTGCAGGTGCATCCTTCAGCTCTCCGCATCCATCTTTGATGATATAGGTGCATTATTCCAGTCTCTGCCTCTATCTTAAAATGCCTTCTGTGTCGCTCTTAAATTTTCTTTTTTCTTATAAGGACACTACTCGTTGGATTTAGAGCTCACCCTGATTTCAGAGTAATCTTCCCCAAAGATCCTTAATTAGACCTGTAAAGACTCTATTTCCAAACAAGGTCACAGTGATGGGTACAAGGGGTTAGGACATATCTTTTGGGTGGACACTCAGCCTGCTACAGATAAGAACGCGGGTCAGATGGCCTTCTCCCCCGTGTGTCTCCTCTGATTTCTCTTCTTATAGGGTTGCCAGTCGTTGGATTAGGGCCCACACTAATCCAGTGGGACTTCCTCTTAAAGGAACTAATTACATCCACACAGATTCTATTTCCAAATAAGGTCAAATCCTGAGGTTCCGGGTGGACAAGAATTTGGGAGGGCTGCTCCGTGACCAAACAGGGGCTGTGCGGGGTAGTGGTTAGGGCCGCAGGCTGCCTAAGCTTCCCTCCTGGCTCCTCTACTCCCTGCCTGGCCTCCCCTCGCCTGTGCCTTTTCAGATTTCCCCGTCTGTAAAATGGGACACCTAAGGGTCTTTTGAGGACTTTCCAGGTGGCGCTAGCGGTAAAGAGCTTGCCTGCCAATGCAGGGGATGTAAGAGACGCGGGTTTGATCTCTGGGTGGGGAAGATGCCCTGGAGGAGGGCACGGCAACCAACTCCAGTATTCTTGCCTGGAGAATCCCACGGGCAGAGGAGCCTGGCGGGCTGTGGTCCATAGAATCACAAAGAGTCGGACAGGACTGAAGTGACTTAGCAGGCACAAGAGTCTTCTTAGGACTATTGTGAAGATAAAGTGAGTCATGTACAAAAGCATTTAGAAACGCACAGAGCAGAGGAGGGTCACGGGAGACAATACAAATACCGTCTTCTCCATCACCCTGTCTTACATCTGCTCGGTGCTCAACAGCACACAGAGTACTTCCACAAATACACCTAAGGGTTGTGAATAGCCCTGGGAAGCAGGCCTCTTTCAGATGGGAAGAGGAAGACCAGGAAAGCCGACAGCCTTGCAGAGGACACAGCAGGGAGGTAAATGACAGACGCTGAGTTCTAACCAAGGCATGATGGCATCAGGGGGAAGAGCCATCTTTGGGGTTCCAATGGAAATGGGGCTCCAAAATGCAGCAGCTCCACAAAGATTCAACCGCCACAAAGATGCTGGGAGCTGCTAGTGAGTGCGGCTTGCCAAACATCACAGGGTGTTTTACAGGGGGCCACCTCCTTCCCTTTACACAGCAGTCCTTTGGGAGAGGTACGGTGATCACCAGCATAAAAGGAGCCTCAAAACACTGAAGGAAAAGTTCACATTCTCTCCACTAAGTATTCATCCTGGGGTATGAACCAAGGTCTGTTTGGCTCCAGAAATTTAAGTTCTTAACTACATCTTTCAGCTTCCCAGGTGGCGCTGGGGGTAAAGAACTCACCTGCCAATGCAGGAAACCTGAGACATGGCTTTGATCCCTGGGTTGGGGAGATCCCCTGGAGAAGGAAATGGCAGCCCACTCCAGTATTCTTGCCTGGAGAATCCCATGGACAGAGGAGCCTGGCGGGCTACAGTCCATGGGGTTACACAGAGTCAGACACGAATGAAGTGACTTCCCACACATACATCTTCCACATAGACCCCCTTCATCCCTAGAGAAGTGAGTGTTATTCATTTTAAAGAGAGATCATGGGAATTTCCAATGACTTCAAAGAATTAGGTAAAGAACAGTTTAGTTCAAATTAAGTTGATAGACACAGCAATTTTTTTTGCATTAATTTGTTGCTTTTATTTTAGTCTCTAAGTTGTGCCCAACTCTTTTTTTTTTAAATTTTTTATTTTTTTTAAATTTTAAAATCTTTAATTCTTACATGCGTTCCCAAACATGAACCCCCCTCCCACCTCCCTCCCCACAACATCTCTCTGGGTCATCCCCATGCACCAGCCCCAAGCAAGCTGCACCCTACGTCAGACATGGACTGGCGATTCAATTCTTACATGACAGTATACATGTTATAATTCCCATTCTCCCAAATCATCCCACCCTCTCCCTCTCCCTCTGAGTCCAAAAGTCTGGTATACACATCTGTGTCTTTTTTCCTGTCTTGCATACAGGGTCGTCATTGCCATCTTCCTAAATTCCATATATATGTGTTAGTATACTGTATTGGTGTTTCTCTTTCTGGCTTACTTCACTCTGTATAATTGGCTCCAGTTTCACCCATCTCATCAGAACTGATTCAAATGAATTCTTTTTAACGGCTGAGTAATACTCCATTGTGTATATGTACCACAGCTTTCTTATCCATTCATCTGCTGATGGACATCTAGGTTGTTTCCATGTCCTGGCTATTATAAACAGTGCTGCGATGAACATTGGGGTACATGTGTCTCTTTCAATTCTGGTTTCCTCGGTGTGTATGCCCAGCAAGTGGGATTGCTGGGTCATAAGGTAGTTCTATTTGCAATTTTTTAAGGAATCTCCACACTGTTCTCCATAGTGGCTGTACTAGTTTGCATTCCCACCAACAGTGTAGGAGGGTTCCCTTTTCTCCACACCCTCTCCAGCATTTACTGCTTGCAGATTTTTGGATCGCAGCCATTCTGACTGGTGTGAAGTGGTACCTCATTGTGGTTTTGATTTGCATTTCTCTAATAATGAGTGATGTTGAGCATCTTTTCATGTGTTTGTTAGCCATCCGTATGTCTTCTTTGGAGAAATGTCTACTTAGTTCTTTGGCCCATTTTTTGATTGGGTCGTTTATTTTTCTGGAATTGAGCTGCAGAAGTTGCTTGTATATTTTTGAGATTAGTTGTTTGTCAGTTGTTTCAGTTGCTATTATTTTCTCCCATTCAGAAGGCTGTCTTTTCACCTTGCTTATATTTTCCTTTGTTGTACAGAAGCTTTTAATTTTAATTAGATCCCATTTGTTTATTTTTGCTTTTATTTCCAGAATTCTGGGAGGTGGATCATAGAGGATCCTGCTGTGATTTATGTCTGAGAGTGTTTTGCCTATGTTCTCCTCTAGGAGTTTTATAGTTTCTGATCTTACATTTAGATCTTTAATCCATTTTGAGTTTATTTTTGTGTACGGTGATAGAAAGTGATCTAGTTTCATTCTTTTACAAGTGGTTGACCAGTTTTCCCAGCACCACTTGTTAAAGAGATTGTCTTTACTCCATTGTATATTCTTGCCTCCTTTGTCAAAGATAAGGTGTCCATATGTGTGTGGATTTATCTCTGGGCTTTCTATTTTGTTCCATTGATCTATATGTCTGTCTTTGTGCCAGTACCATACTGTCTTGATGACTGTGGCTTTGTAGTAGAGCCTGAAGTCAGGCAAGTTGATTCCTCCAGTTCCATTCTTCTTTCTCAAGATTGCTTTGGCTATTCGAGGTTTTTTGTATTTCCATACAAATCTTGAAATTATTTGTTCTAGTTCTGTGAAAAATGTGGCTGGTAGCTTGATAGGGATTGCATTGAATTTGTAAATTGCTTTGGGTAGTATACTCATTTTCACTATATTGATTCTTCCGATCCATGAACATGGTATATTTCTCCATCTATTAGTGTCCTCTTTGATTTCTTTCATCAGTGTTTTATAGTTTTCTATATATAGGTCTTTAGTTTCTTTAGGTAGATATATTCCTAAGTATTTTATTCTTTTCGTTGCAATGGTGAATGGAATTGTTTCCTTAATTTCTTTTTCTACTTTCTCATTATTCGTGTATAGGAATGCAAGGGATTTCTGTGTGTTGATTTTATATCCTGCAACTTTACTATATTCATTGATTAGCTCTAGTAATTTTCTGGTGGAGTCTTTAGGGTTTTCCATGTAGAGGATCATAGACACAGCAATTTGTTCACAAAAACAATTTGGTTTTTAAAACTCAAACCCATATACTACGGGGGGAGGGGTGTTGTTTGTTTTGTATTTGGATTTTTGGCATGTCGTGAAAATGGTGATTCTTCTTGGCTTTCCTGTGTGTTAGTATCCTCAGCAATAAATCTTTGTGAGCTGTGAGACGCTGTGTGCTGCTGGATCCTATTTCTATAAAATAATAATGACGTGTCTGTGTATTTGCAAACAGGAGGATGCAGAAAGTTACACTGGACTAAGGAGCTGCCCCTGCATGGCTGCAATTAACAGTGTTGTTTATTTCACTTATTTATTTGAGCACACATAAAGAAAATGCCAGGGGTAGAGAAAGGTGCGCAGTGAAGAGGAAGTTCGCCTTTTATAACTATTTATAATTGTTCTTTTTCTCTCCCGGAGAAATCACTGTCAAAGTATTAACTATATCTTACCTTTCATACACAATTGTGTCCATTCTTATATACAAATTTACTTATTAATATTATTAGGAGTATTCTTTATGTTCTTTTTCCATATCTCAGTTTTCTGATTTTTTTATCAAGATGCATGATTCTTTAATAGAAATTGTAAAATGGTCCAAAAGCTTTGGGGGCATGAAAGTTTGTGTGTTCCTTCATTTTCATGTCAATGATGTTTGTTCCACCTGGGCTTTTTGGGGCAATCTCTTTCATGACGCTTTAAGATTGGTAAATTGTTGAAAATTTCATGTTTTAAGCCACAATCTAACATTTTGACACGATTTTTGTACTTTCTGCCTTCTGAATAAATAGTGTGTACGCCTGTTGTCTTAAACCAATGACCTATTGTAAAGCATAATGGGTTTTTGGTTTGGGTTTTTCCTTTTTGCTATTGTGAACAACTCAGAGCAAAATGAAGCTTTTCCTGGGGAAACGGGAAGAATTCTGAAAAACCAAAAAGTGCTTAGAGGCAAAACAAATTTGGAAACCACTCCTTGGTACCTCAAAATGAATGCATGTGACTGGACAATGATGGTGGATATTTACTTTTTGACCAAATTGTCATTCATCGCCATTGCCTTTGACTAAATGGCTTGCTCCCTTTTCTGAGAGTTGAAGAGCTGGGAGCATAGTCACGGTTGGAGAGTCAAATCAAAATGAAAAGCATCCACCCATCCAGTGACACCGTGTGCTTTGTGCCAGATGCCCACCCCTCAATAGGCTGTAAGAGCAACTTGCTGCCATACCTTCCACGTCCAAACGACTTTTCTCTCCTAGGGTGACAGTGGGGGGCCTCTGGTTTGCCAGAAGAAAACCAGGAAAAGCGAATGGTACCAACTGGGCATTGTCAGCTGGGGAGTGGGCTGCGGCCAGAAGAAACAGCCTGGAGTGTACACGCAGGTGTCTAGTTACCTATCGTGGATTGAGATGAAGACCAAGCTGTCCAAAAGGCCCTACAAGCATGAGCCAGACTCTGGGTACAGTCTTCTTCTATCACCCTGGGCCATCTTGGTACTGTATTTTCTGATGTTTCTATTTTCCCCATGATTAAACACTGCATTGGCTCAAAACCAAGTGTCCTTCTCAGCCTTTGAAGCAAGTTCAAGGGTGGGTTGCAGGTTGCCTGGAGGGATTCTGATACAATTAGCCGTGCCTGAAATAATCAGATACCTATACGTGTGCGTGCGTGCTCAGATGCTCAGTCGTGTCTGGCTCTTTGTGACCCCATGGACTGTAGCCCACCAGGCTCCTCTCTCCATGGAATTTTCCATGCAAGAATACTGGAGCCAGTTGCCATTTCCTCCTCCAGGGGATCTTCCTGATCCAGGAATCAAACTTGCGTTCCCTGCATCTCCCACATTGGCAGGGGGATTCTTTGCACCACCTGGGAAGCCCCAATCATCTACCTATAGCAGTGCTTAAAATACAACCAGGACCCACTCAGAGGCCTGTGGCTCCCCTGGGAGTTGGAGGCAGATTACTGACTTGACCCTGAGCCCTCTCTGAGAGTTTGGATGGGGCGTTTTTTCCATGGAGAGTGGTCCAAGGATCTCTGCAATAGAAAGCCTGTTCTTTTTCTCTCTCACAATCAGGTCTCTTCTACAGCGTCTTTCCTTTTCCATTTCTTTTGCTCCTGCATGGAGAAACACTTCAACTCCATGCTTCCTTCGCTCATAGCTCATCCCTGAGACCTATGGACTTGGTCTCCAGAAAGGTCCCTGCCCTTTACCTTCCTTTGCCTCCACTTGGTTCAGAGACCCAGTAAATGCTGCTTCTGGCTCTCAGAGACCATGAGTAACAACGCTGAGATTTAGGATCAGCGCGTCATTGACGCAGAAATGTCCTAGAGAGGAGGCGGGAGAGAAACACACAGCTCATTGGGTTATTTGCTTTTTTGTTATTGAGTTTCATGAGCCGTTTGGAAATTAAGCCCTTGTCGGTCCAATCATGGGTAGAAGACCTAAACAGATATTTCTTCAAAGATGACATACAGATGGCCGACAGGCACATGAAAAGATATTCAGCATCACTCATTAGTAGAGAAATGCAAATCAAAACTACAGTGAGGTATTGGTTTTAACCAGTCAGAATGGCCATCATTAAAATACAAATAACAAATGCTGGAGAGGGTGTGGAGAAAAGGGAACTCGCCCACACTATTGGTGGGAATTAAATTAGTGAAGCCACTAGGGAGAATATTATGGAAGTTCCTGAAAAAAATTAAACATAGAGTGACCATATGACCCAGTAATCCCACTCCTGGGCACATATCTGGAGAAATCTCTAAATTCAAAAAGATATATGCACCTGTATGTCTATAACAGCACTATTCACAATAGCCAGGACATGGAAGCAACCTAAATGTCCACTGACGGATGAATGGGTACAGGAGATGTAGTACATACATACACAACAGAATATCACTCAGCCACAAAAAAAGGATGAAATAACGTTATTGGCAGCAACATGGATGGACCTGGAGATGATCGTGCTCAGTGAAGTAAATCAGAAAGAGAAAGACAAGTACCATATGACATCACTGGTATGTGGAATCTAAATGAACTTATTTACAAAACAGAAACGGACTCCAGACATAGAAAACAAATTTATGGTTACCAAAGGGGAAAGCGGGTAGGGGAAGGACAAATTAGAATACAATTTTTTAATCTTATTAACAGGCCTTTAGAAGACTCAGCATGGTCTGGCTTTTCCTATCTCTCTGGGACACTTCTCCCTAATACCGTTCTCATTCACAGCCGTTTCAGCCCCACTGGCTTCCTTGTTCTCAAACACCACAAATTTCCCCCTGCCTTGGGCCACGTATACCTCCTGGTCTTTCGGCTTCTATCCAAGGGGAACCGTGTTATATTTCTCCATCCACCTCCTGACCCCAGAATGCTGTTCTCCGCCCCAACCTGTGTGTTCATTTCTCCTTTGCATCATTCAGAGTATTCAGCCCTCAGCTTACATGGCACCACCTCCCCTGACTGCCTAGCTAAAACAGCTCTAAACACAGCTCCACAGCCCCCAGGCCCAACTTACTAGCTTATCTGATTTGCCATCTCCCTATCGTTTGTGAGGACCAGAAATCATCTTACTTATTCAGGGGTTTACCTGTTTATTGCACGTGTCCTCCACCCCTTGTCCTCAATACAAAGCCTCTTAAGGGCAGGGATTCCATGAGTCTATTCTCTGCCTGGACTAGCCCCTGATATGACAACTATAACAGGCGGATGGAAAACAGCTATTATTACTAAAGTTGCATGGAGCTAGAGCTGTACATGTTTTCTAAAGATTGCAATCAGATTTCCCATTCAGGGGAAAATGATACTTAGCCTTTGAGAGCTCTAAAATTTATCTTATAACACTTAGAAGTATCCTACCTAAACAAGCAAAAGACAGATGAGACATTAGTTTGTATTAGCAGACTGTAGACCTTTATTAGAACAAGCATATGTCATAGCTGTGAGCAAAGCGTTAAAATTTATCAAGCTAACTCATAGCTTTTCCCTGCCATGAGGAGGGCGAAAAAGAGAGAGAAAGCCCCTTATACATGTACAGGATCAGTTGAGCAAAGTATTTCAGGGAACGATTCATTGAGGCTATAAACGCCTGCAAATTTTAAGGCACTGAAGGGCAGGAGGGCTTTTGCGAGGGGCGGGATGTGGTGAAGGAAGCCCTGACCTCTCCCCTCCCAACACACATTCTGCCAGCTTGGTCCCCGCAGGCACCCAAGCACGAAAAGTGAACACTGATTATTCGTCATCCTCTTTCAGACATCAAACGGTCCAAAAATTTTCACCGCGGGCTCCTCCCACCATAACTTATTAGAACATGAATTACATGTTATCAACTTGCCATGGCACTTCATGTAAATTACCCCTTAATAAACCAGATTTTTATGAATGTCTTTGTGCACTACAAAAAATTCCCTGGCGTGAACCACAAAAGAACTCCCCCATTTGTTGGAAGCATTTTTGCTGTGACCTCGAGGGCTGACCACGTGGGGAGAAATTACTTTTTAATACCCAGGGGACAAGATACTCCGGTGCCCCCGAGGCCGCAGTACCCGTCGGGGTTCTTGCTCAGGTACTGCTGGTGGTAATCTTCCGCATAGTAAAAGGTCTGTCCCTCCCGGATGTCCGTGGTGATCAGGCCGAAACCATGCTCCGACAGAACCTGTGGAGAGAAAGGCACCATCAGGACCAGATGCCGGGGATCCTGGGAAGGAGGAGTGGCGGGGTCGGATGGGAGGGGCAGACACGTGGCCACGGGCGGGGGTGGTGAACAGCGGTGAGTGCTTGGGGCCTGCCCCCGGCCACTTCCCCGCTGCGTTATCCTGAGCAAGCATCTCCCTCCCTGTCCCTCAACGGTCTGGGGTTTCAAGTCTGGGGTTTAATTCGTTTGTTTTCTGATTCTGAAATTTACACTCTGCCCTCTACACTAGCTCTGCCCCCAGGGTGTCGGGAGCCCTTGTGTGGGCCCTCTGGCTGCCCTGGGGAGGAGGGGTCCCTGAGGGCACTCACTGCGGCTGCAGTGGGAGGGGTGGCAGTGTGCCCCCTCTGCCCCCGCATGGGGTGGACAGAGCATGCCCCCTCGCTGGTTGGGGCTCTGGGCAGCAGGGGCCCCGCGGGACGCCCTGGAGGGCAGGGGCCACCTGGAGTCTGGGCTCTGCCCCTCCAGTCTGGAGCCTGGGGAGTGAAGTCAGGGGAGGTTGTGGCCTGCGGGCCTGGTCAGCTCCTTGCCGCCCTCTGTGACCCAGTTTAAGGCCTGGTGGCACCTGCTGCCAGGCAGAGGAACACAGTGAACACTAGTGGGGGAGGAGAGCCCAGCTATTTGGGGCAGAAGACAGATTAAGAAATAGACATTGTTCCCCGTGGATCTCCGCCTGTTTCCTCTCCCTTCTGGATTTCAGCTGTGCCCTAGTTCTTTCTTGGTACAGGCTGCTCGGGGTCTCTGAGCTCAAGGCCACAGAGACGCGACCTGGGTTCACACATTCCATTTTAGACAGGGGTGCGAGGAAAGAGATCAGGATTTGTTGTTGGTCCATTTAGAGGAAGTTGTCGAATTGGCCCAGCATGGGAAATCCACTTTAATTTTTGGCATGAGTCACTGAAGGGCTTCCCTCGTGGCTCAGACGGTAAAGAATCCTCCTGCAATGCAGGAGACGCAGGTTCGGCCCCTGGGTTGGGTAGATCCCCTGGAGCGGGGCATGGCAGCCCACTCCAGTATTCTTGCCTGGAGAATCCCATGGACAGAGGAGCCTGGCAGGTTACAGGCCATAGGGTCGCCCAGAGTTGGACACAACTGAAGCGATGGTCACCACCGAAATCAGACTGATTATATTCTTTGCAGCCAAAGATGGAGAAGCTCTATACAGTCAGCAAAAACAAGACCGGGAGCTGACTGTGGCTCAGATCATGAACTTCTTATTGCCAAATTCAGGCTTAAATTGAAGAAAGTGGGGAAAACCACTAGACCATTCAGGTATGACCTAAATCAAATCCCTTATGATTATACAGTGGAAGTGAGATTTAAGGGACTAGATCCGATAGACAGAGTGCCTGATGAACTATGGACGGAGGTTTGTGACATTGTACGGGAAGGGACTAGATCCGATAGACAGAGTGCCTGATGAACTATGGACGGAGGTGTGTGACATTGTACGGGAGACAGGGATCAAGACCATCCCCAAGAAAAAGAAATGCAAAAAAGCAAAATGGCTGTCTGAGGAGGCCTTACAAATAGCTGTGAAAAGAAGAGACATGAAAAGCAAAGGAGAAAAGGAAAGATATAAGCATCTGAATGCAGAGTTCCAAAGAATAGCAAGGAGAGATTAAAAAAAAAAAAAAAAAAGCCTTTCTCAGCGATCAGTGCAAAGAAATAGAGGAAAACAACAGAATGGGAAAGACTAGAGAGCTCCTCAAGAAAATTAGAGATACCAAGGGAACATTTCATGCAAAGATGGGCTTGATAAAGGACAGAAATGGTATGGACCCAACAGAAGCAGAAGATATTAAGAAGAGGTGGCAAGAATACACAGAAGAACTGTACAAAAAAGATCTTCACGACCCGGATAATCATGATGGTGTGATCACTCACCTAGAGCCAGACATCCTGGAATGTGAAGTCAAGTGGGCCTTAGGAAGCATCACTACGAACAAAGCTAGTGCAGGTGATGGAATTCCAGTTGAGCTATTTCAGATCCTGAAAGATACTGCTGTGAAAGTGCTGCACTCAGTATGCCAGCAAATTTGGAAAACTCAGCAGTGGCCACAGGATTGGAAAAGGTCAATTTTCATTCCAGTCCCTAAGAAAGGCAATGCCAAAGAATGCTCAAACTACCGCACAGTTGCACTCATCTCACATGCTAGTAAAGTAGTGCTCGACATTCTCCAAGCCAGGCTTCAGCAATATGTGAACTGTGAACTTCCAGGTGTTCAAGCTGGTTTTAGAAAAGGCAGAGGAACCAGAGATCAAATTGCCAACATCTGCTGGATCATGGAAAAAGCAAGAGAGTTCCAGAAAAACATCTATTTCTGCTTTATTGACTATGCCAAAGCCTTTGACTGTGTGGATAATAATAAACTGTGGAAAATTCTTCAAGAGATGGGAATACCACACCACCTGACCTGCCTCTTGAGAAACCTGTATGCAGGTCAGGAAGCAACAGTTAGAACTGGACATGGAACAACACACTGGTTCCAAATAGGAAAAGGAGTATGTCAAGGCTGTATATTGTCACCCTGCTTATTTAACTTATATACAGAGTACATCATGAGAAACGCTGGGCTGGAGGAAGCACAAGCTGGAATCAAGACTGCCGGGAGAAATATCAATAACCTCAGATATGCAGATGACACCACTCTTATGGCAGAAAGTGAAGAGGAACTAAAAAGCCTCTTGATGAAAGTGAAAGAAGAGAGTGAAAAAGTTGGCTTAAAGCTCAACACTCAGAAAACTAAGGTCATGGCATCTGGTCCCATCACTTCATGGGAAATAGATTGGGAAACAGTGGAAACTGTGTCAGACTTTATTTTGGGGGGCTCCAAAACCACTGCAGATGGCGATTACAGCCATGAAATTAAAAGACGCTTACTCCTTGGGAGGAAAGTTATGACCAACCTAGATAGCATATTGAAAAGCAGAGACATTACTTTGCCAACAAAGGTCCGTCTAGTCAAGGCTATGGTTTTTCCAGTGGTCATGTATGGATGTGAGAGTTGGACTGTGAAGAAAGCTGAGCACCAAAAAATTGATGCTTTTGAACTGTGGTGCTGGAGAAAACTCTTGTGAGTCCCTTGGACTGCAAGGAGATCCAACCAGTCCATCCTACAGGAGACCAGTCCTGGGTGTTCATTGGAAAGAATGATGCTGAAGCTGAAACTCCAATACTTTGGCCACCTCATGGGAAGAGTTGACTCATTGGAAAAGACCCTGATGCTGGGAAAGATTGAGGGCAGGAGGAGAAGGGGACAAGAGAGGATGAGATGGCTGGATGGCATCACCGACTTGATGCACATGAGTTTGGGTGAACTCCCGGAGTTGGTGATGGACAGGGAGGCCTGGTGTGCTGCGATTCATGGGGTCGCAAAGAGTCGGACAAGACTGAGCGACTGAACGGAACTGAAGCGACTTAGCAAGCATGCATGATTCACTGATCCATTCCTCCCTGAGAGCCTTCACCTTTCTGCTGGATCTCCTGCCAGTCCTCTGAGCCAGAATGAGGCCAACAGAGGAGCTGATGACGGGCAGGTGCAGGATTAATGGAAGGGGCCCCACCAAGGCTTGAGGTTTGGACCCCACAGCTCAGATGCAGGCAGTTTCCTTATAAGGGTTAGAAAGGAAAGTGGGGAGCCATTCTGACTTTGGGACAATCTTTTGTAAGCGAGCAATTATCAAGGGTTTACTATGTGCCACACTGTGTTAATTTCAGCTTCACAACAGCCGTGTGAAGGAAGTAACTGTTACTGTTTCGGTATTTGAGTGTGTGCACAGTACTGCGCTGTGGCCCTGATGTCCTCAGCTTGCCCTGCTATCGCACAGGATGCAAGTTGAAAGTGAAAATGAAAGTGTGAGTCGCTCAGTCGTGTCCGACTCTCTGTGACCCCATGGACTGTACCCGCCAGGCTCCTCTGTCCACGGGATCCTCCAGGCAAGAATACCAGAGTGGGTTGGCATTCCCTTCTCCAGGGATCTTCCCAACCCAGGAACTGAACTCAGGCATCCTGTATCAGCATACACATTCTTTACCACCTGAGCCACCAGGGAAGCCGTGGCCGCAAGTAGGGGAACTGCATTTCCCAGATCCTACTGCCAGCGGCCCCCGTCTAGATCCCACCCATGGGAGATGTGCGTGCGGCCCCTGGCAGGTAAACCCAAGGAGAAGCCGCCACCCGCCAGGCATAGCTGTGAGGATGGGCACAGGAGTGGGCACAGAGGAGACCTGGGGCCCCATCAGCTCCTCCTGAGAACCATGGGCTCTTGTGCTGAGGACAGTTACAGTCATCACAGTGATTCTAGCAATTTCTGTCACGTTTTGGCATCCCCAGTTCCAGAGGTGCTGTTCCCTGACCTTCACGCCAACAGCCTTTCAGATTATTCTGGAGGCACCAAATTCTCTTTGTAAAACTACCCCCCTTAAGATATCTCAAACATGTTCTGTTTCTGTGATGAACCCCAGTCAGTGAACTTGGCCTTTGGCGCCAGAACTGTTTGCAGGAACCAAAACCTCCCTGCGCATCAAGACCAGGGTACTGGTTAACCATCCTGGTCAGACTTCAGGTCAAGAGTGGCCTCATCGTGCGTGCAAAGCACAGCAGTGCCCCACCCACCGTCTGTGGTGCCAGGCATTTACTTCCACGGTCACTAAGGTTTGCCTGTGAAGAAGGACCATTGATGGGCGGCTGGCTTTGCAACATGAGGGGGCTGTGGCCAGGGAACACTCTGGGGTGCGTGCTGTGCTCTGGGCGCCACTTGAGAGCTTATGAAAGAGAAAGATGTGGGGCTGGGACCTGACAAGCCCGGCCCAAGTTCAGAGAACCAGAGAGCTTCTCAGACTGACTTCAGATATTGATACTAATGTCCTGTCTTTTGTGGCCAGAGCCAAGTACCAAATCGAAGGTTGGACTCTGAGGGTCCCAGACTTACCAGCAGAGTTCACACCCTCGCCAGTCTGAAGCTCAGCCACAATGGCTGGATTTTGATGCGGGGATGCTGGTCCCCACTCAGGAGATCCTACGCTCCGACACGAGTCCCCATGTGCCAAGGTGACCTTAAATTCCGACCTGACACCTTTCCCCGCCGAGGCCACGATGGACCGCTCTGGATCAGAGTCGGCCTGCTCTGAGACCTGAGAATCTCAGACCCAGGCTGTCCCCGCTCACTCCCGACCCTGGCTCATCCTCTCTGTGGGTCACCTCCTCACTCACCATGCGCTCCCTCACAAACAGCCACCCTCCTGGTACAAATAAGGACAACCTTCATAAGGCCCTGGAGCTCACAGCCGCCTTCTCCAGAAGCTCCTTTTCCCAGAGGCAGGGAGCCGGCGGCAATGAGCGCTTATTGGCCAGGCTCTGAGCGACCCTTACCCACCACCACCCAGAGAGCAGAGGCCTTCAGGAGCCGCAGGGAGGAGGTGTGGGGCGGGGGCCGGCAGTACCAAGCTTCGCCACAAGATGGCAGACACCACACTCTCATTTGAGAGGAGAGCCTGAGAATAAATGGCGATGAAAGCCCACCGGAGCCAGAACCGCATGCTGCCCTCCTGCACGTCCCGTTAGACTAGGACATCCCGGCCACGTCTGCTCTAGGGTGCAGGTCACCCCGTGCACTGGGCCAGCGGCCTCTGGGCTGCAGCCTCACTTAGCTCAGGGCTATCCTCAACCTCCATCTGAAACCGGGAAGTGAGGACAACATTGCACAAAAGATATTGGATGAAAAGACAGAGGAAGTAGGAAAACGAGAAACCCTGCCTCGTCCCTGGTTTCCCTCCTTCCCAGAGCCCGGGCCCTCTGCTTCCTCAGTTGCACCCTTAGCAAGAGCAAGTTACTGCCCCCAGCCCCTCCCAGGGCCTGCCTCCTCTGAGGGGTACACACACACACACACACACACACACAGACACGGGCACACACACGTCACTGCCCCCTGGCCCTCCCAGGACCTACCCTCCTCCAAGGGGTACACACACACATACGCACACACGGACACACATACACACATGTGCACACAAACAGACACATTCTGGAGAAGCATGCACACACACACACACTGGAGGGGTGCACACACACACGGACACATACACACATGCACACACACAGATGCACACACAGATACACAAACGCACAGACACACGCCAACATACAGACACACACATGTGCGCACACAGACACACACTGGAGAGGCATGCACACACACATACACGGACACACACAGAGACGCACATACAGATACGCAAACGCACGGAGACACACACCAACATACGGACACACACACACGCACCCTAGAGCATAGTAAGTGTGCTCTGATGAGCATCCAAGGTCAGGCAGAGATGGCACCTGGCCCCCTGGCACGTGCTGACTTTGTGGCAGGCCTGGCCCACTTTCCCATCAACGCCCAGCTTGGGGGAAAGGAGCCCACCATCTTGCCCTCGGTAGGCAGGCCTCCACCTCCACTCCCTCCCACGCACGCCCTACTTCTACGGCTGCGCTGCCCGTCTCTGGGGGGCAGGAAAAAGAGGTTGCCGGGGGGTGCTCCCAGAGCCGGGCAGAGCTCCCTGCGCCCAGCGGGCGGCTCCGGCCCCAGCCTGCAGAGGAGGTGGCGGGGCGTGTCTGCCTGCGGGAGTGTCCTGGGCCGGACCTATCTTTCCAGGGCTGCCGGCAGGAAGCCTTTCTTTCAACAAAATGAGTGAATACGAGACCACTCTGCTTCTGCAACCTGCTAACGAGCTCGCTGTCAGCTTCGATTCTCCCAGGGTCTGGGGCTACTCGGCCTCCTGTGAGGGGAAGACAGACTGACGCCACCCTGAACGCCTGCCTGGAGGCTCCACAGGCGGGGCCTGACCAGGGCGGACACCGAGGCAAAGAAGCAGCCCAGTCCCAGGTCCCTGTACTGTGTCTCCAAAGGGCTTCTCCACACACTCTAGCCCACGAAGAGGAAACAGTTATTTCTGTTATTTCTCAGTGGAGACAGTAAAGCCCAGGGAGAGAGGAGGCTTGTCCACAGCCACTCACAGCTGAGCTCTGATGAGAACCTGTTATTGTTCAGTCGGGAAGTTGTGTCTGACTCTCTTCGATTCCATGGACTGCAGCACGCCGGGCTTCCCTGTCCCTCGCCATCTCTCGGAGTTTGCCCAAGTTCATATCCATTGAATCAGTGATGCCATCTCATTTTCTGTCTCCCCCTTCTCCTCCTCTCAACCTTTCCCACCATCAGGGTATTTTCCAGTGAGCCAGCTGTTAGCTGAATCAGGTGGCCACAGCATTGTAGCTTCAGCCAAAGTACTGCAGCTTCAGCTTCAGTATTTTGGAATACTCCTTCCAAAGAGTATTCCGGGTTGATTCAGATGAGAACCTGTCCCCTATTTCCAGCACTGCTGCAAGAATACCTCAGCAGGTGAAGGTGCTACCCCCAACCCCTTAGGACTCATTTTAGAATCTCCAAAAGAGACCTAGGCACCCAAACATGGATCACACCCCCCCAGCCCTGCTCACATCCTTGTGACTCAAAAAATGCAACATATTTCTTAATCATCTCACTTTTTTTAAAAATTGTGGTAAAATCCACATAACTTCAAGTTCTCCATCTTAACCATTTTTAGGTGTATCTTAATTTCAATCACAGTTTAAAGACCCAGTGAGAAATGGCTCTGTTGCCAGTGAGAAAGTCACCAGGAAGGGAAGAAGTTACCTGCAGTTCAGATGCATCTGTTTTAAAGCCTCGTGAAGCCTGATCCAAGCAAACCCCACCTCCTCCACCCACCAAAGGAATTCAGCCATGTGTTCGGTTTTGATGTAATTATTTGGAGCATTAAGTGTGTTTTATGTTATGATCACTTTCAAAAGATGTTTTCATGGGAAGAAATTAGTGTCCTAGAAGTGAAATCCAGTTTTTGATACTGAGCTCACAGGAAATTAGGGGCGGACTTTTAACAAATCGACCAGAGACTGCTGCCTAAGGCCAGTCAGCTCTGCCTTAGAGAGAGAAAAAGGCTCCAGGCGGGACCGAGGAGACGCAGAGGCCGGCCTGAACTCCGCCCTCTAGTGGCGGCAGGGAGCATGTACAGGCACAGCCCCTCCTCAGTTCCTACTTTGCTTTTCTGAACGGAGAGCCCTTCAGTTTCTTCCAGATCTCATTCCATCGAATCCTGTGCTGTTTTCATCCTGCACACACGTGCGCGTGCACACACCATGCACGTTTAATAAGCTCAGTCAAAGCCAATGCCCAAGTCAGCAGTTTTATTCCACCGGCAGCTTCGGGCTGGCCAGATTGCCATCAATCAAAACTTTGGGTGAAAGGATATAAAGTGATTGGCACGGCTTTTAAATAAAACTACTCTTGAGAGTCCCTTGGACTGCAAGGAGATCCAACCAGTCCATTCTGAAGATCAGCCCTGGGATTTCTTTGGAGGGAATGATGCTGAAGCTGAAACTCCAGTACTTTGGCCACCTCATGCAAAGAGTTGACTCATTGGAAAAGACTCTGATGCTGGGAGGGATTGGGGGCAGAAGGAGAAGGGGACGACAGAGGATGAGATGGCTGGATGGCATCACTGACTCGATGGATGTGAGTCTGTGTGAACTCCGGGAGTTGGTGATGGACAGGGAGGCCTGGCGTGCTGCGATTCATGGGGTCGCAAAGAGTCAGACACGACTGAGCGACTGAACTGAACTGAACTAACTATGAAGAAGAACACCATCTCTCCTGAGCTGAGCAGAGGCACGCGTGTTTGCAGTTCAGCACCGCACAAGCGTAGGTACACGTGGGGAGAAGGTATGTCCTTGCCCACAGTGGTTCAGCTTCATCCACAAGGAGGAGGGGACAGGCTGACCGCCCCCAACATCAGAGAGGACCCTGGAGTGACAGGGGCTGCAGGTCCTGGAACCGCGGACACCCCCACCCATCAGTGACCGTCAGCACCTGCAAGGGAAAGTGGGAGATCCTGGGACAGCAACGATGTGCCACGGACAAGGAAGATGCCCCACGGGGCTGAAGCCCTCATGAGACCCGGTCAGAGCTGCCCTGACCCTTCTGGGCTCCAGGAAACTAAGGGGACCAAGAGGTGGCACAATTAGACCTAATTCGGCCCACCTGCTTAGGCAAACCTGCTTATGCAAATCGTGGCCTCTGGATCAAAGGACTCCGGCTTCTTAGAACAGCTGCCCCATCCTTGTGCTCTCTCCTCCAGACTTTGCAGTTGGGTCGCGCTGTTTGTGGTTTCGTTATCTAGTCCTCTCTGCCCGCCTCGCCCTCGAGGTGAACCACGAGTGTCTTCTGACTGGCAAGGAGGTTTTTCTTGGTTTGCGACTCAAACCGAGAGTGCTATGAGTTGAGTTCAGTCTCTGCAGAGATGGGTTGTCGGGAAGGAGTTCAGTCTCACCAGGAAGGATTCAAAGCTTTCCCCTTGGCCCTCAGAGTGTCCCCAACGGTGAGAAGTGCAAAATCCGGCCGCCTCCCCAGACCTACTGAATCAGGATCTGTGTCTTAAAATCCTCTCCAGGTGATCCATGTGCATAGACTTGAAAACGTCTACTCTAGAGCACAAGCTTGGCGGACTGTGTTCACGGTTATCAATGTCACTCCTGATGTCAAGTTGCCCACATGACTTGCTCTGATCACTAGGGTGCAAGGGGAAGGGACCCTTGTCATTTGTGGGCACAAGCCCTCCAGCACCGGCGTGAGCTAGAGGGCATGGCAACCCACTCCAGTACTCTCCGCTGGAGAATCCCATGGATGGTGGAGCCTGGGGGGCTACAGTCCGTGTGGTCCCAAAGAGTCGGACACGAATAAGCGACTAACAGTTTCAGTTTCACTCCGCCACAGCAGCCAGCACAGCTGCAGCTGGCCCTGGTGTGAGGCCAGGGACCACCTGGAGCGGAGTCCCCATAGAATATTTCATTTCCTCTATCAGGGACCCTGGTCTTCTCTGGTTTGGGGTGTGAGGCTGAAAGCTCCAGGAAGACAGACACGCAAGCCCATCGTGTGACTTTCCTGCAAATAAAGTTTTTGAAACTCTCCAGTTTCATTTAATAAACTAATTTCAGTGATCGTGGTGTGGTGGACTGTGCTAGGCATTGGGAACAGAGAGGTGAACAAGACAATCTCTAGAGCGGAAATCATGACAGGCACGAGAGCAATTGCACTCTTAAGTGCCCTCTGTGTATGTAGTAGATGTTGGCGAGGCAGGACTGAGGAGGAAACGTTCCCTGAGTTCAAGGAGTTTATGGTTTAGACAGGGACGAGGATGGGATGGCCTGGGGGTGCGGAGCAGTGGTTAACACCCCTCACGGTGACAAGGTGGGAGCCCCACCCACAGGCTGGGAGTGCGGAGGACCACCATCCACCATCGAGAGGGCAGGGTTCTGCTGGAGGGGACGGGTCATAAGACAGAGGGAAGCACGTGCTAGAATACTAGAGGTGCAGAGTCTGCTGCGGCCGTGGAGGAGGGCAAAACCAACCCACTGCGAAAGGGTTCCTGAAGGAGCGGAGGCTGACGTGGGAATCTTACGACCACTGTTGAGAGCACAGTGATGGGTCTGCTCCACGCGCATGGAGGGAGGGGTCATGAAGCTTATGTGAAGGGTGCTGGAGGGCCTGGCTGGGGCGGGAGGAATCTGAACGGGACTCAGCTGAACAGCAGGAAGAGACAAAAGCAGATTCGGGGGTCGGGGGGAGGGAGGGATGTCCCTGGTGGTCCAGTGGCTAAGACTCTGCTCTTCCAGTGCAGGGGCCCAGGTTCAGTCTCTGGTCAGGGAACTGGATCTTGTATACTAAAGATCCCACATGCTGCAACTAAGACCCCACATAGTTCTAGTAAATAAATAAATATTTTCTAAAACTGTCTTTTAAAAAAGCAGACAGAGAAAGAGACCTTCAGAGCCGTCGAGTTTATGGTCTACGTTTTTCCGTTTGCTCCCGTTTAAGGTAACTCAGCCACAGACTCTCTGTGTATCCACTGCCCGGCGGTCACAGAGACATGCAGGGACATTCTACAGGATGAAGGGATTCACCTGAACCCAGGCAAAGCTGCCAGATGCCTCTCAGGTTCACCTGCCTGGCTGCAGCCACGGCTTCAGGGCAAACCAGACCACGGTGGGGAAAGAGGTGGCTATTCATTTTTCCACAACTCCATTGTCGTCCTCACGTCCCTGCACCTTACAAATTCCAAGCACCATTTCCTGGCTCCTTCCTTCTTCTTCACTTTGTACATTGAAAGGAGGAGCCACATAGCAGGTTGGACTGGGTGCAGCCCATGGGAAGGGAAGGCTGAGTTGCACAGTCAGGCTGCAACCCCAGGGAGGAGCCCAGAGCTGTGAGGCTGAAATCTGCCCCTGCCCACTGGCTCTGCTTTCTGCAGTGCCTCCCCCACCCATGAGGTTGCTGTTCACTCGCTCAGTCGTGTCTGACTCTTTGCAACCCCAAGGACTGCAGCACATCAGGCTTCCCTGTCCTTCACCAACTCCCAGAGTCTGTTCAAACTCATGTCCATTGAGTCAGTGATGCCATCCAACCATCTCATCCTCTGTCACCCTCTTCTCTTGCCTTCAATCTTTCCCAGCATCAGGGTCTTTTCTGATGAGTAGGCTCTTCGCATCAGGTAGCCAAAGGATTGGAGCTTCAGCTTCAACATCAGTCCTTTCAATGAATATTCAGGGTTGATTTCCTTTAGGATTGAGTGGTTTGATCTCCCTGCAGTCCAAGGGACTGTCAAGAGTCTTCTCCAACACCACAGCTCGAAAGCATCAATTCTTTGGCGCTCAGCCTTCTTTATGGTCCAACTCTCACATCAGTACATGACTACTGGAAAAACCATAGCTTTGATTATATAAATCTTTGTCAGCAAAGTGATGTCTCTGCTTTTTAATATGCTGCCTAGGTTTGTCATAGTTTTTCTTCCAAGCAGCAAGCGTCTCTTAATTTCATGGCTGCAGTCACCGTCTGCAGTGATTTTGGAGCCCAAGAAAATAAAGTCTGTTACTGTTTCCATCGTTTCCTCCCGTTTGCCATGAAGTGATGGGACCAGATGCCATGTTCTTAGTTTTTTGAATACTGAGTTTTAAGTCAGCTTTTTCACTCTCCTCTTTCACCTGTGAGGTCACTGACATCAATCACACATTCAAGGACTGCTGGTTTCTCTTTCCTTTTGAATCTGCTGGGTTCAAAAAGGAATTCAAGTGACTTTTCCTATATGAGTTTTCCTTTCATGGCTTTTCATTTTACAGGAAATGGATCTCTCTCCCTCTCCTTTCTGTCTCTCCTCTGAATCTCTCTCTCTCTCTCTCTCCTGAATATATCTCTAAGGGTTATCATCTGCTTTTTCATATCTGAACTCAATTAACGGCAACCTCTGTTTTTGTTCTATCCTTAGTGTTTGGTTTACAAAAGCATCCACTTGTCACTTTTCAGGGAAGTCAAGGACACTGGCTTTTACCTTGTGGATGAAATGCAAATTTCATTAAAAGGAAAGATCCTTCATTCTGAAAGGTTGAATAGAAAAGAACTTAAAGCAAAATGCCAGCTGCTTAAGTTTAGAACATGGAGCTCAGCAAAGCAGAGGGACTTTTCTGCATACCACCATTTCTCGTTTATGGGTGAGTTTCAGGGATTCGGAGTGACAGGAAAGGATATTCATCCCAGTTTGCTCTGCAGACAGCACAGCCAACCACCCTGGTTTGCCCAGGACCAGGGGTCTCTGGGCTTCCCTGACGGCTCAGTGGTAAAGAAGCCACCTGTCAATGCAGGAGACGTGGGTTCCATCCCTGGGTCAGGAAGATGCCCAGGAGAAGGGAATGGCAACCCACTCCAGTATTCTTGTCTGGAGAGTCCCATGGACAGAGGAGCCTGGCGGGCTACAGTCCATGGGGTCGCAAAGAGTCAGATACAACTTAGCAACTAACCAACCAACCAACCAACCAGGGGCTCCTCAGACTGTGGGGTTGTTGGTGTTAAAACTAGAAAAGTCTAGGGTCAGCTGGGCTGGCTGGTCACCAGAACTGTAAAATGTATAAAGAAATCTGTGTCAATCACACCGCAGGCACCGTGCAGCGGGTCTCACCCACCTGGCCCCTGTTTCCCCAGCTGTAAAGCGGGAGGATTTGACTGGAGATGACCCTCCCGTCACCGCCAGTCTGTCTTTGAATCGTGTGTTCCTGAGCCTTTTCTAAACTGTGCTTCCTTTATTCATTTTGAAGTTGACATCTCAGTGGTTTTTAGCATAGTCTCAGAGCTGTGCAGCCGTGACCAATATTTTTCAATTCTGTTCTTCAGATGGGACAATTCCAATCAACTTAGCTTCATGTGCTCATTCTCTCTTCTGCCAGCTCAACCCTTTAGTGATTTCTTCTTCTGCTTAAGTTATCATACCTTTGAATTTCTATTTAGTTCTCTTTTCAATATAATTTCTATCTCCTTGTTAATATCCTTTATTTGGTGAGCACTGGTCTTATTATTTTCCTTTCATCTTTTTTTTTCAAATTATATTTATTTAGTTGTGGCTGTGCTGGGTCTCCATTGCCGTGTGGACTTTTCTCTAGTTGCAGTGAGCAGGGGGCTATTCTCCGGTAGTGATGTGCAGGCTTCTCACTGTGGTGGTTTCTCCTGAGCACAGGCTCAGTAGCTGTGGTTCCCAGGCTTAGTGGCTCCGAGGTATGTGGGATCTTCCTGGGTCAGGAATTGAACCCATGTCTTCTGCAGTGGCAGGCGGATTCTTTACCACTGAGCCAGCAGGGAAGTCCTCCTTTCATTCTTTACTCATGGTTGCCTTAGGCCTTTGAGCATATTTATAACAGCTAATTTAAAGTCTTTGTCTAGTGAGTCTTACTTCCATGTTCCTTTGTCCCATAATTTTTTCCTGAAAACTAGCCATTTGCATCAATATAGTGGTAACTGAAGATCAGATGGCCCTTGCTCTGGGCTTGCTGCTGCTGCTGCTGTCTGTTTGTTCTTAGACTTAATGATTGGGCACAGGGTTCCTTACACGTTGGGAAGTGATGAGACATCTACCCTTTGGCCCTGCGTGTGTGCTGGAGCAAACACAGCTTCAACATGACAGCGGTTTTAAGATCTGCCTTTTTTCTCTCTCCTCTTGTAGGGCTTTGAGGTCAGCCAGAGGCGAGTGAGCAAGGCATTCTCAGATGGATACATCCCACGATCTGGCCATCTATTCAGCAACTGGAGGACGTCTGGGTTATTTTCAGTTCGGGGCTATCATAAATAATGCTGCTCCAAACATTCGAGCACAGGTGTTGTATTAACATAAGTCTGCATTCTCGTAGGTATTGTAAAAACCTATGAGTGGGCGGGACCGCTGGGTCGCCTGGCAAGTGTACAGTGACTTTGATGAGAAGGTCCCAAAGGGTTTTCCAGGCTGGTCGGACCGTTCTGCATTCCCGCCAGCAATGTCTGAGAGGTCCTACTGCCCTGCATCTTGTCAGCACCTGTCTTGCCATTATTCTTTGATTTAGCCATCCTGACTGGCGGGGAGCAGTCTTCCAGCACACTCGTAATTGGCATTTCCCTAATGACCAATAACATTAAGCATATTTTAATGCTCTTATCTGCCTTCTGTATATCTTCTGTGGTGAAGTGTCTGTTCCAAGCTTTTACCCAGTTTTTAAACTGATTTATTTGTTCCTGTTGTTGAGTTTTGAGGATTCTTTATATATTCCAAAGTTAAGTTTTGATTTCAAGTGCACAACCTTTGCCCTGAAACTCTGCTGTGCTCCCGCTGAGCATCTTGGCTCTCTATCTGTAAGGTGCTGTTTCATATTTTATTTGCATATGGTATCTATATCTCTATATAAATATATATCCACATATACACACACAGCTCCTTAAGCAATTTTCAATTTAGTACAAGAAACATCTATTCTGTCCTTCTGAAGGGACTGTACCAGGGAACCACAACTGACTCACATATGGTCCCAGAAACTGGTGAACCTTCATTTTTAAGAAATTTGTCTTAGGTTGGATTAAATTAAGAAATATGTAAAAATGACTGCATGTAATAAATCAGCTTTGTTTGTATAAAATTATTTGTTCAGACAAACAGTTGAAACATGTTCATTATGACTTTATAAAAGCTACTAATTACCATCAGAAACTCTTTTCTTTATTCATAGTCAGAAATATTTCTCTATGGAGCCCCTTGCCAAAAGTAGCATATATTCTGAAAGAATGCAGTTCGCATTAAAAAATTTCTGCTGCAATTTAAAATGGATACTCCTGGATCCTCAGCTCATAAAACGTGATGAAAGACAAGTCGTGTTCTCTTCAAAGACAAGTACACTCACGCTGCACACCTTAGCACACACCTTTTCCCTATTGAGGAGTGGCATCCCTGCAAAAGCTCGGAAGAATGTTTCATATCACTGTGGTACGACTATCTGCAGAACCGCTGGAAGAATCTTCTCAAACACAGAGAAAATTAACTTTTCAACAGTAACTTAAAGAGCAATTGCAATTTCTTAAAATCCTCTTACATTGAGTTTAAAAAAAAAATGAGACTTAGCAATTTTATTGTTTTTTTATTCACTGATTAAGACAATAAAAGTTGTGCTCATTTCAACATTAAGAAATTAAAACCTCCCTTGAGACTTTCTCTGCCCTGGAGTAGGTTACATCTGTCAACTGCAAACAGGCTGGCCAGCTTGCAAGCAGAAATTCTCCCCAGGGCTGCAATATGTATAACCTCGCACTGTATTGTCTAGGGCTAAGAATGAAATGATTGGGCTTTTTTTTTTTTATTATCCAAGGAAACTAAAAATAGGGCTATGAAGTAAAATAAAAGCTCTAAGAGGAAGCGCATTTAAGATATATTTTACTTTAATGCTTTTGCTTCCAGCCTCGCATGGCAGAGAATATACGATGATGCTAAAGAAAGAAAGAAAAGAAGCTTTTGTTGGTCTCCTCTAAGGCTTAAAGCTGACACAGGGCAAGTAAATGGGAAGCTGGCCCACAAAAGGCTGTTCCCTGTGACACTGCCAGTGTGCAGTCCAGAAGCTGGAGGTGACGAGCCTACGCTGTCTCCTGGCTTCCGGCAACTGCATCTCAACCTGTAAGCTGCCATCGTGGGAGGACCCTGGCCTCCTCAGTGCTCCTAATTGCTAACACAATCACAAAGGAACAAACGACACCTGAGTGGAGATAAGACGGAGGGGTCTGGATTAATGACTCTATTCAGGCTGTTTAAGCTTCTTAGCAATGACGTACAGTCAGGGTTGTTTTTCTTTTCCTTTTTATTCCAAAAGATGAAAGGAAGGGAGAGAAGGAGAGAGAAGAGAAACAGAAACATTAAAAAAAAGAGAGAAGGAATCCAAAATAGGCTATGGGTGTAATTTTAATTTTCTTTAAGGCTTAGAACCAGTGGGAGAACTGGAACTCCCCTGAGAGAAGATGGCAGGAACATAAGCTAATTATACAACTTCAGTGTGGTAACGCCACCACAGATCACCTCACACGCTTTCTGGTGAAGGTGATCTGAGCCCATGTCACCTGGAGGTGAGACGACAGGCTGTGTGTTTCAAGCAGCACTCTGTATCCCCAGGCATCAAAACTTCTTGATAATATCTCAGGGGTTCTCAAGTAGATCACTTTATATAGACGAGACTGACAAGAGGGGTCTGAATTCTATTCTTGGCTCAACCAAACCACGTGACCTTGAGGCCGGGCCGTCTCTTCTGCAAAATGGGGATGAAGTGATTTCCCTTTGAGGAATGGATGAGGTTACACATTCCATCCCAGCAGCACTGCTCATATGCTGTGAGTTACTCCGAAGATGTTGTGATCTTTTGGGGAGTGTGCTGCTGTCCACGGGGTCACAAAGAGTCGGACACGACTTAGCGACTAAACAACAGCAACACAATCTGTTTTTGAGCCCTCGGTATGTCCCACTGGGGAAAGTGGTAGGATTATGCCTGGAGGAGGTGGGAAAACCAGAGCCTACTAACTGAAGTCTCATTTCACCCTCTCCTCGTCAGACACGTCCGACGCGTGACTTCACATTTTACATGTCACACAGGTTTTCGGTACTTGGGAGGCAGCCCAGGAACCAGACTTCCTGCACCAGGGTGCTGGGGCTCCGTTGGTGCACAAGCATTGAGCACTGCCGTGGGACAATGGGAGACCCTGGACGCAGGTCTTGGGGGATAATCTCTCTCCCTTTGATTTTCTCGAAGACGAAATATCTTGATGAAAGTCGACGAAGACCCTACAGAAAATCCTGTGTTTCTGGCAGGCAAGGAAGAGAATGTGGAGGTGAGGGGCAGGGCAGAGATGACAAGGGGCTGAGAGCCGACATGCCTGGAGCCCTCACCCTGTGCAAGGCACCATCCTGCATGCATTTCACGAGCCATCCTCATAACAGCCCCTCGGACTCAGCACAGAGAAGAGGGAGGGACCAGGATTCAAACCCAGACAGCCCCACTCCCGAGTCCCTGCTCTTAACCACTCACTGTGGCTGCCCTCTCATGAACTAAAATGTATTTCAGGTCAATTGACAATACACCATGGTAGAATATGTATATTGTCTGTTTTCAACATGATGGAAGAAATTCACTTCATCTAAAAACTTGGTGCTGGAGAAGACTCTTGAGAGTCCCCTGGATGACAAGGAGATCAAACCAGTCAATCCTGAAGGAAATCACTTCCAATATTCATTCGAAAGACTGATGCTGAAGCTCTAATACTTTTGCCACCTGATGGGAAGAGCTGACTCATCTGAAAAAAGACCCTGATGCTGGGAAAGACTGAAGGCAAGAGAAGGGGGTGACAGAGGATGAAATGGTTGAATGGTATCACTGACTCAATGAACACGAGTTTGAGCAAACTCCAGGAGACGGTGAAGGACAGGGAAACTCGGTGTGCTATAGTTCATGGAGCTGCAAAGAGACACGACTTACTGACTGAACAACAACAACAACAACAACAAAAACACACTTGGATTTTTAAAAATATATTCCCCTTTGAATATCACTATAAAGATGTAAGTTAGGGACCGGTCCAATTTATGTCGAATCTTTATGATCCTGAGAACCTTGGTTTTGATACTTTTCCTCCCAGAGACGTGGCCATTTATCTCTGGCTTTTGAGTCCTGTCATTAAACTAGTTCCCTGTCTGTGACGACACAGATTGTCTGCCACGCTGCTCCTCTTGTGATCAGCCCCGAAACAGAGCTTGTCAGTGTGTCCACTGCTTTGGAGAAAGAATTTTTGTTATCTATTGGCTCTTTTTGATACAATCATTAATCTACTCAAAGAACCTCTGCGTGGCCAGAGTAGCTTAAAGATTTAAGGGATCCTTGACAAAACTGCCAGAATCAATATCGGATCTGGATTCAGAATGCAGTCACCACAGGAGACAGAAAAGGCATAAAATAGAAGTGCAAGGAGCGTGCAAGAATTCTGAGAGAAATGCAAAACCATCCTATACTCCAGGTGCTGTGCTGTGTAGACCAAGGACGACCCGCGTGCCGTGCTCTGGGGGAGCCAGACCCTTCTCTTGCTTACCCACCACGCACCCTCCCAGGGCTTCAGACACACCACACCCCAAACTGGAGTCTTTCTGTTCTGTCTCCCAAGGTCGTTCGTCTTCTCCTGCTCACTCTCTCTGAATTCCCGACAGAAGCAGCCACCTAGCCCCCAAATTTTACTTCTCACTGCCATTGCCAACTCTCTCCTTGCTGATGTCTCCCAGCAAATCACACTCATCAAGCAAACCCTGACACTGTGTCCTGAACACAGCATGAGCCCACCCTGTCGTCAACGCTTCCCAGGCGGCGCCAGCGCCAACCTCTGTCTGCATTGTCATCGTAGCGCGCCCTCTGCCCCACTCCCCCCACTGCCCCAGCCTGCTGACTCAGGCCAGGATCCCCCGCCCCGATCTGGAGCTGAGGGGAGCTGCTGAAAGGCTGGGGATGGTATGTCAACCTTCGCACGGCTCCACTGCATTCACCAACCACACGAAGAAAATGTCACATGTGACAAGGCAGGACGCACGGCAGGACTCAAGTCAAAGGAGCGAGCGCAGCGCAGGGGAGACACGGCTCACGTGCGGAAAAGAAATAACACATCCTTGTGTTTGGGAGTATGACATCGGCTTAACTGATGCCAAGAGGGAAAAGCGGGCGCTTTGAATATAAGCAAGCAACGTCTAGTGGCCAGTGTGGAGGAGAGGGCCGACACATCCTGGGCTGTGCTGTCCGTATCTGCTGTGTGGCCTTCCTGAGACAAGCTCCAGCTTGCCTGCCCCTGGGCACCCCACGCCACCTCTCCCCTTTCTGCCCTTTCACTTCCTATCAGGCTACCCCCACTTACCTGTGTGACCTGGCCAGGTCCCTTATCCTGTCTGTACCTCAACGTCCTCATCTCTGAAAATACAAAGGAGAACATCACCTCGTAGAGGTGTTTGCTGGACATTCACAAACTGTCTCGTTTTCCAGATGGATGACAGAGGCTCAGAGAGGTTAAGGAACTTGCCCAAGGTCACACAGCCGACAAGCTACCATGACTGCTCCATTCCGTGCTTGGCCTGCCAGCTGGACTTTCTCTAGCTGCCCTGCCTGACACAAATGGGTGAATCTGGTTTCCAGTTCCAGCCTGGCCCTCAGGCACCAGGCTGTTCCTGTCACTCCACAAAGAACAGGATAGGGTGAAAATTGTTAACGTTCCTCCTCCATACCGTGGAAAGGCAGGAAACAGGGCCCTGCATCCCGTGGCAAACACTGTGGATGGCTGCCCTCTGTCACACCCTGTCCCTTACAAGCCAGCAGGCGTCCGTGTGTGCTCACGTGTGTGTGCACACACATGTGCATTCAGTTGTGTCCGACTGTGTGACCCCCTGGACTGTAGCCTGCGGGGCTCCTCCGTCCATGGGATTCTCCAGGCAACAACACTGGAGTGGGTTGCCATTTCCTCCTCCAGGGATTGAACCCACATCTCCTGTGTCTCCTTCACTGGCAGGCGGATTCTTTACCCTGCCTCTCCCTCAGAATTCACCTTTACATCTTCCCATGCCAGCTCCACTCACATCATTTACTCCAGTGCTCTGATCCCCATCAGGTGGTAAGTCTTTGCTCTAAACAGCTAATGGATATTGGGTCCTTGGCGCCCAAGTACCAGGGAAAGGAAAAGTGACAGCCGAGGTGTCAGGGCATAAAAAGAAGAAAAAATGTGGGGCATGGAACACACAGTTTTATTTTCTCTCTCTCTCTTTAAGAGTCTGGCACAAAGAGCTCACCTCCTTCCTGCCAGGGATGGAGCGGCAGTGACTTGGCAGCGGTCTCGAGCCAGATGTCACCTCATCTGGTTGCCTTGGCTGCTTAGCTGTTTAGAAAGAGCAGCCCAAACACAGTGTGGGGGGCTCCTGGAGGCCACGGGCAGGAACGCTGCGGGCTGGGGGTGGCCCTGCTCCTCTGAGGGGGTGGTGGGACACGTTGTCAGCGGGCGGCTCTCCACTCAGGTGCAGAAGGGGCCTGGGAAGCGCCCGCCGCTCACTGCCCCTGCCTCCCTCCTGAGGGTGAGCTGTGTGTCTTGTCCCCGGCACCAGGGCCCAGATGTGTCCTGCTGTTTCACAAGGATGACCCTCCGAGTGCATTTGGGGGTGTCCCCAGCCTATGTCCACAGGACTGCGCTCTGGGATACAGACGGGAGGAGCAGCTCGGGGCGCGGCCTCTGCTCTGAAGTCCTGCAATGCGGGCGCTGCAGCCTGGCCTCTGTGGGTCTCATCAGGCTGAGCCCGAAGCCTCGCAGGGCGCCCTGGGGAAGCAGGCAGCGCTGGGCAAACACACCAGCGAGGCCTCACTTGGCCGCTGAGTGAGGGAGGGAGAGAGTGGTGTCTGGGGGTGGTCCCGGGCCATTTCCAGTCTGGTGGCCAAACACCAAGGGTCTCAGGTTGGGGGGAAGGGCCCAGGGACAAGGGTGTCCTCTGGTATGAGCCCTCTGGCGTCACCTGGACCCCTAGGCGGTCCTTTAGGACAAAGCCAGGCTTGGACATGTGTCTGTACACACATCAGTGTGTGGCGGAGGGCGGCGTGCGGTAGGCCCTGCCAAGTGGCCCATTTTGGTCACCATCTGCCGCGCAGAGCCCAAGCACCTGTCGGAAACAGCTGCAGCCGGCAGATCGGAGGTGAGGAGGGGGAGCGGCCCCACCCCGGCGGCTGATCGCAGGGAGCGAGGCCTGTCCCCGCGGAAGCGCCAACTGCTCACTCTGAAGCCGGTCCCAGTTCGGAGGGGATGTGATGGCACCCGCGCTGCCCCTCACTTCCTTGAGTGGGCAGGACAGAAGGAGCACCAGTGTCCTTTCTCCCCGGCACCGGCTGTGACTGTCGCTTGTCACAGGGCCGAGAGAAAAATGCATTCAGGATTCCTGTCGGGAAGAGAGAACTTCTGGGGGCGACTCTCCCCTGGGGCTGTGAGTGCAAGACTCCCACGCGAGGGTCTCTGCCTCTCTGCCTGCGAGGGAGAGCCGTGACACTCCACTCTCCCGCCCCGTTGGCGGGGAGACGTCCCCTCTGTGTCGGGGGGCTGCAGTGAGCCAGGAGCTGGGGTGAGGAATATCAGACGGGGACTCGGCCCGGAGCTGAGTCCTCTGAAGCATCTTCTTTCAGGTACATCAAGTGAACTTCAGTAAGATGAAATGAAAACCTTTACTACGATCACTTTTCACCAAAAAGCTTTCCAAAGTGAGTTATGCACTCCCCTGCCGACCACACCTTTAAGCCTCTTATGTCTTAGCTGATTCATTGCAGAAGAGGATGAGATGGTTGGATGGCATCACTGACTCAATGGACATGAACTTGGGCAAACTCTGGGAGATGGTGAAGGACAGAGGAGTCTGGCATGCTGCAGTTCATGGGGTTGCAAGGAGTCGGACATGACTGAACAACATGTCTTAGGTGCTGGTCACTTGCAGCTGCTGCCCAGTTAGTCTGCTTAACCCTGTGAGGTGCCGTTCCTCCCTTTCATGGCAGGACTTCTCGTTGGCTGGTCCACATCCTTCTTCTCCTGGGACATCACACAGCGAGGCACCTTGCTTCTGGAATGGTCACACCTGCTTCCCCTGGTCTGTCGGCTGGCGTTGCTTTCCACTCAGGCTGCTTTCTTTCCACTCAAACTTCCAGAAGCTTCACTGATGCCTTCAGAGGGCCATCCTCAATCCAATCCTGAGACGTCTGAGTCGGCGGCTTCTAACTTGTGGGGGGCTGGTAAACAGGATTCTCCAGGTTTCTGTGTACGGAGGAAAAACCCCAGAGCCCCGCGGGATGGGGGGCCCTGGCTCGAGTGCAAGGACCTGGTGACTTGTGGTCGCTCAGAAGCTGTTTCCTCTTGCAGTTTTCAGATACTCGAAACCACTTCGTTACTTGGGAGGTACATGCTTCAGCCGTGGGCTCAGGGGCCAAGGACGTGAAAGGTGTGGTCGGCTCTCTGCTTCTCAGAAACAAAGCGGGGAGGAACACACCCCGCACCTCCCACTCCCCACCCCGCCATTGTCAGGGTACGGAAAACATAGCTCTGGGCTTCAACTCCAGTCTGGAAAATTCCCTACTGACTCATCTTGCAAAGCAAAGTAACAAATTCCACCCCAAGGTAACACCATGTTATCCTTTGTAAAACAGCTTGGCAATCCACCACGAGACCCTCTGTGGCAGGGTCTCCTTCCCGTTCTGCCCGTTGCCTTTTCACTTTGCGGACTGTGTCTTTGGATGCATGAAAGGTCTGAATCTTGGTGAAGTCCAATTTATTTTTCTTTTGTTGCCTGTGTTTTTGTTGTGACAGCCAAGAGATTATTGCCCAATCCAATGCAGATCTGCACTAAATCCACTGAAAAGGATCCAATGAAGATTTTCCTCTCTGTTTTCTTCGAAGAGTTTTATAGCCTTAGCTCTGAATACTAGGTCTTTAATCCATGTTGAATTCATTTTTATATGCAGTGTAAGGGAACTTCATTCTTTTGCCCTTACGTTCGGTCACAGAACTGGATATCCAGTTTTCCCAGTGCCCTTTGTTGCAAAGACTGTCCTTTCCCCATGGAATGGTCTTGACACTCTTGTCAAAAATCAACTGACCACACGTGTGACGGTCCAGCCTTCCTTTTCAATACTGTTGCATACCGTTTTCACTCTGCGGCCACATCAGTATCAAAGGGCTGCCCCCAAAAGGCTGACAGTGGCCCATCCCCAACATCTTCCAACCAGATCACTATTGCCTCCGGGCCACAGCCCCTCAAAAGCAGGTGCACTATTCAAAGTCAGCACGGATACCATCATTCTCTCTCTGTTCTCCCACATCTGTTCCCACTCCTGGCTTCCCTTTCTCGGTTCCAATGCCAGCCACACAAGGGAAAACCTTGCTGCCAGCCCCAGCTCCAGCCCTCACGCCCTCGTTTTTTATCATCACTTCTCCCACACAGACAGGACAGGTCATGATCCTCCCATCTTATCTCCGATTTTTTCCCTCCAATCTATCCCCTCCTTTCCATTCTCTCTACGGCTGCCTTAATCCAGGCTCTCTCTCATCACTTTTCACCCATCACCAACTCCTGCTCCCAGACCCCCTCAGTCAGCCCAGCCCCGACACTTCCTCTGGAGGGATCTTGGAACAGGTCAGTCCGATGTGGTCTCTGCTGCTCAGAGTTCCCCAAAGATGTCCCATCTAGGAAGGCAGTCTATCACCTCTCCACCTGACACACACACCCACTGCCTCAGATACACTGGCACCCGAGTTCAGTTCAGTCACTCAGTTGTGTCTGACTCTTTGTGATGCCAGGCCTCCCTGTCACACCGGAACCCCTGCTGTCCGTAAATATCTTGTTTTCGGTTGAAATATTTATTTACCTGCCCCGGGTCTTAGTCGCAGCACACAGGCTCTCTGCTCTTTAGTTGCAGTATGTGAGATCTAGTTCTTTGCCCAGAGGTCAAGCCTGGGCCCCCCTGTGTTGGGAGTGTGGAGTCTTAGCCACTGGACCGCCAGGGAAGTCTCAAAATACCTGTTTTATCCCTCCTGTCTTTGCATGTTACTCTCCTTTGGTCCCCTGGAGAAGGAAATGGTAACCCACTCCACTATTCTTGGCTGGAGAATCCCAGGGACGGGGAAGCCTGGTAGGCTACAGTCCACGGGGTGGCAAAGAGTCGGACATGGCTGGGCAGCTTCACTTTCTTCTTTCTTTCTCTCTCCTTTGGTCAGGAGAGTCTGTGTGCTCCCCACTGTCCTCCTTACTGTTCCAAAACAGCTCAGATATCACCTCCTTTGTGACAAGTTCTGGATCATCCCCCCAAACCATCAGGGTGAAGCAGAGTTTCACCCTCATGCATAGGTGATTTATCAGCGTGGTTTATTAGCTGCAACCATGATGATGGTGATAATCTATGTTCCTCCACCACTACCAGCCCCATCTCTGCAGGGACGTACTGCAGTCCTGCCTGTTCCAACACTAGGGGACGCCTGCAGACCACCTGTCCCAGGAAGGCCTCGCTGGTTTCTTCTCTTGTCCCTTTCTTTCCTGGACAGTGAGAGATGTGAGGATGGGGATGGCCTTGTCTTCATCTCTGAAGCTACAGTACAGGGTCTGACACGCAGCAGATGCCAAGACTCATTTGCTTTAAAAAAAAAAAAAAAGGGAATGACTTCAAGTGCCCACTTTCAAGGTTTTCGGCCCATGGAGAATTCCACTGTTGGGGCAGCGGCAGTGCAAACGGGCAGCTCATTAGTCCCGAGGCTGGCAGCAGATCTGCTGAGCCGAGCTCAGTTCGCAGGCTTTCTCCCAGAGCCGGCTCTTCACTCGAGTGGGAGCCCACCACGTCCGATGCCGTGTGGGGCTCCTGCCCCAGGATGTGGAGATGCTCCCGCAGCCCTACCCTTTCGAGGGCTACTTTAAAAGCAAATTCAGAAGCGGTGGTGGTGGTATTCTTTCCCTTGAAGAACAAGACAACTGCCTTGACATAATAAGGTGTTTTTTTTTTTTTTTTTTTTGAAGAGGAAAAACCCCATCCTGCCTTTCCTTTCAGTTGAACTGAAAAAAAAAAAAAAATCCCAGTCTCCCCAGTCTCCAGCTGGCAGGCTGCTGGACTCCCAGCTTCTGAGAAGAAGGGGAGCGGAAAGATGAGCCCTTGGCAGCTGAGAACTTATTTTTGGCAGAACAGCTGGTGGAGGACTTGCTGGCAGCGGGTGGCATCTCCCCCCGCCCCACAGAGGCAGAGGTGCCAGGGCCATCTTCCTGGCCTGGGCACCTGGCTCTGATCTTCACAGGGACAGGTCGGACCTTCTGGGGGACCCTTAATGGAGGAAAGGGTAGAAGCTCCAGGGGAATTTCACTGCTACCCTCCAAGGAAGTTCCCTTTTAGAACAGGGGAGAAGATCAGCTCTGTCTGGTCTAAACCTGGGACCAGGACTGGTCGGTGGGACCCCATGAAGGCAGGACGCAGCCACTTCATTATCAGCAAGAAACCCCTCAGACAGAGGTCCCAGGTGGTAGAATGAGCTGTCTTAGAACTGACTAAAGGGAGGCTGGTGGGCTTACCACTTGCCAGAAATTTTATAAGGGGGAACCTTGGATGGAGTGAAAGGGAGTTCATTTTTTAAAGCTGGGAAGGGCAGTGGAGACCAGTTAGGGGTTGATGAAAATAATCACTGTTGACAGACCACCAGACACAGGACACCAAAATTTTAAGAGACTCCAGAGAGGATTTTTAGGCAAAACTACACATTTGTTGATTTTTCTCTGATGAAAGCCACTGAGTAATAGCCAGACGTCTTGACTTTGCGCTGAATCCAGACTGCCTTTTGTCGTGTGGATGTGACAGCCCCAGTTCAAGGCTTTCCAATCGACGTGCGAGAGAACAGAGGGCCAGTGCCCACTTCTAGTCTTCGCCAAGTTGTCACAATGGGCTCACTTTACTTCTGCTTTTTTTTCCCCCCACTTGTGATAATTTAGAACAACGAGAACAAAAAGTCCTGAAGACTGTGAGAAAACAACATGTTCTTCAGAGAAAGATTCTGCATTGCTATTCAATCCAGCTATCTGGTACTCCAGAAACATCTTCATGTTCAGTGTGGAATAACAGAAGTTTGAAGCAAGAGAACGTGAAGTCGCTAGAAGGAAAAATAATTCTCACTGGCAGAGAGCTCTCCAATTCAAACTGAGAGGTTACCTGTTACCTGCCAGCCCCTATCTGAGCTACCACCAAAGGTGGGACTCTGCCCTTTGGGGATGTGGCACGTGACCTCCAGGGTGTTCACCCCAGGGCGCTGCCCACCAGGGTGGTTCTTGCCTCTGCACACACCCTCCACCTAGCCCCATGGACTCTGCATGTCGACAGCTTTGTCCTCTTGTAGCTTGTATTTCAAATGAGCTCAATTCAAGCAAAATTTGTTAACCACCCCTCCAAAAAAAAAGCACTGGGGCCAATGTAATGGCGTTGGAGGAGGAGGTAAGTAGCTTCTAAACACGAGTCACTTGTTCGTGTGTACCTCCACTTGATTCCCCAAGCATCAGAGGTGGCTTGGGCTTCCAGTGATAAAGACCTGGCCTGCCAGCGCAGGAGACACAGGAGACGAGGGTTCGATCCCTGGGTTGGGAAGATCCTCTGAGGAAGGCAATGGCAACCCCAACTCCAGTATTCTTGTCTGGAGAATCCCTTGGACAGAGGAGCCTGGCAGGCTACCTTCCATGGAGCTGCAAAGAGTCAGACAGAACTAAGTGACTGAGCGTGCACACACACACACACACACACACACACAAACGCACAAACAGAACAGGAGCAGGGGAGGTCAGGGGCTTCCCTCAGGGCTCAGGTGGCAAAGAATGTGCCTGCAATGCAGGAGACCCAGGTTCCATCCCTGGATTGGAAAGATCGCCTGGAGAAGGGAATGGCAACCCACTCCAGTGTTCTTGCCTGGAGAATTCCATAGATAGAGGAGCCTGGCAGGCTACAGTCTGTAGGATTGCAAAGAGTTGGACACAACTGAGTGACTAAACACAGGGACGGTCAAGCCAAGAGACAAAGGTAGATCCCACATACCCCACATGGACATCAGAGAGTCCTAGGTAGTTGGTAAGGTTTTGGTAGAACCACAAATGTGACTCCATAGGTGAACAGAACATAATCTCCAAGCTGTCTGGGGATGGAAGAGCAGCCCTTGTACCAATTTACTGGCACAAAAGCATAGAAGTGGATGCTCTGGACGGGCTCACAGTTTGGATGCTCACTGGGGCATCAGAACCCAAGGTCACGCCTCAGAGCCTGACATCCGGCTGAATTACTTGGGCTGGGAGGGTCGGGGAAAGCTTTGCCCAGTGTTTCATCTCCAGTGGACCACTTTGACGGAAAGACTGCCCACGTTTCCCAAGCCAGTCATTACTGTCGCCATTGCGCTAGAATGGAAGTGGTGCTATGAAGAAAAAGGCCACACAGGTCCTCAAGTGATGGTGGCCCCACTGAACAGGGCGTGCTGGCAACAGAGGGGCTGGAGCCTCAGCTTCAGGCTCACACCCCAGATCCGCAATTCCCAAGGCTTGGGCAATTCTATTCACTTAACAACCTCAAAGTTCTACCTGGAGCTACCGGTCTTGGGACACTTTTAATGGTAGCTCCTTTGGGTAAAGAGACAAGGTCATTCAGCAGTCAAAAACACACGTTATCATCTAGAAAGTTATAATCCCTAAATTATCTTCAACCCACACCTGAGGTCCTTCACTCCAGGCAATCTGAAATGACCAACAGTCATTCCCCAAAGGTTTAACAGCCAGGACACTCTTTCAGGGGATCACAACCCGAATCCTCAATGCATAATCTTCAAAAACTAATCCCATTTTCGCTAGAACGCTTATCTGCTTTTCCTCCAAATAGTATTTTCCTTTAATGATACAGCCTCTTATCGCACGGAAGCTCCAAACACAGGAACGTGAGAAGTTACTGAAATGTTGCATCTTCCCCCACTGAAGCACACCATCTTCTTTCAGAGCCCTTGCCACTCAATGTGGAGAGAGAAAAGCACTGGGGCAGGAAGGGGACTTCCCAGGTGGAGGACAGATGGTTCTGAAGAATAGCAGCCCCAGCTGAGTGCGTGCGTGCTCTCCTCAGGGAGGTCGGTCCTTGTACCGAGGACGGAGACCCTCCACAACAACACCCCCTGCTTGTCCCCGTAATCCAACTGGCCAAAGGTCCCAGTTGGCGAGCGGTAAAGGAGATTTCAGAGAAGCTGAAAAACACTCTCAGAATGAGGCAAGAACTGCCCTCTGCCCAAAGGTTACTTCTGTAGCCAGGCTGGACCCAGGGTTAGCTGATAGGCTTTGCAGCATTTCGTTACAAGTGGAGGGGCGGCGGCAAGGACGCCTCTCGCCCCAGGCTGAGACGCCCGCCCTGCTCGGCCAGGACCTGCCAGACCCTCACCCTGGCCTCAGCATCCACCTCTAGCGCCTGCCTCCTCTGCTTCCCTCTTCTCACCACTGTCAGCACAGTTTTTCTCAAACACACCCCTGGCCATGTCCTCCCCCTGCTCAGGAGTATGGCTAAATGCGTTCTCCGCGTTTTGGCCTCAACCAAGCTTTACAGTTTTGACCCCTCCACCTTCCACGCTCATTCTATGTGTATCACACGGTTCTGCCCCAGCGAGCACGCTGCTGCCCAGAATCACACCCGCGTAGGTTACTCTTCCTTGAAGTGCGTTGCCTCTCCCCATAGGTACATCATGGCTCTTTGAGAACGTGTGTGTGAGCACACAGGCGTGCACGCACACAAACACACACTCTTCCATGTCTGGTTAAAAAGCTCACTCATCTTTTGAGGCACATTCCTCTGGAGCATCCTCTGGACAGCCTTCCTAGTTCCCAGGTTGGAATTCAGGACTCCCTTAGGCATGAGCACCCTGAAGTTCCTAGAGCGTCAAGATAACCCGGGTGACTCACTTATCATACTGCTCTAGGAGCCTCTGTGTCTCTGTGTGTGTGTTAGTGTCCGCCACTTGAAGGTAAGCTAGCTAGATGGCAGAGATGGAGCTGAAACCACTCTTACTGGTCTCACCACCCTCCCTCCTATCCCAGGCCTAAAGGCAGTGTCTTCATGGTAGACACTCAGTTAGTGGCTAGACTGAACTGAGTCTGTAACTGCGAGTCATTGATTTACAGTCAGTAAGTATGGACAATACTGAAAGGACTCTGAATTCAATTCTGAACAAACAACCTCTCTAGTAGTAGACGGAAATTTGGCAAGCCAATTCACACTTGTGCTTCAGTACACATTATTTGGGTGGCACTAGTAATAAAGAACCTGCCTGTCAATGCAGGAGATGTAAGGGAGGCGAGTCTGATCCCTGGGTTGGGAAGATCCCCTAGAGGAGGAAATGGCAACCCATTCCAGTATTTCTTGCCTGGAGAATCCCCGTGGACAGAGGAGCCTGGCAGGCTACAGTCCATGGGGTCATAAAGAGTTGGGCATGACCAAAGCAGCTTAGCATACACACACGCACACACGTGATTTAGAAAGTAACTGATGCCATTTGAAAGGAAGAGGTCCTGGATCATTACTGAGAGCAGTGGGAAGTGTGGAACATGAGCTGGCTGAGGAATTGCTCTGTTCCCCAGCAGCTCTGACTTTGGGTAAGTCCCACTGACCTTCTGAGCCTTGGATCCTCCATCCATAAGACAGATGCGTGAATTCTGCCATTCAAGCAAGGCTGCTCAGAGAAGCGATGAGATGTTATTTATAAAAGGGATTTAAGAACTAAAAATGTGCTATTCAAATAAGAAAACTTACATAATCATTTTGTGAATCCTACTATGATAAGCAATTTTTTTTTGTAGTTAATATAACGCTAATCCCCTTTTCTGGCCTGGGTGAAGAAAAGATGGGATGGGAAGAGTGCAGAGCTCTATTTATGGTTAATAGCCCTGTGCTGACTTCCCCTGATGCTGGGAAAGACTGGAGGCAGAAGGACAAGAGGGCGACTGAGGATGAGATGGTTGGATGGCATCACCGATTCGGTGGACGTGAACTTGGCAAACTCTGGGAGACGGTGAGGGACGACGGGAGGCCTGGCATGCTGCAGTCCATGGGGTTGCAAAGAGTTGGACATGACTTAGCAACTAAACAACAACAACAACCCCTGAGCTGGTAAAGGGTCTGATACTCGGGGGATAACTTCTCTGAAAATACAAACTATTATATTTGGGGACCACAGGGTCCTCCTGGCTGCCATACAGATACCCAGTGTTAACATGGTTTTCTACAGTACAAACATTGAGCAGTCTCTTTTGGGTTTGGAAAGGTCAATGAGAAAAACTCATTGTTCACAAGGAAGGTGAAGAAACGGGTAACATAGTTTTTGATTACATTTTTATTGGAGTATAGTGGCTTTACAATATTCTGCTGTACAGCAAAGTGAATCAGCGATATGCATTCAAACATCTCCTCTCTTTCGGATTTCCTTCCCACTGAGGTCACTGCAGGGCACTGGGTGGCGTTCCCTGTTCTACACCTTGGGTTCCCATTATTTGTTCTATCCGTTGTATCACTAGTGCATATATGGAACAGATTGTTGTTGTTTTGTTGTTCAGTTGTGTCTGACTCTTTTTCGACCTCATGGACTGTAGCCCACCAGGCTCCTCTGTCCATGGGATCATCCAGGCGAGAACACTGGAGTGGGTTGCCATTTCCTCTTCCAGGGAATCCTCCCGACCCAGGGAACCAATCACACCTGAGTCTCCTGCACTGGCAAGTGGATTCTTTACCACTGAGCCACCAGGGAAGTCCATTGAGACTGGTAAAATATTTAAATGCTATTATAAATACACAAGACACAGGTACCATCCAGCTAACAGTTCACAGCAACTCCTGAGAAACCCAAAGCCAACCCTGTGCATGCGATCTTGGGGGGGGTCTCTCCCATCTACTCTTGACTTCACCACTGATGGCAGGAAGCTTATACCACACCAGAGCCCGGGGCCAGGCATGTGGCCATGTGCACAGCACTCTGCCTGCAGACCACAAAACCAGCCAGGGGCCATCTTCATGCCTGCTCAATATATGCACACGCCTGGAGCCTACATGGTGACCTGCAGAAAGGCACACCTGAAACCCAGGGGCCAGTCCCCAAAGTGTCACAATCTGATACCAGAGTGCTCGCCTATCAGCCACATCACTGCATGTGTGAGAGAGCCACGGGTTTACCAGACACCTCGAAATTCACGCTGCCCAACGCGGGTCACCAACCGTCCAGGAGAGCTGCATGCTAGCTGGTCCCAAACGCCAGCATTCCCATGCTGTAATCTACTGCACGGAACATTTCCATATACGGTCTGTGCATATACAACCATGCACCCCATGTCTGGTCACAGCACCGTTCACACAGCACCCAGGAAGGCAGCACGTGCCACACACAGAATTACCGGGCCTAGACCTTCTGCCCAGACCTCAAAGCCCATTTTCACCAAAAGCCAAGAAATGCCTCTCAGCTCTACAGTAGGATTTGCTGTCACAACTTTGGATTCAAGTCTGAAAACTCCATTAGGGCAAGTCCGATGGAAAAATCAGGTAAAAACGTGCCCAACCAATGGGAAGGACACAGACCTCAAGCCGATGTCGCACTGGTTCTAAAAGAGACTCCAATGCCTCCTCACCCCCTGGATGGAAACCCTGGCGGGGGAGGGGGAGACTCTGCTTTCTGTCCCCCAACCCCTCCTCCCGGGACTCGGGGGTAGCTATGGGCCGCTGAGGTCCACTCAGTTCTCACGGTGTAACTCTGCTTGGCACCACGCTTCCTCAGCAGGGAAGCGTTCCCCTCAGGTCAGCTGACTGAGCGTCCTCACATCACAGATGAGCAGTTGGGGCTGGGGGCACAGTGATGGCTGCGGGCCGCACCCCCGATGGAAGGCCGACCTCTCTTCACAATGACATACATAGCCACCAGATGAACTTTTAATTTTGTTTGCTCGGCTACTGAGCACATCTAAGAATAACAAAAAGAGCATCATGGCCAGACCCAGAGGGAGGGAGGGAGCGGGAGATGAGGGCGGGACGCGGGGCTCAGGACAGAGAGCAGGTTGGAGGTGGGAGAGTCCAGCTGGGAGGGATGCTGGGCTGGACTCAGTGGCCGGCACTGACCCCCTAACCAGCTGCGTGGTCTCAGGGAAGCCTCTTCTCTCTGGCCAGCCACTTCTCGACCTGTACATGGAAGAAGCCAGCCTCTATGATCCCTTCATGCTTAAATTCAGAAGTATTCAGGAGGTATGAGCATCACTCGTGGCGGAAGGAAGCCCTAGCGGGCAGACAGCTGAAACTCACGAGGGCTGGGGACAGATGTTTGCCCACTCAGCTTGGGCCAGCCTAGGCAGGGTCCCTCAGCCTCTCCCTGGACTCAAGCAACTGTGATCATCGCCCAGGAAGACCACCCTTGACCACTTTACCTGCACAGAGGTGAACCTTCTTCTGCAAAGCCAACAGGCGAGGTTGTGTCTTGTTGTCTGAGAAATCTGCGTTCATGCAGTGTAAAGACAAAAGTCTGAAAACTAAGATTAAGGCACCAACCTTTAGAAATGTAGGGAAACGTTTCAGATGTTTCTATAGATCAGGATGTGTTCACGGCATGACCAGCCCTGCGGCAAAACTAGGCCAGCGACCCGAGGCCCTTGCAAAGGGAACACGGTATTTTAAAGCTGTTATCATCTGCCCGCTCACTGCTTCATCAGCTTCTTTGACGTGGGATAAATGAAGCCATGGACAAATGAGGCCACGAATTCCTCTTCCTGGACTCAAGGGCAGGGCAGGCTGGGACAGCGGGTGGAAGGAGAATGGGCTGCCGAGCCTGGCTCGCCAGGACTCAGACTGCAGTGGTGCGACCCTGGGGATTGCCCACCTCGTCTGGCTCCAGCATCGTCAATCTCTGTCACGGCACTGCTGGCTTTCTGGGACCTCGAGCAAACCCTCTGGATTTACTGCTAATAAAATGTCTACAGAAGCCCCAGTGAGTGATGAAAGATATTTTTCTAGAGTTTTCATTAAAGATATGACTTTGGTTTAATCACCCAGAAAGTCACAGATACCTACCACTGTCTGCTGGGTCCCAGGCTGTGCTCAAGACAGGCTAGAGTTTTCCCCCAGACAGGGCCAGTCTAAAGAATGATCCCCATTTTCAGATGAACACATAGGAACAGAAGATGCTGGAGAGCATCCTCTGTGCCAGAGCACGACTGGAACCCAGGGTCCCTGGTGCCACGGTGGTGATGAATAAAGCTCTTTTCTACCTGGGTTAGGTTGGGTTGGGTTACAGATAGCATAAAGGTCGGAGGGGGGAATAAAAAGTCAATGTAAAATTAGGTTAATGTCTTTATAAACACTGACCCCTATGGAGTCAGAATATTGATAAGTAAGTTTGAGAACTATTTCTCTCTGTTTTTGCATTTTGAAGGCCCAGAACACGAGCTCCCATTAAGACTAGGTAGAATCCAAAGCCCCTCCTGTTGTTTTTAAAATGTAATTTTGTATCCTTCATTGCTTCATCTTTAAAATGGAGTTGATATCCACACCTCTTGGGAATCTCAAGAAAGATAAATATACAAAAACAGTATGGCAACCATAACTCACTGCACAAGCGGAAGGAGGCATTTTATTGTTGTGATTATTACTTTGCCTTGATAAATATCTAAGAGGTTCCTCAAATCATCATGCCACCATGATCAGACGTATAAGGAGGCAGTTTAACCGCAAGTTTTCCTTTTGCCCTCCGTTTCATCACTCGTGCCCACTTGGATGCCCCTGGCCCCGGGGGTGGGTAAGGGAAGGACCCAGAGCTGTGCTGAGACGCCCACAGGGCGAGGAGCCCTGGCAGATGAGCCTGGTCCGAGCTGACAGCTCACCAGACTAGTTAGAGGCTCATCTGTCCTTGATGGACCATTAACCCGATAACTGCCCAGCCCCTGCCTTTGCACAAGGAAACACCAGGCTGCCAACACACGACCACCCGAGGACCCCCTGCACTCAGTCTGGACGTGCCCCCTCCCCACTGATGCCTTGGTTGCCTCACGGAAAAACCCCAACTGGGCTAGACGCCCAACCTGGACACAGAGCTTTCTCAAGTCAGAAGGACTCTGGGAAAATCTGAAAGTGGTCCAGCCGGGAACCGAGGGACTACAAAAGCGAGAGGGGCTGGGGTCTAAGCTGGTGACGCAGCAGACATGGCAGGTGAGCTCGGCTGCGGGGGAAGGACAAGGTGAGCGGAGCATGGGAGGCCTGGGAGAGTCGGACACCCAGGCTGTTAGTACAGGCGGGGGTGCTATAGTGAATTCCCTTGAACTTCGGGAAGCAGTTCTGTCTGGTTGTGGGCAACGGAAACACATCATCCTACAAACCCCTTTTTCTTTCCTCCTTTAGTTATTAACATACGTTTCTCTACCACCACCCTCCCTCATCCCAATCCTTAGCTGCCTTCCCAAAGTCCAATCAGAGAAAAGTAACTGGTGCAAAAATCATGTGAGGCATTGGAATAGCCTGGAATCAGACAGATCTCGATCGCCTCTTTCACTTTGGGGAGTTATTTCACCTCTTTGAGCTCTGGCTTCTCCATCTGTAAAGTGTAGACGATAATACTTATCTCTCAGAAGCCATGAGAGTTAAAGGAAACTCAGTATGTATTAGTTTCATCATTATTTTAAATAAATAGGCAACGATACGGACAACGTACCCTTGAATGATACCTACGTTCTGAAATTTCAAGAACTGACATGAGACAGCCCATCTCTCTCACCCTCATGAAATTCCCACAGGCAGGGCCCACTGAGGAATGGGTGATGCGGAAGGGAGGGGCAGCACCCCGAGAAAGCACCCCCACCCCCAGCTTCCACGATACCCTCTTTCTCCACTGTCACTGCTCACTCTGGGTCTCCTCTGCAAGGGCCCATGTTCAGTCCTTGACCTGATTTTATAGGACACCTCCCGCTGGGTGGGGCAGAAAATTCGCAATTCACTCTGGTGGCTGTAGAACCCATTAACCATTCCTGACATGCTGACAGCTCCTACCTTTGTGTCCCCTCCGCCCGCACCTTTATTGCAGGGCCTCCTGGACTGTCCCATGAGGACCTCAGATAACCACATGCCCCCTTGCTCTGAGAATCGGCACCCATCCCCGCCCCCCACTGATCTCCTGACCAGAGAATAATCATTTAGAATCACAGACTTGATCATCTCACTTCCCTGCCCCCACCCCACCCTAATCGTAAAGGTCAAACCCATCCATGTCGACTCAGCCACCCTTCCCTCTGCCCTACACCCTACGCACCGCCTCTGCGGCAACATTCCAACCAATTCTCTCCTAGACCCAGCTCCATTCAGGCTCCTCAGAACTCTCTCGGCCAAGCCTGACTTCGGGGACTCTGTGTTTGTCTTCATAGTGTCCAGATGCAACAAGACCCCTGTGAGGTCACTTTAACTGGAACCCCCGCCTCCACGTCTGATCGCCCTCACTAGGATGGGTCCCCCTAGCATGGGTGTGTGATCACCCTGGCATTCAGCGAGAACCCTGTGAGGCTGGTTTACCCCTGATGTACTTCTCCAACCCTCATCCCACCCTGCTCCGTGGTGGGAAGTCCCCACTCGTCCTGTTGTCTGCGGAGTTGAGCCCCGACTCTCTTCCCTACTGCAAAGCCCTACGGTAGTAAGCCCCTTGAATCATGTCTTTCTGATAGTCTTTAACAAGCAACACATGGGTTTTTAACAGTTCCCCCCAAAAAACTGGGCTTCCCTGGTGGTTCAGATGGTAAAGAATCTGCCTGCAATGCAGGAGACCTGAGTTCGATCCCTGGGTGGGGAAGATCGCTTGGAGAAGGGAATGGCAACCTACTCGAGTATTCTTGCCTGGAGAACTCCATGGACAGAGGAGCCTGGCAGGCTACAGTCCATGGGGTTGCAGAGAGTCAGAAATGGCTGAGCTACTAACATTTTCACTTTCTTTCATTTCGAATAAGACTCAAATGTAAGTCCTTTCACCTGGTGGTGGTGGAACCCACTCCAGTATTCCTGTCTGGAGAACCCCATGGACAGAGTCCTCCTACATAGCATCTCTCAATTCTGGATGCATCCTGGAAACATCTGGAAGGTTCTTAAAAAAAAATACAAAAAAACCTCGTGCTTGCCTCAAACATCAGAATGGGGCTGGGGGTTGGGTAGGTGGAGTTTTTAACTCCATGGGTAGCCCCAGTGAGCAGCCAAGGTTGAGAATACTCTCTCCATTCCCACCCAGATGGAGACAGCAGTTCCGCCCGGGCTGTCTGGAGGGACTCCATACTGACTGGCGTTAGGGTGATACCCACACTGTACTGTCATCACTTGGAGGGGAAGGATTCTGGAGTTTTTGCTCTCTGGATGCCCAGCACTGGCAGGGTGCCCGTCAGTGCTTCTGAACTGATTGGAAGGAGTCAGAGCAACCAGGTGGGGCAGAGGGAGCGTCTCCAAGTTCAAGGCAGGCTCCTGCTACCTCGTCCCATCCATAAGGGCACAGTGTTCCCCGGCAGACACAGCCCTGTGTGTCAGGCATATTCCAACTTAAGGCACAAGCTCGCAAAGGTCACAGCATTTTAATGTGTTGCCACACAGTCATAGATCTGGGGGTGAATCTCAGCTCTGCAGGCGTCAGTCACATGAACGTGGTCACATCCCCTGCCCTCCCCTTGGGAGAAAAGTGGAGGTGAGCAGGCGAAGAAGGTCCTGAAAGTACTTGCGATCTCTAATATCCTACAACACTCAGGCCGGCACAAGAGGAGTGCTTTGTCCTTAGCTGTGCGCCAATAAAGCAGCAGTCACTAACATGAGGGTGACAGGAAGCCGGAAGGAAATTCACAAAGCCGGCAAGGCTCACATGTAGTCTGCAATTTCACAGCCCATCACTGGGCCCTGTCTGCAAAGGCTGTTGAAAGAAGAGAGACAGGACTTGGAGTGGCCAGAAGAATAATTCCAATTGCGCTTCCCGGAATAATGTGTTTTATATTCCTTTTGACTTCAAGGCGTCTGTTATGCTTTCCAAAACATTTTTACAAATGTCAAGCTCACTGTCAACCCTAAACCACCTGGGAAGAAAAAAAGTAACTGACAGGCAGCTAAATTAAGGAGCTATAATTTCACTGAAGTGTTTCAGGGACCTTTTAAGCCACAAGAACCAAATTGAAATTGCTTCAGTTGAGCCCAGAAACTGCCTGAGTAAGAATAGACCACAAAACATGCCCCCCCACCCCCTCACGTCCCCTCCTTCTCCCTTTCTCACAATGCACACACTCACACACACACACACACTCACACACACACACACACTCACACACACACACTCACAGACTTTAAGATTGAGCCAAGTTGCTAAGAGGGTAGAACTTAAGGTTTTCCCCTATAAAGAAAAGTCGTAACCATCAGAAGAGAGAGATCAATTAAATTGAATGTGGTGATTGTCTCACAGTGTATATCAAATCATCAAATTATACAACTTAAATATGTGCAACTCTTAATTGTCTTAATATACTTCCATTTTTTTTTAATGGAACCAGTGGAGATGCACTGGAGCCTCTGCTTGTCACAGGACCTCCATCACCCCACATGCCACCCTGAGTGCCCCGCGACCCATGGCTCCCACGGGCAATCCTACCAAAGCCTGAACCCCTCCCCTCCCCCTCAGCCTTCCTGCTGTCCAGATGGCAATGCCCTTTCCTGGATAGTCCTGAATGTGCGGGCAGCCAGTCCCACGTGTGCGTGCGTGCTAAGTCGCTTCAGTCGTGTCCAGCTCTGTGCGACTACGACTGTAGCCTGCCAGGCTCCTTTGTCCGTGGGACTCTCCAGACAAGAATACTGGAGTGGGTTGCCATGGCCTCCTCCAGGGGATCTTCCCGACCCAGGGATCGAACCTGAGTCTCTTACATCTCCTGCACTGGCAGGCGGATTCTCTACCACTAGCACCACCTGGGAAGCCCAACCAGTCCCCTGAAAGTGAAAGTTGCTCAGTCGTGCCCGACTCTTTGCGACCCCATGGACTATTCAGTCCATGGCATTCTCCAGGCCAGAATAATGGGGTGGGTAGACTTTCCCTTTTCCAGGGGATCTTCCCAACCCAGGGATCAAACCTGGGTCTCCCGCATTGCAGGCAGGTTCTTTACCAGCTGAGCCACAAGGGAAACCCCACCAGTCCCTGGACCAGTCCCATCACCCTAGAATGTTCTGCTTTGAAGGTCAGGAGGCTGAACTGGTGTTTTTCTTTCATGGGCACTGTCCCAGCTCTAGGGAAAAGCGGTAAAGGTCTAGGAATTCTCTGGTCCCACCAGCACCCAGGAGAAGATGGGAGTTCTAAGGAGAAAAACACCGGTGGGAAGCTGATAGCCACAAGGGCGCAGCGTGCGGGGGAGGCGGGGCTCTAAGGTAGGTCAGGAGGGGCCGGCAATGGGCTGGAGCTGCCTGGGTGCCTCCAGTTTCATTGTCAGCTACTCGGAGGCAGAGCTGGGCCTCTTCCAAGCATGGCCTTGCCCTTCCACAAGTGGGCTGGTACATCCCCTTGAAGGAAAGATGCTGTTCTGGCCGTTGAATGACCTTCAGCCCCAGTGAGACCTCTGCCACCTGCCACGTCTGAAAGCAGAGCTGAGGTGTCTGCTACATGAAGCTGCAGCCAGTGGACCCTGAAGGCCTGCTGGCCAGATCTTCGTGAGATGCCCTGGCAAAGGCTTGTCCTGGCACCACCTTCACAGCTCTAGCTCAGGTCTCCAAAAGAGAGGCAGGTGGAGAATGACAGCCGCTGGTCATTTTGCAAATAGGGCACTCAAGGTGCGCCTCCTTCCCGGGGTCAGCTGAGCCCGTCCGCCAGCTGCTACCGACAGGGCTTGGCACGGAAAGCCATTCACGGGAGACTCTGGCGTCGGGTGTCTCCTCAAAACCAGTGTGGGTCGAGGGATAACGATTAACCAGGTTCTGACCCTGGTCTGTCATCCTAGAGACCACAGTGAGAGGACCACAGTGGTGGGGGGAGGAGATGCCCACGGGCAGAGCCTCTCCAAGGTCAAAGGCTTCTGAGCGGCCGGAGAAGCCTCTGGAGGAGGGGAAGGAGGTGGCCCCACTTGCTGAAACTAAAGACCCACCACCAGGTAACACATGACAGTCCTGGCCCCAGTCCAGTGGGCACTGCAGGCCCCCTAACCCCACTTGGCCTGGCTGAGATGGTGAAAACTCCACCTGCCAATGCAGGAGACCTGGGTTCAACCCCTGAGTCAGGAAGATCCCCTGGAGGAAGAAATGGCAACCCACTCCAGTAGTCTTGCCTGGAGAATCCCATGGACAGAGAAGCCTGGTGGGCTACAGTCCATGAGGCTGCAAAGAGTCGGACATGACTGAGCAATTAAACACAGAGTGGACAGGAGGACCCCCGCACCCCCCCCCCACCCCCCGACACACACAACACAGAATGCCTTGGCGTCACTATTCTCCAGCCACATTCAACCTCTTCAGGTACCTACTCTGGGTTTTTCCCCTGCAAGTTGGCCCGTGGGGCCCTCTGGTCCTAGGATCACAACAGTGACGGTGCTGGAGGTAAGGCAGGGAGCAGACCAGGCCGGGGTGATTTTCCAGCCCCCAGGGAGGGTCCTGACTTCAAGGATCCCTGCCACTCCTAGGGTTCCTAGATCTCTAAGGAAAGGTAAGAGTCTCATCAGCTCCCTGAGAGGCTGCCCTGCCTCTGTTTTGACACTATGGCTGGGAGGGAATATAGCACCCCTACCATCACAGCAATCCAAGTCTCTGCCCCGACCAGTAATGCTGAAGAAGCTGAAGACCTACAAGACCTTCTAGATCTAACACCCTCAAAATATGTTCTTTTCATTATAGGGGACTGGAATGCAAAAGTAGGAAGTCAAGAACACCTGGAGTAACAGGCAAATTTGGCCTTGGAGTACAGAATGAAGCAGGGCAAAGGAAAATGGTGTTTTGCCAAGAGAACGCACTGGTCATAGCAAACACCCTCTTCCAATGACACAAGAGAAGACTACACATGGACATCACCAGATGGTCAATACTGAAATCAGACTGATTATATTCTTTGCAGCCAAAGATGGAGAAGCTTTATACAGTCAGTAAAAACAAGACCGGGAGCTGACTATGGCTCAGATCATGAGCTCCTTATTGCCAAATTCAGACTTAAATTGAAGAAAGTAGGGAAAACCGCTAGACCATTCAGGTATGACCTCAATCAAATCCCTTACGATTATACAACAGGAGTGACAAATAGATCCAAGAGATTAGATCTGATAGACAGAGTACCTGAAGAACTATGGACGGAGGTTTGTGACATTGTACAGAAGACAGCAATAAAGACCATCCCCAAGAAAAAGAAATGCAAAAAAAGCAAAATGGCTGCCTGAGGAGGCCTTACAAATAGCTGTGAAAAGAAGAGAAGCAAAAAGCAAAGGAGAAAAGGAAGGATATAAGCATCTGAATGCAGAGTTCCAAAGAATAGCAAGAAGAGATAAGAAAGCCTTCCTCAGTGGTCAGTGCAAAGAAATAGAGGAAAACAACAGAATGGGAAAGACTAGAGAGCTCTTCAAGAAAATTATAGATACCAAGGGAACACTTCATGCAAAGATGGGCTCAATAAAGGACAGAAATGGTATGATCCTAACAGAAGCAGAAGATATTAAGAAGAGGTGGCAAGAATACACATAAGAACTGTACAAAAAAGATCTTCACGACCCATATAATCATGATGGTGTGATCACTCACCTAGAGCCAGACATCCTGGAATATGAAGTCAAGTGAGCCTTAGGAAGCATCACTATGAACAAAGCTAGTGGAGGTGATGGAATTCCAGTTTCAATTCAAATCCTACTAGATGATGCTGTGAAAGTGCTGCACTCAATATGCCAGCAAATTTGGAAAACTCAGCAGTGGCCACAGGACTGGAAAAGGTCAATTTCAAAGAAAGGCAAAGCCAAAGAATGCTCAAACTACTGCACAATTACACTCATCTCACACGCTAGTAAAGTAATGCTCAAAATTCTCCAAGCCAGGCTTTAACAGTACGTGAACCGTGAACTTCCATATGTTCAAGCTGGATTTAGAAAAGGCAGAGGAACCAGAGATCAAATTGCCAACATCCGTTGGGTCATCAGAAAAGCAGAGAGTTCCAGAAAAGCATCTATTTCTGCTTTATTGACTATGCCAAAACCTTTGACTGTGTGGATCACAGCACACTGTGGAAAATTCTTAAACAGATGGGAATACCAGACCACCTGATCTGCCTCTTGAGAAATCTGTATGCAGGTCAGGAAGCAAGTTAGAACTGGACATGGAACAATAGACTAGTTCCAAATTGGGAAAGGAGTACATCAAGGCTGTATGTTGTCACCCTGCTTATTTAACTTATATGCAGAGTATGTCATGAGAAACGCTGGGCTGGAAGAAGCACAAGCTGGAATCAAGATTGCCAGGAGAAATATCAATAACCTCAGATATGCAGATGACACCATCCTTATGGCAGAAAGCGAAGAACTAAAGAGCCTCTTGATGAAGTGAAAGAGGAGAGTGAAAAAGTTGGCTTAAAGCTCAACATTCAGAGAATTAAGATCATGGCATCTGGTCCCATCACTTCATGGGAAATAGATGAGGAAACAATGGAAACAGTGTCAGACTTTATTTTTTGGGCTCCAAAATCACTGCAGATGGTGATTGCAGCCATGAAATTAAAAGACTCTTGCTCCTTGGAAGGAAAGTTATGACCAACCTAGACAGCATATTAAAAAGCAGAGACATTACTTGGCTAACAAAGGTCCGTCTAGTCAAAGCTATAGTTTTTCCTGTGGTCATGTATGGATGTGAGATTTGGCCTATAAAGAAAGCTAAGCACTGAAGAATTGATGCTTTTGAGCTGTGGTGCTGGAGAAGACTCTTGAGAGTCCCTTGGACTGCAAGGAGATCCAACCAGTCCATGCTAAAGGAGATCAGTACTGGGTGTTCATTGAAAGGACTGATGCTGAAGCTTAAATTCCAATACTTTGGCCACCTGATGCAAAGAAATGACTCACTGGAAAAGACCTTAATGCTGGGAAATATTGAAGGAGGGAGGAGAAGGGGAGAACAGAGGATGAGATGGTTGGATGGCTTCACCAACTCAATGGACATGAGTCTGAGTGAACTCTGGGAGTGGGTGATGGACAGGGAGGCCTGGCGTGTTGCAGTCCATGGGATTGCAAACAGTCAGACACGAGTTAGCGACTGAACTGAAACTGAACTGCAGCATCACAGGGCAGGTGTGGCACATGGGCCCCTTGGTGGTTCAATCTAGAAACTGCAGAGAGATGACAGGAAGCTAGAGTCTCCACCATAGGGGCTGGGCGCGTGCGTGTTCCCCTCCCCACAGCCAGGCCCAGGAGTGGACCGAGGCCAAAGTGAAAGATGGTGGAAACTTCCCAGGAAGGGGCTAGCACAGGTGGTAGAAGGTGAGAAGGAAGGAAGGAAAAGAGAGATGAGGAGGCTGAGTGAGGGAGAGGCTTGGCGGAGACCCACTGGAGAAGACACTGCCTACGGGTCCTTTCAGGGGCCACAGGGCATCCAGATATAGGACATTCATCCATCCCGCCTTCCATCCATTTATCCATCTATCCATCCGTCTACCCACCCATCCGTTCATCTACCCATACATCCAAAAAAAAAAAAAAAAAAACCAATTACCAAGTACCTATTGTGTGCCGAGCAGCTTACTGATTTCTGAAGAAAAAGAGATGAAAAAACATAGTCCTTAGTGTAGAAAGGGGAAAGGAATGTAGCTGATTGTAAGTGGATTTTCCTAAGGGCTTGTCACTAGTTCTGACCTACCCAGGAAAGGTGCAAAAGACAGATGGCCACACCATGCGTGTCCTTCACAAGTCCTTTGGGATATTCTTAAAGAAACTTCAAAACTGAATTGCAGAGATGCTCTCAGAGGGAAGTAAGAGCCAGCACCCCGTGGCCATCCCCTCAAGCACAGCGCAGGGAGCGCCCTCTCTAGCTCCCCACCCAGAGGCCAAGCCTCCTCCTAAGCCAGTGACCACTGGTCTGGGAAAGCTTCATGTAGGAGGAGACCATTCTGACTGAGTCTTCAAGGGAAGAGGCTTTTTAGGCAAGGAAACAGCGTGTGAAAAGGCCACAAGGCCCAACCAAAGCCCGAGCAGGTGAGAGTGAGCTAGGTCCACTCGGGTGTGGTGGGAAAAGGCAGGGGACATGGGGTAGCGGACGCTAGAGAGAGGATGACAGCTGAGGTTGAAGCGCACGTCCTCTGTCTTTTCTAGTTCCCTGGAGCTCTCTCCTCGCTGCACACGAGCGCGTTTCAGTTGGGAGTCCTTTTCACGCAGCCCCTCTCCTCTCCCACCGTCTGCCCCAGTCAACCAGCCTGCCTCTTCCAGGCATCTGAGCTCTTTAGTGATCCAAGAGCCAAATAAGGAAGAGCCTAGTTTGCCAGGCTGTGAAGAGCAACTTGGAGCCACGAACAGGGCATAAACGCACATCATCACTAACAGAAGGGACCGTGGATACAAGGTGCCCTGTGGATTACCCTCAGCCCGTATCCAGCGGGTTACCTTAAGCAAATCATTTCAAAAGACACAGCATTATGTATGTGATCCAAGAATGGTCAGCGGTCTTGTCAAAACAAAGGGGCTACCACTAGGGGCCGTGCTGGTCAAGCTGTGTGTCTCGGGCTCCCCCCGCCGCTCCCCCCCACGCCGGGGTTGAGCCAGGCTGGGAGAAGGAAGGAGACAAGAGGCGCACAGGTGTGGGGGCGGGGAGGTGAGGGCAGTATGAGAAAGAAGGGGGCCCTTCCTGCTGGGGACCAGGATGCTCAGGAAATGACCGACAGCAGGCCTGGCACAAGGCGAGGCCCCGGGCACCCAGCCCATCAGGGCGGGGGTGGGGGCACCGCCCCCACACCATGCCCCCCTCTGCTGACACCACCTGTGAGCCAAATGAGAAGATGCTCGGTTAACAAAACTCGGCAGACGGGGGCATTTTTGCAGTGCATCACCGCAGATTCAGGGGTATTCTGGGTTTGTTCACTCTCTCCATTAAATAATCTATTTCAGACAGCCTCAGGTCATAGACTTACAGGGAGGTCAGACGCTGGGTTGACAGCAGGTCACATGGAACATCCCAGAAGCTGACCTCACCCTGGACGGACAGCGACTTCTCCAATAGTGGACAGCAGCAAGTCACCAAATGTCAAGGGACAGGGCGGCCAAGCGTGTCAAGCCGGTCACGAGAGGGAAGTGTTTCACAGTCACTGAAAATGATAAGTACGAAGGTGATGAGGCAACAGGGAAAACGCACTAATCATGTTTAAGTGCAAAAAAGCACAATGAAAGGAAGTCTCTGTCCAATGATGTCCTGTGTAAAAACTGCATGTCTAGGTGGACAAAGACCAGGAGAGAGCCAGAAAGATGAAACCAGTGACTGTGAGGGGGCAGTAGGGCTCTGACAATTTTAAAAGTATTGCTGTAACCTTGCTTTAATAACTAAAAATAGTTTTACCCAAAAGAGAGAGAGAGACAGACAATGGTTCTCAAACTACAGGCTTGGGCTGGGGCAGTGATTATTAGACCTCAGTCTGCCTGGGACCATGGGCAGGGCTTGTTAAACAGATGGCTAAGCCCACCCCCAGAGTTTCTGAGTCAGTAGGTCTGGTGTGGGGGGTGGCGCCCAGGACTTTGCATTTTCAACAATTTCCCAGATGATGCTGGTGCCACTGGGCCCACAGCTTGAGAACCACTGAGCTAGTGTGTGTGGTCACTATGAAGGTGGAGATGGTGAGGAGGCTGTCAGGAATCTGTGCAGCGAGGCTCCACCTGGCCCAGGACATGATGCCAAACTATGTGCTGATGGATGGAGTGGGCCTGGTTGCCTTGGTTCATGGTTAGGGTCACCAGCTCAGCAAGGTCCCTGGGGTCGACATCCTCACTGGAAAGCTCCTCCTGGCTCACGAGAGACCAAGGGACTATTACTTCACCCAGATATGACAGCTACCAGGCCCCCTAGTCTTCTGAATCTCTCCCTAGGCCCTTGCTCTTCCGTATCTGCCGATCCCTGTGGTCCCCTGGAATCAGAACACGGTGGGAGAGCATCCCAGAGCCCCCTGAGTGACCTAACCCCACTCGCAGCTTTCAAATGTGAAGAAACCAAACCCTGGGGAAGGGGAGGGGGAGAGAGGCCACGCAACGCGCTCCTGGCAGAGTGGAGACCAGAACCCGGGGCTTGCGTCTCCCAGCCCTTCCTCTCCCTCGACACTGTGCCCCCAAGAGTAAGCATAGCCCCTCTGCCAGTATGCAGTCCCTGATAAAGACATCTTACCCAGACACCCGGAGTCTCCCCCAGCCCCAAGCGAGTGTTGCTGATGGAAGCGGCTGTTCCCTGGGCCAGCACCCCCAGCCTGGGGGTCACACACTCTCCGCCACCACCCAGGCTCACACCGAGACCCTCCTAAACTGAGTGCCAGCACCACCAGGAAGCTTCACCCAGGAGGGGCGGGTGGGGGCGGGCTCTGCGCAAAGCAGGTCCCGTCCGGCTAGTCCTGGGAGACCCAGGGCCCCTGGACACCCAGAGCCTCCGAGTTCGTGACCCTCTTCTGAAAAAATGTTTCGCCAGCAGGAGTTGGCCCTGTGAAGCTGCCATAATTAAAGCCGTCCAGAGAGACCCAGCAGAGGGTCGACTCTGATTTCAGAGCCTGGACTCCATCAGCTCAGTGTTCTGAAAGAAACACACTGCCCGCTGTCCCCGGCTCTGGTTCACAGGCTCCCAGCCGCCTCCGTGAGACAGTCTGGAGCTGCCATCTTCCTGGGCAGATACAAAACCCACAGGTCGGAGGCACACAGTGTGTTTCCAGGTAAAAATACCGACGCTCCTTGCCTTAGATGTCCCTTCTCACCCACCCTAAGGACATCACTACAGAGAAGCTATGCCCTCTAACACAGCCAGTTGCTGCTCCGGTAAGAGACAAAGAACCGATATCTGCTAATGGGAAGAGATGGCTACCAGTAACAAGAAAGGATCCGGCTCCTCACAGGCCAAACTGAGCTTCAAACTGGCAGCCCTACCGTGATTCTGGCGGAGATCTCCGCAAGGGGCGTGCAGGCCACCTTCAGGTTTGGGATTTTTCCAGCTAAGAACGTCATATGTGATTAATGTAAAATCAAGCAGGCAAACAGGCTTGGTTTTTACCCTCTGGCTGGGTCTACCTGTGACTTAGTCCCCAAAACCCTATGAACGTCACTTCCAGTAGCATGGGTCGCCATGGTCCTTCCACATAGTCGCATAACATGAATTACCAGGAGCAGTTAGGATGTAACTTTGCAGGCCATTTTATAGATGAGTGGCTCACCCAAGGCCTCACGATGAATGTATCTGGGTTTAGATCCAGTCCTCTTGAGCCTCAACACCCCTCCGCTTCTTTAAAAATAATGTTTCCTTGGGGTTTGAGGAGCTTAATAACAGCTAATGTGTACTGACCACTTACTATGTATGAGGAGCTATTCTATCAGTCACATGGAATAACTTATTACTATTTACCAAACCCTAGGAAGCAGGTTTGAGAATACATTGGCCACCTGATGCAAACAGCTGATTCATTGGAAAAGACCCAGGTGCTGAGAAAGATTGAAGGCAGAAGGAGAAGGGGGTGACAGAAAATGAGATGGTTGGATGGCATCACTGATTCAGTGGACATGAACTCGGCAAACTCTGAAAGATAGTGAGGGGCAGGGAGGTCTGGTGTGACGCAGTCCGTGGGGTCACAAACAGTCCCAAACTGGGACAACCACAGTTACAAAAAATGGGAGCAACTATGACCCGGCATTTGTACCAAGTCCTGCAACTTGACTTTGCCCCCCCGCCCGCCCCCCAGATCTATACTGGTCTTTGCAGGGTGGCAGGCACCTGCAGAGTGTGTGTACCATGTGCGTCCCCCCTGTTCCCATTAGTGATGTGGCCACCTGCAGGCAAAGGGACGGTTGCGGGCTTGGTGCCTTATTTACCAATCGAGTGTCACTTCGGGAAGCCCACAGCGCGGGGACCCCTCTCCCATGAATCCTCGACTCCCTGCTGGTGCTCGGCCCATGAAGTCCTGCACCTGCCCTAGGTCCCTGCTTCTTCAGACACAGCCTGTTTCCACTGACACACTCACAGCGCCGCGGGCTCCACTGACGACCATCCCCCTGCGTGGTTCAGACAGAGCCACCAGCGTATGAATTCAGGTCTGCAGACACATGTGTTGCGGCGGCGCCCTGGCAGTGACTCGCTCGTCCACCTCGAAGACCAGCGAGCCACTCTGGACGTCCATCCATACTACCTGGTGCTGATAACTCCTGGGCAGCTTAAGTCAAACAGTAAGTCGTGTTTCAACAGTGCGAGGGCTGGCCTTAGTTTTTCTAAGTGTATTGGGGATGGAGAAGAGGGAAGATGCCAGAAAGAGAGGAAAAAGGCAGGCAGAGGAGGAGCAGATAAAGTGTCTCATCTATTCAAAGGTTCGAGAGATTGCAAAAGCAAAATTGAGGGGAGACCGGACTCTAAATGGTTAATCTCACTGACTGTTTCCAAGCAAAGACCCAGCCGGCTAAAGACCCAGCCGGCTCCGTGTGCAAGAGTGTTTTCCTCCGACATACAGTGGGAAGGACGCAGAGTGACCCACACTGCAATTTCACTTGTCATTTACTAGCTGGAAGGCCTTGGCAGATTAGACACGATTTCTGGGACTTAAATTTACTGATCTGTTAACGGGATTCAGGGCTTCCCGGGTGGCTCAGCGGTAAAGAACCCACCTGCTGATGCAGGAGAAGTGGGTTCCACCCTTGGGTCAAGAAGATGCCCCTGGAGAAGGGAATGACAACCCACTCCAGTGTTCTTGCCTGGAGAATCCCATCGACAGAGGAGCCTGGTGGGCTACAGTCCATGGGGTCGCAGAGTCGGACACGACTGAGCGACTAAACAAAAACAAGCTGGACTCCTAACAGCTTTCTCACAGAGTTCTGTAAGACAACTTGTAGGCACCCGGTCGGCAGCCCGGCACGCAGGATCTGCATCGTGGCTGGTTACCCTCATCTCTGACACAGCTCAGGGTCACGCAGGGTCTGTCTACTCCCACCCAGGCAGCCAGTGGACCCCAGCGCACAAAGCCCTGGATTTAGGAAAATCACTATTTCCCCCGATAGTATTTCTCTCTGTAATCCCCAAACTATACTGTGAGTTCATTTCTGTACTTTCTTATTCTAAACTCCACAGGCAAAGCGTTCTGGGACCAAAAGGATCCTAGGAATTTGGCCTGGAGAACAAAAGCCCATCAGCTCAGCGCACTGAGCAGAAGGAGGCTTGACTCCTCCATCAATCAGCCTGACAGCAGGGGAACAAGTCTCTACGCGTGTCCCTGAGTTTGCATGTAAGCCAGGAACGGGGCTGTGTGGTGGCCGGGTGAGGGCAAGCCCCCTGCCAGGATGCTCACATAGCAGTGACTCAGGCACCTGCCAGGCCCGCGGACTTCTCCTTGGTTCTGAAAGCCAGTGGCCGTGACATGGACCCCACAGCCAAGGCTTCGCTTCAGAGGTCTTTACATACACACCCTTCTCGGGCCCTGCACCTGCTCAAAACCCTCCAGGCGCTGCACGGCCTGCCCTGAGCCACATCCAAGAGCCCCGATTAACTCTGAGGTCTCATCATAACCTGGCCCATCCTTACCACTTCCTACTCAATCCCCACTGCCCCCACCCCTCCCAGCATCCCCAGAGTTTCAGAGACCTCATCTGTCCTGCCCCTGTGACTCAATAATAGCAACAGTCTCCTGGGCTGGACGGAGAACGAAATAAGATCACGCTTGCACAGGGCTTGGCATGGAGTTAAACCTTTATAGGAAATCCCATTTTTAACTTTATGGGAGTTTCTGAACCAGTTTTAGTTGTCTCCCTCAGCGTGTAAGCCCACGAACAGTTTAGTTATTGCTCCCTAGCTATACCAACCTTCTCTTGCCAATCCCTGTAGAGCCTACGGTCAGATCCCCATCGTTCAGCTTTATTCACTGTGGTTTTCCTATCTTGTGCTATGTGCTTGAACGCTCAGTCGTGTCTGACTCTTCATGACCGGATGGTCATGAAGCCCCCCCTGGTCGTGGACTGTAGCCCCCCAGGCCCCTCTGTCCATGGGATTTTCTCAGCAAGAACATGGGAGCAGGTTGCCATTTCCTCCTCCAGGGATCTTCCCAACTGAGGGGCTGAGTCTCTCACATCTCCGGCTTTGGCAGATGGATTCTTTGCTGCTAGTGCCACATGAGAAGCCCCTTTCCTATCGTGGCTTTGCCTAAGTGTAGACTTCTGCCTTTGTTGACATCCAGAGAGAGATCGAGGGAGAAGAAGATCCATGTCACCTGGAACAGAGTGGCTGTATAGGTCAGACTCTCTGGGATTCAGCTGAGTGATCTAGAAACAGGGAAGATAGTATGTGCCCTACCTACCTCGTAACATTCTTGTGGGGAGCAAAAGAGAAGAAAGTGTATACAGAGGCCTCTGCTAAGGGCAGAGCACTACAGATGCATGAGGAATCTGTTGACCTGATTTGCAAGCATAGTGAAAACAGTCTCCATGGAGTTCACTTGGAAAATTACTCTCAACACTTTGCTCAATGAAGCCTGTGATTGTAATAGTCTAATTCTTAATTCTTAATTGGACCCCTCTGGCTCAGATGGCAGCCGCTGCCCAGCAGGGCCAGTGACACCCGGTGAGAGGACCCAGAGCAGCACTGGGGGTGAAGGGTGATGGGGCAAGAAGCTGAGAAACAACTCTGCCATTCCCAAAGTGCAGGAGCCTTCGGAGAAAGGCCCGTGTGAATCCTGAATGCACCACGGGAGGGTCAGGGAAACTGGGGAATGGGCGTGGGCCACCTGAGGTGTGGGGGCTGGTGTCCAGCATGAAGAAGCGCAATGGAAGAGGACTTCGTAACACATGCGCCCCCCCCCCCATCTTCAGTCTGCATCCAGCTCTAATGGCTCGGATGGCAAGTGACCTTTCTGACGCTGAAGGACCTCCTGGTATTTATCTCCTTCCTGGTCTTGTCCCCAAATAATACACCCAAAAAGAAGCAATGAATTCAGTTTTATCAATCACCTCTCATGACACAGAGAGCTCTGTTTTAAAACAGGAGTTGTAGAGGGGGTGCAGTGGGTAAGCATGGCTTGGCAACATCTGTAGGGGACTATGATATGCCCACGTGGAGATGACCACACGGGATGGTGAAAAAGAAATCTTCATTTGTAGGAAGGACCAAAGTCAGGAAAGGAGCAGAATTATGGAGAGGAGACTTCGACTATACTTAAGACACAGGTTTTGAGGACGAGCTGGTGTGTGTGCCCATGCATGTGTGACAACATGCCTCAGAACAAAACACAGGCGCCTTTTTGCCTCCATGGCAACCCTGGTGCATTTGGCAGAACAGATCCAAGCACCAAACCACACAGGCTTGATGACCTACGAGACTTGGCGAGTCTTAGGCGTTTTTAATATGGTTTCCTCCTTGCTGCCGATCATGACAAGCAAGGACATTTCCCTGACAGTCCAGGGATGCAACATGGACAGGAGATGGCAGGCGAAGAAAAAGAGGGTTTGGGACAAAGGGGAGGTATTTACAGGTCACCATAATGTGGGACCCTCCAGACCACGGGCCAGGCTGCCTGTCTCTCTGCTGACAGCACAGGCAACATGGTTGCGACTCTTACAGTAATTACTGTTGAGTGAATACATGAATTGATGAGAACTGACGTTTCATTAAAAGAAGAGTATATTTAACTGGTCTAGTTCCAGGATCAGGGATCAAAACCAGACATTCTGCATTGAGAGCATGGAATCTTAGCCCCTGGGAAGTCCCTGTAATTTAGTTTTGAAATTAGTATCTGCTCATTTCTTTAGGCAGGCTTTCCTGCTGGCTCAGGTGGTAAAGAATCCACCTGAAACATAGGAGGCTCAAGTTTGATCCCTGAGTCTGGAAGACCCATGGAGAAGGAAATGGCAACCCTCTCCAGTATTCTTGCCTGGGAAATCCCACAAACAGAGGAGTCTGGTGGACTACAGTCCATGGGGTCACAAAGAATCAGACAGGACTTGGTAACTAAACATTTCTTTAGGCACTTGGTCTGCAATTAAGGCAATCTACCATTAGGTGGCAGTAGTGTCATAATCATGCTGTCTTCAAGCAAGATTCTGTCTACAATAGATTATTTCTTAGCTGAATCTAATTTTCTCAAAAAAAATTACAAAAATACCTACATTTCAACAGCATTTAAAATACCACTATAGTTTTTAATATTTAAGATTAAAGTAGTATCAAACTACTCCTTCCCCAAGGAATCTTGAATTGGGTGGCAAAGGGTCAGACGTGACTTGGCGGCTGAACAAGTATCAAAACTGTCATCATCTTTACATTAACTGTGCTGTGCTGTGCTTAGTCACCCAGTCGTGTCCATCTCTTTGTGACCCCCTGGACTATAGCCCGCCAGGCTCCTCTGTCCATGGGATTGTCCAGGCAAGAATACCGGAGTGGGTTGCCATTTCTTCCTCCAGGGGATCTTCCCAACCCAGGGATTGAAGCCAGGTCTCCTGCAGTGCAGGAGGATTCTTCACTGTCTGAGCCACCAGGGAAGCCCAGTTATACAGTCACTATTTAATACACCTGCTTCTCCCCCAGAGCTGAATTCAGAGTTCATTTCAAACTCACTGAGTGTCCTCAATGTGGATTCTGACACTCGCCCTTTTGGCTTTGAACGTCATGCCCATTGTCCCCACACACCTGTGGGATGGGACCCCTTGCATAGGGTTGGCATAGCTGTAAATAACCACAAGAACTCTACTGTCTTACTGAGCTGCTCAGAGACAACCAGAGGGGAAGCCTCGCTCTGCTTTCCTGGCTGTCAGACCAGCGAGAAGGCTCCATCTCCCAGACAGAGGGCGAAAGCAGCGACAGACAGGTACAAGCACCTGTGGGCAGCAAACACCGCGAGTGCTTCCGCTACATGGAAGGAAGTCATGTTCTGTTCTTTCTTAGGGGAGAAACATGCTTCCTGCCCAAGGGAATCTTGAGATGTCGGCTCATTTAAATACAGTCTCTCTCTCTTTGTGGTTCCCTTAGTAACGACTCTAACTCCGGGTCAGATACAAACTGCCTCACAACTGCTTTAGAGAAGATCTCTTTTATCTTTTATCACAAAACAGTACGTCCTGCAAACAGCATTTGTGCAGACAGCTAGGCAGAGTTTTAAGCTCTAGTCTAGCAGCTTTCATGCCCAGAAGCCATTGCAGGCGAGGCCCTGTTTAGTGGCTTTGGCCTGAATCAGAACCCCTTCCCCACCCCACCCCTGAGTGGGACCTGCAGCGTTCTCCCCAGGACCCCTGCAAACCAACACCTCCAGGGCCTGGAGGGGTCACTCCTTCACCTTCCAATTTTGCAAAGGAAAGACACCTTTTTAGGAAATCAAATGACAGTGTTGCATTTGGGTTTTGTTTTTTACATTTCTAGTTTTTAAAAACTCGGGCTTCTGATTAGACTCTCAAAGCGGGGAACGGGGAGGAGGTCTTAAAATGACTCATTCTGTGAAACGGAGTGACGACTATTTTAAGTTTTAGAAATGTGTCATCATGAGCACCCTTGTTTTATGTACTAAACTAAGAACACAGAGCTGAGGGGCTTCGGAGCCGGAACGGACATTTTCAGGGAGCACTTGCACCAAGCTCCGGATCATGAGCTGACCTTTCTATGACACCCTGACAAAGGGTCATTCTGCAGCTGTCTGATCTTCCTGGGCAGGCTGTTCACCCCTTTGTGAGCAGGGAATTCCACTGATGGGCGGCTCCACTTGCCTGGGAATCCTTCCTGATGGGCTAGCATCTGCCTCATTGCTCCTGAGCCCTGGAGCAAGTGCGCCCGCCCTTTCCCTATAAGGACAGCTCGTCGAGGGCGTCTTGCATGCAGCCTTCACATTTCTCACTTCAGTGTTTTCTTCCCCGGCTAAACGCTGAATGGAGCCACTTTTTCGAACCTTCCTCACGGGGACCCTGCCAACTTGGTTCTCCTCCTCCAGGTGTGCAGTGGTGTCAGGCGCTTCTGGCTGTCACCCATATTGAACACCGGCCCTGGCCAGGGCCAGATTCCGAGCAATGGGCTCACCTCACAGGAGCTCTTGGGCCCCTGGGTCAAAATCTGCCTCTGACACCTGCTCGAGGGATGTCTCGTGGGAAACTGACACCTGTTCAGCCTTAGTTGGCTGGTCTCTATAATGGCCACAGGGACTTCACAATGTATTATTAATAAACTGGATTAAGTTAAAGTAGATAAGAATGGCTTCCCCGATGGTGCAGCGGTTAAAGAATCTGCCTGTAATGCAGGGCACTCAGATTCAATCTCTGGGTCAGGAAGATCTCCTGGAGGAGGAAATGGCAACCCACTCCAGTATTCTTGCCTGGGAAATCCCATGGACTGAGGAGCCTGGTGGGCTACAATCCATGGGGTCACAAAGAGGCATCCAGGCACGAGAGATAAGAATATATGCAAGGTACCTTGAACAGTGACTGGCCCCTGAGCACTCTCAGTAACAACAATGCTAACTGGAACACAATAAAATTGGAAGATTTTGGGTAAATCAAAAGCAGCTTTCACAGGAGAAATATTGTATTAGCCAAGAACGTGGTTTGGGTTTTTCTGTTCCATCTTAAGGAAAAACCTGAAGGAACTTACTGGCCAGTTCAGTACTGTGGGACTGAGTCTTGCGGTCAACGCAACCGGTCAAGTTCTGCATCATCCCAGCAAAGCACTGACTCACTCAGTAAGTGAGCATGCGTGGCACACCTGCCCCTGGTGCCTGCGCTGTGCGTGCTCAGTCACGTCCGTCGTGTCTGACCCTTTGCCACCTACGGACTGTAACCTTCATGGCTCCTCTGTCCGTGGGATTTCCCAGGCAAGGATACTGGAGTGGGCTGTCATGCCCTCCTCCAGGGGATCTTCCCCCGCCCAGGGATTGAACCTGAGTGTCCTGCGTTGCAGGCGGGTTCTTTAACCACTCACCAAAGGTGTTTGGAGAAGGAAATGGATTGGAGAAGAAAATGGCAATCCCCTCCAGTATCCTTGCCTGGAGCATCCCCAGGGACAGAGAAGCCTGGCAGGCTACAGTCCATGGGGTCTCAAAAGAGTTAGACATGACTGAGCAACTCAACAACAATGGTGTTCGGGACCCCAAAGATGGGGGAGATGGCCCCGCCTCACAGGAAGTAGAGCTTGTTCCAGCTACAGACAGCTTGCAGGGTGGGTAGGTCAGCGCCACAGCCAGGGGCCAGGGGAATACACAAGATGGGCCTTGGGTCTGGTCCGGGTTGAGATATGGCTTCTAGGAGGAGAACCAGCTGGCCCAGAAGCAAACCTATGCACAGCAGTGACCACAGTGCCCACTTCTGAGACTCACAACAGGACCGGACTGAGCTGGCAGCTCGCCTGGACCTACAATGTCCAAGGTCGGCCCCTGGAGATTTCCACGGGGTGCATGAGGCTGACGGGGATCTCGCCCAGTGCCCCGCCCAGCCCAGGCTCAGGGACAAGCCCTCCTCATCTGCAGGCCTGTGGCCTGGGGCCCCATGCTGTAGGCAGGTGGCTTTGGTATAAATTTAGAGCCCTCTGCTTCCTCTGCCCACTCATAACTTCACACTTTTCCCCAAGCTGCCTTCGCCTGGAACAGCTTCCCTAAAGGAAACATGAAACCTCTTTCATTTTTCTCTTAAGAAAAAAAAAAACAACTCCTTCAGGCCCATCTGCTCTGGAAAGTCACCCAGATTTCACGGCGGCTCTGCCACAAGGCTACCATCACAGGTCACCAGGGGCTCCTGACCCTGCAGAAACCCCTTCTTTCCTGGGTTTCCTTGGCGACTCAGCAGCAAAGAATCTGCCTGCAGTGCAGAAGACCCGGGTTCGATCCCTGGATCTGGAAGATCCCCTGGAGAAGGGAATAGCAACCCACTCCAGTATTCTTGCCTGGAGAATTCCATGGACAGAGGAGCCTGGCGGGCTACAGTCCATAGGGTTGCAAAGAGTCTGACTCAACTTCGCAACTAACCAACTGTCCTGGAGCAGCAGGGGATTAAGGCACAGAAGGGTTGCTACGGTCGGGTAAGGGGAAATAAAGGCAGGGGTGGAGGGACTCCCACATCTGCACGGACACATCCAGGGGTGGGAAGACCGGCCTGGCAGTCCTGCGTTCCCTGTTAACTAGCGTATGGTAGTCCACCTTCATGCATCTTAGCTGGGTCATCTGAGCAACCAGGAAGTCCTGTTGAGAAGAGGTTACGGCAGCTCTTCCTCCCCTGCATCTGGGGAGGTTATAAAGACATCCACCCTCCCTGAGATGCAGACAACAGCTCCAGCCTTGTCTGTTCGGGTAGAGCCAGGCGAGTAAAAAGTTAAGGCTCTCCGTCTATAAGTAGTTCCTGCTGTTGCAGATAAAATTAAATGGCATGGCTATTTTGGTGGAAAATCAGGTAAAAATGCTGAAAAATAAACTCTCTGTCAAATGCCAGCCACCCCCTCCCCAACCCCAACTCCCCACTATGTTCTTTTTTTATGCCCATTTGGTATTTGTTTTTAATTCTGGCTGATTGTCAACTTTAAAACCTGATGCACAGAGTGGCTTGCTATTCCGGAGGCGTTATTTTAAGATGAAACAATGTAAATTCTGACTTTGGATGGCAGATGGCTGGCAGTTCACTGTTTGGCAAACCAACTGGTATGGTATGTTGGAAATTCAGAGCAGCAGGTATGCAGTTCAATTTGAAACCACCACAGATGCTCGGAGGGAGCGGGGGAGGGGCGCAAGCTGGTCAGGAAATTAAGAACAGTACTCTGAGCTCAGAGGGGAAAAAAAGATGGTAATTAGCCGAAAGTTTGCTTCTTCCAGTCTCTACTTTTCCTTTTTTTTTTTCTTTCTTTCTTCTTTTTATGGTTGCTTCTTAGAAAACCAGGCGGGCCCTTAGAAGCTGGCCCAGCAAAAATCTAATTTTGCTCCATAACTGTCTATTTGGCAAAGCTTAGCCCCCATGAGGAATTCCAGGGTGAGGGAAAAGCAGATAAAGAGAAGCTCAAACATATTCTTCAACAGAGAGACGCCAGGAACAATGTCACATAAGGAGCCTGTCTCCAAGATGGTTTTTAAGACGGGAACAATTAATGACATTTCAGGAAAGAGGGACTAGAATTCACAGTTAAGGAAAGACCTCCACACATGAAACGGACAACACAGGTGTTTCTACATCCGGGGAATGTCCCCAGACAGAGTCAGAGGGAGGCGGTGTCGACTACTCGCTTGATTAGATTCTAGGTAGTGTGTGACTTGTGGTGTGCGGGTCAGCAGAGCGTCTGGACTCTGCCCAGATTTAACCATCAGGAAGGTCTATTTAAAGCCAGGGAAGACACAGGGTCCTTTTAAAGAAGGTTGCTCAGGCTGCAAACCTCAAACTTCAGATACTCGTCAAGTAGAATGTCCAAACAAGTCATCAGGACAAGAAATTTTGGGGTGTGTGTGCACGTGTGTGTGTGGTGTGAAAACTGAGCACCTCTGATTTCCTCCAAATTCGTATCATGGCTGGAAGGCAAGTACGGGAGCACCTGTTGGGTGACCTGCAGTTCTCTCCAGGGTGCCCCAAGCGGGCAGGAGGCCCAGGAAAGGAGCTGGGATGGAGATGTGCCATGTAAGACTTTGAGATTAACAGTAGCCCTCAAACCACTCTTGTACGAGGGTCCTCAGGCTGAGGCAAGGTTTGAGGGGCTGGCTTTGATGATCCTGAGACGCAGCAAACCTCCCACTTTGGGCATCTGTGGATGACAGCCACTAAACCCAGAGCAAGATGGTCTGAGTGACTGTGAGAAACTCAGACAGGTGGGGATAATCTAGTCACTGTATTGCAATTAGGTGTTTGCGGCCAGAACATCAGCTCATTAAAATTCCAATTCACAACTTAATTGCTCATCTGGACCTTTAGTAATGAGTAGAGGGTCTCTGGGTTTTAAAATGATGCTCCGAGCCAGTGTGAGCCCTTTCTCCAGCAGAGTGTGGCAGTGAAGAAGCCTACGGAAGGTGATCCCTGCTCCCCGTGTCCTCACACAGGAGGACGCTGCAGCCATGGGCCACGTGCAAGGCCCCGTTCCAGGGCTGAGGGACAAGAACATGAGTCACACATGGATCCTGTCCTCAGGAGCTTTCCATCTAATGGGAATAATAAGGCGTGAATATACATCCTCACAGATGGAGCATGGTGGGGCCTGGAGGACAGACAGATGAAGGACAAAGGGAACTCGAGTTTCCAGTTTGCTGTGGAGATGCACCATTCCCTTCTGGAATTGAGGGCCTGACGCAGGAGCCTGAAGGATTCCCCGTGGGTCAAGGGGCGGGGCGGGGGTGGTGGTGCAGTGTCTCATGCCTTCCCCTCCAGAGATGTAAGCCACGCTTGACCGTGTTCCCAGGTTTCCCAAGAACCTGGTTCAAACCCCCGAGATGGGATCAGAATGGATCCCTGGCTTGAAAATAAATCGGGAACTGCAGTGCTTCAAGCACAGAATTAGCCGAGAGGCAAAGACATCTAAAGGAAGCCGGGTGAGGAAGAGAGGCGCGTGGACATTTCTGGGGGGAAAATGCTGTGCGTGCTGTGCACCACCAGCCACCAAATGTGAACCGCAGCAGTGAGAGAGGCTGGCGAGGGTCCCTGAATACATTTCTTGTGAGTTCTCTCAACACCAAATGGATTAAAAAAAAAAAATTTTTTTTTCCTCCTGAGATGCCGCAAAAATCAGCATGTCCTTCTGTTGTTTCAAAAATGACATTTAAGCGGCAGTGAGGCTGACTGTACTGGGGCGGGGGAGGGGGCAGTGGCAGGGATGGATGAACAAAAGAACTGGGGGTCAGGAGGAGTGGGGTGGATCAGGGACAGCTTAGCTTGGTGGAGGGACCTGGACAGGAGGGGACGAGAAGGGCTGGGAGGCTGGGAGGGAAATCGGGACTGGCACGCATGAGCCTGATTTTCCAGCCTCTGAAGCAACTTTTTGCAAAAGGGCCCCCATCGGAGACCACCCTCCCCTTGGAACACAATTTGGGGGCAAGTGAGAGAGGGGGCTTCTCTGAGTCTATGAGGACTGCTTGGTTAGGAGTCGCGTCTATAAAAAGAGCCCATCATGTGTATGCAGAGAGAATAGTTGAGGCACAAAAAACTCAGACGTGGGTATGGAGCTGAGAAATGGCAGGGTGACCTCTCCCCTCATATCCCACCCCCCACATTGTTAAAGGCCCATACCCATGGGCTCGGTTTGGGTTTCTTTGCTTACGGATCACTGTGAATGGGTATCTCTGATTTGTTTTAGTGCCTGTAGGTGTATTCATATGGAGCAATACATCCAAACAGCACAGAATGAAAACAGGGGTGAAGCCCCACCCAAGGGGGTCAGGGGAGTGAGAACAGATATCACTATTTTTCATAGGCAAGTGGTAACATTTTCATTGGCAGGTTGCTCTTGTTCAGTCACTAAGTCTTGTCCAACTCTTTGTGACCCCATTGACTGCAGCACACCAGGCTTCCCGGTCCTTCACTACCTCGTGAAGTTTGCTCAAACTCATGTCCTTTGAGTCGATGATGCCAAGAGTTCCCAAATAAGGATGATTATTTGTGCCAGACACCAGGTGCTTTACATATATTATTACAATTAATCCTGCAGCAATAAAGTAATGAAGGGATTTTCATAACCCACTTTATTGGTGAATAAACTAAGACTCAAAGAGCTTAACTAGCTTGTTGAAGTCTCATAGCTGGTTAGGACAAAGCCAGATGGGAATGCTAGGCTCTCTCACTCTGAGTCCAAGATTTGTCCTTGTTTCCTCATAAACCAAAGATTTGAGAGCAGTGAAACAATGACATAGGAGGTGAGAGAAAGAGAAATCACCTATCTCACATGAAGGAAACTACTTCCCTTCCCAGGGAGGCAATGGGAAGGGGAAAAAAAGAATAAAACACAGCTTTGCTTTGATAGAAGACAGTGTGATATTAATAAGTTGTAAGTTTAAGACAGATAAATTAGGGGGACATTTTTCACATTACCAAAGCTGCATTTACTTCACAAAGTGATTTTCTTAAGAGTTACTTTAGGTAAACGGCATCCAATGTACATTGGACATTCAAACTAAGTGACAAATAAAAATCTTGCACATGTAACTTTGGACAAAGACAGGCAGACTCCTGAGAAGACAGAAAAAACTATACGCCCTTAAATGTGTCTCTCAGCAGTAGTTTTGTTTGCATTCAGAGCTTCCAGTCTTCTAAGAATCCTGAAAGAAAGAAAGTGAAAGTGAAGTCGCTCAGTCATGTCCGACTCTTTGCGACCCCATGGACGCAAAGAGCCTACCAGGCTCTCCAGTCCGTGGAATTCTCCAGGCAAGACTACTGGAGTGGGTTGCCATTTCCTTCTCCAGGGGATCTTCCCAACCCAGGGATCAAACCCGGGTCTCCAGCACTGCAGGCAGACGCTTTACTGTCTGAGCCACTATGGGCACAACTGTGAAGTAGCTAACTTCGCCTTTGAATCGTCCATTACTTTTAAGAACATTGTGTTCTAGATATTGGGGGCACATAAGCCTATTTTTGCACTTGGTTAGGATTCTTTACCAACTGAGCTTGGGCTTCCCTTATAGCTCAGTTGGTAAAGAATCCTAACCAAATGCAAAAATAGGCTTATGTGCTCCCAATATCTAGAACATAATGTTCTTAAAAGTAATGGACGATTCAAAGGCGAAGTTAGCTACTTCACAGTTGTGCCCATAGCCACAACCACCAAACAGTAGTTACAGCTTGAAAGACTGTAAGAAAAGACATAGACCCACAAGTCCCAAGTACAAGTTCCTCAGACAAAAGGTTACCGAACTTCAGATTCCAACCCCAGAGCCCTTCAGCCAAGCAGAAACACAGCACTATTAATAGGAGTTGTGACAGCTAAGGCAGTCACTGACCTGGGCTGGATCTCCCCCCAGCACGTTGCATTTCAAAAGGCCTGTTATCTCAGAGAAGGCTGCACTGTCTCTGTAATTATGTCTCCAAGAAACAATGCTCTTCTCCTTGCATTTCAGAGAGTGGCCCTGCTAAAGGTGTAGGAACTTAACCGTGAGCCACAGAGCCTAAGAGGATGAAGGCAGAGGCCACAGGGGAGCTGTCCAACTCTATTGGCTGGATGAGAGATGAGGATGTTTAGGGGGTTGAAAATAGCTTTAATTAGGGACCTAAGCAAAGAAGCAGATAAGTCATAAATTGCTTCAACAGACAAAGGAACTGGGAGTTACAAGCTTGCCCAACTGCTTCCCATCCTGGTTGTGGTTCAAAGTGGCAGGCTGTGAACTCCAAAAGCCAATTCAACATTTGCAACTCATTATCTCCATGTAACAGGCAGTAAAGAGACACTGTCCTCCCACTAGATGATGAACTCCTTTAGCACCAGACACAGACCCTGTGTTCCTGCTGTCCCAATGAACACAAGTGTGTTTGGAAATAGGATAAGTTACCAAAAGCACCTCTAGATTAGAATCCCAAGGCAAGGGAATAAAAAAATTTTTTAAATGTATGATTCAAGACAATTTTCCTGAATTTTTTAAATTTGAAAATACACATTGAAAGAGCTCACCTCATACTTGAAACTCTCTCAACCCAGAACTATCAACATCAAGACATGATGCAATAAAATTATAGGATTTTAATAAAGATAAAGAAAAATATCTTTATAATACTTGTAAGGGAAACAAAATTAGACTATCACATGATTTTTGATAACAATATTTGTGCTAAAAAAACTAGACTACTTTATTTTTAATACCTATATTTATGATAGTTAAAGAAAAAAGTCGGTTAAGGATTTTATACCCAGCAAAATGGACTTCATGTAGGAAGAGCACAAACTGTTATCAACACTCATGAATTCAGAGAATATTGTTTCCATAAAATGAACACTAAGGAATCTACTAAAGAATTAGTTTCAGACAAAAATGACTAAATTGGCATCAACATAAGGACAGTGAGTGTTAAGTATATATCTACCTATAGAACTAAAGCTAAATGAGGGTTAAAAGGAATAGACTATAGTATATATTGACTATATGATTAATAATACAAATATAACTAGAAAAACTGGGAGGATGGAAGAGAATTTGGAGCTTTACAAATTTAGCTATTTTCAGTAATTATAGTTGATGGTGGTAGTATTGTTATTATTATTATTCTGAGACTTTTGTAATAATTATGAGATGTTCTAATTCTAGTTCTGTGTTTTTAAGAACCAGGACTCTTGGTTTGAAATAAAGGAGATACAAATGCAATATAAAAGTTAAGTAAAACATCTATAGTTTTGAATCTGAATCTGAAATGGTTTGAACTTATAGAATATTTGATCTCACTCATATTACATCAGAGAAGGTAATGGCACCCCACTCCAGTACTCTTGCCTGGAAAATCCCATGGATGGAGGAGCCTGGTAGGCTGCAGTCCATGGGGTCGCGAAGAGTTGGACATGACTGAGCGACTTCACTTTCACTTTTCACTTTTCATGCATTGGAGAAGGAAATGGAAACCCACTCCAGTGTTCTTGCCTGGAGAATCCCAGGGACGGGCGAGCTTAGTGGGCTGCCATCTATGGGACTGCACAGAGTTGGACATGACTGAAGCAACTTAGCAGCAGCAGCAGCAGCATATTACCCATGTGTATGCTATGTCTGCTGAAAAGCTAGAAACAAGGACCAGCCCAGTTAGGAATGAGCATACAGAGTATCCAGATTGTGGTCTTGAAATACCTTTTCCTATTAACAGAAACCAGGCTTCTTGCAGAAGTGGTTGATTCCAAACCTGGGGCAGGAGATACACAACATGAGTCTGGAGCATATTCAAATATCAGATAGTTAGAAAGATCGGAAACGTAGAAAGATCACAAACTTCCTGAGGTCACGTCAAAGGGGACCCAGGAACCAACTGAAGAAGCCCCAAATGGCAGTGGATTGAAATCCATCAAAAATGTGTAAATCCGTAAGTTCATAATAGTATTTTAAAATAACTAATTGGTTACATTTCAAGGATGTGTGCGTGTGTGCATGCTCAGTTGCTTCAGTCACATCCATCCCTTTGCAACCCTATGGACTGTAGCCCACCAGGCTCCCTTGTCCATGGGATTCTTCGAGCAAGATACTGCGGTGAGTTGTCATTTCCTTCTCTAGGGGATCTTCCCAATCCACGGATCAAACCTGAATCTCCTGTGTTGCAAGTGGACTCTTTACCCACGGAGGCACCTGGGAAGCCCCATTTTAAGCATGACAGGAAGCCAATGTGTTATCTTGAAAACTGGATATATAAATGAGCTGGATATTTATCCTGCCTTTCCTGTAAGAACTGTACTGTTGGGTGGCCAAGCGATAGAAAAATGGAAGCTTCTCCATTTGGAAGCATTAAAAAATTATCACAGCCAGTAAATGAAAACAAAATTATAGAGTGAGAATTACATCATTTTTCAGCCTTCAGGCAAGTGGTGGATCTAGACATTAAGCACCACTGAGTGCTAACATGAAAAAAGCAGAAACCACATGTTACATGCTTCCTGATGAAAAACATCATCACCGTGCTAAAGAGGTTGAAGCTGAGTCTGCTCAAGTCTCTGGAGGCAGCTGCCAGGGTGCAGGAAACACAAAAGACAGGACACGTTGAACTGCGAACTGCGCCACAAATATAGAAGCTTGTGTAACTCTAGAGATTTAAAATGCCTGAGTCCTTCCCCAGAAAAAGTGTAAGGAAAGAAAGGGACGGAGGGGATGCTGCAGCTTTTAAGAGAAATTTCAAATACAATTTGTTTTTTTAAACTGGCATACCTAAAAAACAGCAGTGAAATACAGAAAAAAAGTGTGGAGGCTTCTCAAAACACTAAAAATAAGACTACCGTGTGACTCAGCTGGGTGTATATCCGAAAAAAACCCCAAAACACTAATTTTAAACGATACATGCACCCAATGTTCACAGCAGCATTATTTACGATAGCCAAGATGTGGAAGTAACCTAACTGTCCGTCAGCAGATGAATGGATGAAGAAGATGTGCTATATATGTGAGTATAGTATATATGTACACATACATGTATATTTGTTGTTCAGTCGCTCAGTTGTGCCTGACTCTTTGCGACCCCATGGACTGCAGCACGCCAGGCTTAAACGCATACATGCATACCAAGGAATTCAGTCGTACGAAAGAATGAAACTTTGTCACTGGCAACATCATGAACGGACCTGGAGGGTATTACGACATGAAATAAGTCAGACAGATAAAGACAAATACTACATGACATCACTTATACGTGGAATCGAAAAGGCACAACAAACTAGTGAGTGTAACGAGAAAGAAAGACGCTCACAGATACAGAGAAGAGACTGGTGGTGACCAGCAGGTAGAGGAACGGGGGAGGGGGGAGACAGGAGGAGGGGGCTACAGGTACAAACTATTATGTACAAAGCAAGTTACGAGGATATATTATATTGCACAACAGAGGGAATATATACGTAATTTTATATGTAACATTATATTTATATATTTTATGATACATTTATATACTTTATACATTTTATAACAACTATAAAGGGAATATAACCTTTAAAATTGTGAATCACTATACTATACACCTTAAAATTATATTATATTGTATATCAACTATATTTCAATAAAAAAAAATATATATATATATACACACAGTAAAAAAAACAGTGGGGAAGGCACACTAAGCTGACAAAGCTACAAATAAATCCAAGAGAGTGATTACCATAAAAGTTGAGAAGGGTGGCGAGGACTATGATTGTAATGGACAATGGAGGAGCTTCCAGGGTAGCTGACAAAGTGTCATGGGAACAAACATGTTTGCCTTATAGAAATTCACTAAGCTATGGATTTGTTTAGTATTGCTTTCTGTATCTGTTTTATTTCGCAACATGAAGGTGAAAACAAATCTTTAAAACTTCCAACAGCAATCAATTTTAAAGAATGTTCAGAATGCTTTAAACTCTTTATGGAAAAAAAAAAAAAAACACAAACAAGCAATCAGGTTGCCGACTAAAGAGTAGGAATGCCCAGGTTTCGGGCTGTAGCCACTCAACCTGCACGGCTGGGACCACTTAATCTTTTAGCTCCTCAGATGAGGTAAGGAGCTTCTGGTCAGCAGCTGGCAGACTAGGCTGCTGGCCCCACCCTGACCGTTGTCAACAAGCCTTTTTTCAAAACCCAGTTCTAGCCTGGCTTACAAGATTTCTTGTTGCCACAAACCCAGTTTCAGTGGGAAAAGGACAGACTTTATCATCTCCAAATCTCTAAGAAATTGGTTTCCTGGGACGTCCCTGGTGGTCCAGTGGCTAAGACTCTAGGCTCCCAATGCATGGGGCCCAGGTTCAATCCCTGGTCAGGGAACTAGCATCCACATGCCGCCATGAAGACCTGGCACAATAAATATTAGAAAGAAAGAGATCAGGTTTCGGTGACTGTTGGGTCACCCTGATGCAGGCCATCTGCCTGGCTGAACCTCTGACTATTCCCCACTTCTGGAAGTCCTCCCCCAGGAACGCCAACCATCTACGTCCTGAAGGAGCCCGTCAGGAGTCTGAAGCTGGCCTCTAGTTAGTCACCTTTCAGACACTGCCTCTCTCCAAACCGCCCTGAGAGCCCAGGGTATGACAGTCCTGCTGCAGCTCAGGCCCTTCTGCTGTCACTCATGCTCTGAGGACTTCCTCCAGTAGGTAAACCTCCCCAGCTTCACTGCAGTATCTTCCTCACCCCACCCACGTCAGCTTTTTTCCAGCCCTCACGCGTGACTCACGGTCAAAGACTCATAAATTTGCAGATCTGAAAATGCCATCGGACAGGTCATCTTTTAGAAATTACCTCACTTACTTTTGTTAGGGAACTGAGCATCAAAGAATGGATGGCAGGTTTGGCAGACCCCACATTTAATTGCTATGGCTTGAACTAGACCCAGGATTCTCTGACAATGACTTTCTCATCCCTCCATCTCTACCCATCCTTGGCCATTGCTTCTTTTTAAATGTGCATTAATACTCGGCGCTTCCATGCAAGTTGACATTACCTCCGTGCCAGGAATGATGCTGGGTGGGCAGAGGTGGTGCTGGGGGCTTGGAGGGTCTCTTGGTGCTACAGGGACACATGGCCCTGCCCTACCACAAATAAAGGTTTATAGGAAGAGCAATAAACAAGAAGTTTATTACCAAGCAGCATGCTAAATGCGGACACAGACTCTCTCATTGACCATACTCTACTCAGACTCCCCTGAACACTTTTCCAACCAGACCTGACTCTTAGATATCTGTGTTCATCTCTGCATCATCCAATTTTATTAAGAGAAAGAATCCTGCTAAATCAGTTGAACAGACCCTCCCAACCCCACTAAGTGATCACCCTTGACATATGATCAGGTTCCTCATTACCCCTCATCCCACAGGTAATGCCTGAGCATCTGTCCTGCCTTCAGCAAGAATCTTGATAGCTTGGTTTAAGCAGAACCCCCCATTTATCCCTGATGTTTCCTCTTAGTAATTTTCTATGTACTGACCCCCACCCTGTTCCCTGACTATAAATTCCCATTTGCTCATGCTGCATTTGGAATTGAGTCCAATCTCTGCCCCACTGCAGGACCCCCATTGCAGTGGTCCCTATATCTCCGCCATGGACCCCTTGAATAAAGTCTTCCTTACCACCTTCAACAAATGCCATGGATAGACAGCTAGTGGGAAGTTGCTATATAACACAAGGAGCCCAGCCTGGTGCCCTGTGATGACCTAGAGGATGGGGGGAGGAGTGGAAGGAAGGCTCAAGAGGGAGGGAATATATAGGTAGTTATGACCGATTCAAGTGGTTGCATGGCAGAAACCAATACAACATTGTAAATAAATTATCCTTCAGTTAAAAAATAATTTTTAAATGTCATGAATACTTCTTTCTATAACAATACCAAAGTACAGACATGACATGGTGGTGTGGGCATACACACATCAAAAGCTATGAAAGTGTGCATGCCCATATATGCAGCAACTCTTCTACTGGGAACTTGTCCCAGTTAAACAATCATGGATGCATGAAAGGATGTCACTACAAGTATGCACACCACAGCAGTGTTGACATTTGTGAAATGTCCAACAATTGTGAAATGACATTGTTTAAATTAACTGTGGTATATCTATTCAGTGCAAACTATATAGTCAAAAAATAATATAGGAAAATAACATGAAATGATATGAAAAGATACTCGTGAAATACTGATCAGTGAAAACATACAACAAAATAGAATGTAAACCAAGATTCAGTCATTTAAGGTACTCATTCCCACAGAGAAAGGAACAGAACATATATACCAAAATGCTTTAAAATATCATTATTAAAGGTAATTTTTATTCTCTTTGTGTTTTCCACAATAAACATACATCTGTGTGTAATAAACAATTAAAACTTTCTTCCCCTAGAAAACTTAGAAACTTGTCTGAGTCTCTCACTCATTCTCACTTGTGCATCCTCAGATTTGTGCTCTACACTTGAATCTTGCCAACAGCGTGATTCCACCAACTTCGAGATCAAGTCCAAAGCAAACACACTAGAATTCATGTCTTAACAGGACCTTGAGCTAGCTCTTCTCTGCAACTTAGAAGATGAGCTTTCCTAAGTACAAAAAAAAATCTTTATTCAGGGTTCTTAAAAAAAAAAAACACACAATAAACTTAAACTCTAGTGCTAACCAAAGATATGCAAAACAAAAGAAAACGCTGTTTTATGCTTCCCATATCGGCAAACGTTAGAAACAATGATAACACTTGGGGCTGGTAAGACGGTAATAAGAAGTATTGCAATGCACCACACTGAATAAAACACACTTCTGAAAGTTAACCCATTTAAAAAAAGAAAAAGAATTAGTTTTACCATTCCTTATAGCACTTAGGGAAATTTTCTTAGACATAGGTTTCCTGCTTTCCATTAATAATAAAGTTGTTTGCATCCATCTTTAAAGTCCTTTATCTCATTATTTTTCTTTATGATTTTTCAAACACAGTTTGCTAAGACATGTCACAAGACATGGGAAGACAGCTGCTTATTTATCTCTTATTACTGTCCTGAGTGGCACTCAAAAAAATTTTCCAAATGCAACTGCTACCTGCTTGGCATCTTATAACGCAGAAGGGTTCCGGCAGATGCAGAGACCTAGAGAGGAATAGTCACTAGTTGCAGATCTTCAGTAGAGGGCAGCCCCTCGAAGTCTTAAAGACAGCTGCAGAGCTGGAAAGGTGGTACTTAGGAAAGCATTAAAGAACAGATGTTACCCAGAAGATTGTCTCTGATCAAGGCAAAATCATCCATGCGGCTCTGCAGGAGACACTGACCATTCGTTTTAATACACCGACCCACTGACCATTCGTTTTAATACGCAGACCCTCTTCCAATATTGGGAGACACGGGTGGGAGGAAAGGGTTCTCCAAACACTCCATTCAGGAGTCTGGTGGCATCAGTAACAAATCAGCGAAGCGATTTATTTCCTTTATTGATATTTTAGCGGGCACGCCTAAACAGAAAGCTATCAGCAAGGGTACAAGAAGCGCAGACTCTCTCCTCCAGGAATGGGCTATTCGCAAACTACCTTGAGCACTGCTCTACTTCCGCATTCTTTGTCTCATGGAGAGAGGCACTGTGCCTGTGTGCGCATGCGCAGGCCCTGGTTCTGGCCCAACATGGAGGGAGGGAGGCTAAGGCTCCTGCTCTCCTCCACCCACGCAAAGGGAGGTGGGGATCATAACGACTTCAACTGCGGAAGCACCCCCCCCAACCGCCGCCCCGCCCCGCCCCGCCAAAGACTGCTCAGATGGGCAATGAAGAGGAGGCGATGTGGCTCTGATATTCTGCAGGGCGGAGCTGATTTTTTAAAGCGAAAGAAAAAGAGTCGAGTCCCTCTTCTCCCCCTAGTTGTTGACTCTCCAAAACACTGGGTCTGGCGCGGGTTCTGATCCCTGGAGTTTGATGCACGTTTGATTCACAGACTGCTGCGTGTCTGCACCAGATGGCCTCGAGTTAATGAACACAAACTCATCCCTTTTGCTCACCAGGGAAATGTGCAGCTCAATCTGATTTGTACTCTCCAACTAAAAATATTTGAGTATTTTTAGGGAGCATTTTACTGAGACAAAATGGCACTTCAGGAAAGCATTAAAAGAACAGAGACTAACCAGCAAATTGCAACTGCAGTCTCCTAAACGTTGATAACCCAGCTCTCAGATCAGCCTTTAACCAAAATTAAAGTAATACACTATGAACTGCCCAGGAATGATAGCTCCTTCCTGCCTTCCCACCCCATTTCTCTTTACCAACCCCCTGCCCTGCCCCAAGCTGAACTTGTGGTCCCAAAGCACAATGTAGAATTCATTCCAAACACAAGATATTCTCATTTGCATACTAGGAAAAACATTTGTCACAGGGTACACACACACACACACACACACACACACACACACACACACACACAATCTTTTCACATGTTCTTTTAATCTATATGTTCTTACCTATAACAACAATTTCAGGATTCAGAAAAAAATTCGTTAACTCTACGAGATCTCCATCTTGCCCAACTGGGATAGAACTTGGTTCAACTAAGTAATTTCCTGGTCATCATCACCAGCAAACAAAATGGTGGGCTCCTAATAAAGAATCAGGGAACAGGAAGCTGTTCAGTATAGATCCCTTGCTCCCTTCTCTAAACTCCCCCACTTCCTGCTATCTGACTAAATCTTAGCAATTCAGCATACAAACATTAAAGTCATAGCTTCGAAAGTCAGCTCTATTCTGGTCTCTCTCCCAGCAGAGCTGACAGCCACAAATCGAGTTCTTTTCTCTTGAACTGTGACCATTGGTTCATCCAAGGTCCAGACAAACTCCTTATATCCGTGAAACTTGGGTCTCAAGTGAGAGCTGGTTTTAAAATGCTCAATCTCAGGCCCCATCCCAAACCTTCTGAATCCACGCCTGCATTCATTTTAACAAGATCCTCCGGTGACTCCTACATAGATGTAAGCTTGAAAAGCATGGCCTTATTGTCATCTAATCAGGAATGTAAAAGTGAAAGTGTCAGTCGCTCAGTCGTGTCTGACTCTTTGCAACCCATGGACTGTAGTTCACCAGGCTCCTCTGTCCATGGGATTTTCCAGGCAAGAATACTGGAGTGGGTTGCCATTCCCTTCTCCAGGGGTTCTTCCCCACCCAGGAATTGAACCTAGGTCTCCTGCATTGCAGGCAGACTTTTTACCGGCTGAGCTACTAAGGAAGCCCGTAATCATGTATAACAATGTTTGAATCCAGATCGCAAGTGTTCTTACAGGTTGCACTGTCTTTGTGGGGAAGTAGTTTAGTTATCTAGAACTGTTCCTTCTAAAGATATTTTACAAGTACCAAGCTTGAACAAAAACCTTTGACTTTTTCAATAGTGATCATCTTTACAAAGTCTCTCTGCTGGTTAGAAGAAGGAAAAAATATCATCATTCATCACGAAGTGTTCTTGGTATGGAGGGAGGAGAAGCATACTGTTTTTCACTTGAACGGATGAGCTTGAAAACAGGGTGTCACTACTAAGAGATAAACTTCCAGGGAAGGATCTCCGGCTTCCTTTGGCAAGATGTCTTCTGACTCACAGCCTTCTCCTGCTTGGGCAGCTTAAACGAGGTTCTCTTTGCAGCCAATTTCTGGAGCAGGTGCACAGAACTTACAGGAAATAACAGTTCTGTGCGCTGGTTTAAAAAACATACTCTTTGCCATCTTAGTTGGAAGCCACTGGCAGGAGGGGCAGGGAGAAGGCCTCAGTGGACTTCAGAAGCTCCCACTTAACCCTTCCCTGCCCAGTTGACTGTAGCAAAGGGTCGAGAGAGTCTGAAATGACAGATCCAGAGAAGATGCACAAGGAGGAAGCTTGTTGCTGTGAAGCAGGGGCCTCTGCAGGCACTGCTATGAGGAGTGAGCTGCTGGGGGCTTGGTCTCCATGCTGCTCAGCTCGGGGAGGGGGGCTGCCTGCTGCATAACAGACCATCATGCCTGGGTCAGAACAAAGGAGGAACTAGTTACAAGCCCACTCAGCTCTGGGGCCAAAAACTCCAACCCTGCAAATATAAGAGTCGCTTTCTGGATCCCATTTCAACACTAGCTGCTGCTAAGTTCTAATTTGGTGAAACAACTTTGGGAGTTCTGGACTAATTTAACTCAGAAATTCACCCTGACCATAGAATGACAGGATGTCACAGCAGAAAGAACCTTGTATGAACCTCTGATCCAGGGGTTTCAGGTTCAAATGCCTCTAGAGGGCACCAAGAGCAGTAAATGAGTTCCGTGAGGAGGATCTAGAAACTGGACGGTCCAGTTCTATGACCACTGGACACTGGTGGCAGCTGAACACCTTGTATGTGGCTAGTTCAAAAGGACATGTGCTGTAAGTAGAAAATACAATGCTTTTCCAAAGCACAGAAGAAGAAAATAAGTAAATAGCTCGTTAATAAGTTTTATATTAATTTAATGAAAGTATGTTGCATATATTGGGTTAAAGAAATGATTAATTTCTCTGGCTTCTTTCTAATGTTTTTAATGTGGATGCTGCTGCTGCTGCTGGTAAGTTGCTTCAGTAGTGTCTGACTCTGTGCGACCCCATAGACGGCAGCCCACCAGGCTTCCCCGTCCCTGGGATTCTCCAGGCAAGAACACTGGAGTGGGTTGCCATTTCCTTCTCCAATGCATGAAAGTAAAAAGTGAAAGTGAAGTCGCTCAGTCATGTCTGACTCTTCGAGACCCCATGGACTGCAGCCTACCAGGCTCCTCCGTCCATGGGATTTTCCAGGCAAGAGTACAGAGTGGGGTGCCATAGAAAACTTTAAATGACGTATGTGACTCAGTTTGTGATTCACATCATATTTCTACGGGACATTGCTGGTCTGCAGCAATGGGGAAGCGTGGAGACTACAGCCAACCACAAAGCAGATGCCTTCTGAAAGCATTAAAACTCAAGATTAAAGCAAACGAGAAAAAAGAAGACTACACATCAAATTCCACTTGCAAGTCACTGGTTTGTGACTAACAATTTCTTTAAAAAAGAGAGGCAGTGTCCCAATAGTTCTTTGGTTAACATAAAGTCTAAAATGAAAAGCCAAGTCTCCAATTTTCCTATAGAGGCTTGTTTGCTGCTGCTGCTGCTGCTGCTAAGACGCTTCAGTCGTGTCCGACTCTGTGTGACCCCATAGATGGCAGCCCACCAGGCTCCCCCATCCCTGGGATTCTCCAGGCAAGAACACTGGAGTGGGTTGCCATTTCCTTCTCCATAGAGGCTTGTTTAACAAAGTCAAAGGTTTAAATAGCAACTTGACCTTCCATTAGTCCCTTCACCAGTCTGGCGGTTTGTGCCTGTAGACTGAGGCGTGCTTTGATCTGAATGTGCCCCGTCCCCAAAATCATATATTAGAAACCTAATCCCGATGCTGATGGTGTTAGGAGGTGGGACTCTGGGAGTGATTAGGAAGGTGATTGATTGTGTGTGTATGTGTGTGCTGTCTCATCCGACTATTTGAGATCCCATGGACAGTAGCCCACCAGGCTCCTCTTTCCACGGGATTTCCCAGGCAAGAAAACTGGAGTGGGTTGCCATTTCCTTCCCCAGAGGATCTTCCTGAGCCAGCGCTCAAAACCCATGTCTCCTGCCCCTGTATTGCAGGCAGACTCTTTACCACTGAGACACCAGGGAAACCCAGGTGTAGCGTAATAGGAGTTTACAAAGGGAACTAAGGTATGGCCTCCTTATGGTCAAGAGTTACAGGAAGAGAGACACACATTCTCAAGGTATATCACCAAGGTCATGGGTGAAAATGTGCAAATATCAGCAGATGAGCAGGAGGCAATGTGGTTGCAGAGGAGAAGGCAACACCACAGAGAGTTAGGGGTGGCATCTTTGAACAGTTGGGTTTTAAATAAATCTTGAAGAATGAAAAAAAAATGGAGAAGGGATAAAGATATTCTAGGCAGTGGGAACAGTACGTATAAAAGCATATGACGGTGCAACCAAGGAGGATGGGGAGGAGGACAGTGGATCAGGGAGATGTTTTATTGCATAAACTGTGCACGTTATTAAAAACCATTAGAAATAACTGCCTTGCAACTCCTGACAGCAAAGGTGAATTTGCCAGCGGTGTAAATGTTGATGCCACCAAAAGCAATATCTAAATATAAACTTTTGCAATTTAAGCAATAAATGCATTCTGGTTTACTGTAATTGTTTTTGTTGATGATGATCATGTACAATTTTCATTATCTAATCATGTTTTAAAATGAATAGATGTATTGCGTGTGATTGTTCAGATTTGGTAGGCATTCTTTTCTTTTCTTTTCTTTTTTTTTTTTGCAGGCATTCTTTTCATTCCATTTTCTTAGGCCAGCATTCTACACTGTGCTGGCACTCTCTATGTTAGATGCAAAAATCCAAGAACTAAGATACCAGGTAGGCAAGTTCTTTCAGATAGTACACGCCACAGTTGGAAAACCTGGCTTAAAACTCAACATTCAAAAAATGAAGATCATGGCATCAGGTCCCATCACTTCATGGCAAATAGATGGGGAAACAATGGGAACAGTGAGAGACTTTATTTTCTTGGGTTCCAAAATCACTGCAGATGGTGACTGCAGCCATGAAATTAAAAGACGCTTGCTCCTCAGAAGAAAAGCTATGACTAACCTAGATAGCATATTAAAAAGCAGAGACATTACTTTGCTAACAAGTGTCCATATAGTCAAAGTGATGGTTTTTCCAGTAGTCATGTATGGATGTGAGAGTTGGACTATAAAGAAAGCTGAGCACTGAAGAATTGATACTTATCAAACCAGTCAATCCTAAAGAGAATCAATCCTGAATATTCATTGGAAGGACTGATGCTGAAGTTCCAATACTTTGGCCACCTGATGTGAAGAGCTAACTCATTAGGAAAGACCTTGATGCTGGGAAAGATTGAAGGCAGGAGGAGAAGGGGACAACAGAGGATGAGATGGTTGGATGGCATCCCCGACTCGATGGACAAGAGTTTGAGCAAGCTCCAGAAGTTGCTGATGGACAGGGAAGCCTGGCGTGCTGCAGTCCATGGGGTTGCAAAGAGTCGGACACGACTGAGCAACTGAACTGACCGGAACAAGCCACAGTGCCACCGTCTCCTCCTTTCCCACCATGCCGGCCTTTTGTCTCATGTTCCTCTGCTTCAGCCTGCTCTAGCCTACTGCCTCCCAGATCCCGCTATCTGCTGGTCCCAAATTCTGGCAGCCTTCGCCCCTTCCCAGGATAACACACAAGTGCCAACTGTTAATGAGTAAGGAAATCACTCAGTCTTTGCCTGCCATATGAGAAGTGAAGGGTCCATGGATGCTCTGATCCTCTTAGGGACCTCTACAAGCTTGGGACGCTGAGTGATGCTGGAGCTGCCCTAACATACACATATGCACGAACACATAGAACCAAACACAATACCACGAAGCAAGCAAATAAACAAAACACGAGGAAGACAAGGAAAAAAAAGGCTGAATTATGATGCTGTGTCAGAGCAGCCTGTTAAATGGCTAGAATAAACCAAAACTTGAATTAGCTAAACACCTCCATTTTGAACAAAGGCTCCAGCCCAATGGTGGATTTGACCTTTTAGTCCCCCCCGCCTATTAAATTTAACTTCGTACAAACATGCCTTGACTGGCCAAACTTCCACAGAGTGAACTTAAAACACCAGAAGAGTGCTTTAAGAGACTCTGAATACGGTGTTGCTGTTAATTCTGCTATATTTTCATAGATAGGTTTATAATCTCATCACGCTATTTTTGAAAATACATTTACCAAATTCTCTATAAATAGTATCTGTAATAACAAATTACATTTGTATAGCTCTCTATCACTTTCAAGATTGTTCCAAGCACATTTGATTTCCACATTGTATGGAAGATGGAAAAGGGAGCGTGTGTATGTGTTCACTGGTGAGCCCCTGGATCATTCGGTCCAAGACTTTCCCTTTACTCTTGAGGAAAATGGAGCCTGTAATCACACACATACTTAGAAGCAGACTGGACATAAAAAGTATGTCTCGTGACTCTCAGGCTGGTCCTGTATACAATGCGTTCCCATCCCACTGGCCAAAAGACGGAGGCCAAGAGTAAAGGAGAGACTGTATACTAACAGCCTCAATGCCTCACACCTACTCATATACACATTCTTGGGCAAGCCCCTCCCATACCAACTTTGAGCTTGAACACGTGATGTGCTTCAGCCAATGGAGCTTCAGCAAAGTCAGCAGAGGTGTGGTTAGCACCAGGGCATAGCATGCTGCCACCACCACCCTGTGAGGCAATCCGGCCTGCTCTAACCTTACGGAGAAGGAAAGTCCTTGTGAACAGAAAGAGGTCCAGACCTCCCAGCTCCCCAGCTGAGCCCAGCCACCATCTAAATATAGTCACATGGACGAGAAACAGAAAATCATTTTTGCTTGCAACTAGTAAGCTTCAGGGTGGTTTGTTATGCAGTGATAGATAATTGATACACTAAGGAAAAAGAAATCTGTCCACGCCAGTCATTCACAGACCCAAGAGTGGATGTGTGGTCTTCAAAATCCACCACCTCACCCAGGAGTAGAGAATATTTTGCTGAACTGAGCTTCCCTGTCTTGGAAACTTGAGAATCCAAGATCCAGGTTCACTCAAAATCACTGAGATCAGCTCATCCAGCTGCTTGATGCTTTTTGATTCTCATCTTTTGCAACTTCCTCCTCCCCTCAAGGCCATAGCGTATGTTGGTTTTGCATGCCTAAGGGTGGAGGGAACCAGCCACCACTCTCTAGACCAGCATTAGAGGGGACAGTTGCTGAGACACCTTTGTACCCATGGGAAGAGGGACAACCCAGAGAGACAGAGGCCCTGTCCTCCCTCCTACAGCTCCAGGTACAAGGGACAGGGTGAGGACCCAGGTCTGTTCATCCAAAGCCAACATCTTTTAGAGGACACATGCTAAATCCATTGCAAGAGGGAGAAGAAGCTCCAATCCCACGGCTCAGAGCTGATGACCCCACGTCAGTTCTGGGCGTGATGCTGCCAGCTGGGACTACAGGGTGTTATAGCTTCAAAGACCTTTGTGTGACCAACAGCCACAAGAGGTGGCTCCCAGAGAGACACTCAGCAAGAATGAGGATGAGTTAATTTCTTCATTCCTTACTGATAGCTATTTATTTACAGGACATCACTTTAAAACCCCGGTCTTTTGTTGTCTGTGTGTTAATAAAGTCTTCAAATTCACCCATAGGGTTTAAAAACAATATTAACATTTTTTGCAACAGAAGTCTGTTGACTTACATGTGAGGGCCACAAGGGACTTCCCCACCACCCCCTGCAAGGAATGAGACATTACATTTACATTTGGTAAATGAGGAAAACTGGGTCACCTACCATCGCTGAATTCTCCCGTGAATTGATTAATAGACAATTAAAAAAGAGGTTTGGGAATGCAATTTGCAACATGGAAGGTGCTACAGAAACACACATTCCACTTAGGGGGGAAGAAAAGAAAAAGACAAACATATGCTGCAAACAAGTGTTAATCATTATAAATCATGCTGCTGTTTATTCCAGTGTAATAATACTATGAGTTGGAGCACTAGGGATTTCATACCACCTTGAAAACACGGATCAAGCCAGCATGATGTACAGCATGATTGTTGGGTCTGACGTGTAAACTCATCGCATCCGATTTCAGCTCTGCCTTTAGTCTGGTGGGAAGGCAGAGAGAGATGGCACTCGCCATGCAGCCTGGAAGCCCTGTGCTCTGCTCACTTGCTCAGCCAGCCTGGGGGTTGGCAGAAAGAGGAGCAATGGTGACCAGGGCTGTGGAAAGCGGCAGTAATTTCTAGGCACGATGGCGGCTACTTGTTATTAATACAAACATACACCTCTAAGAGGGCATGGCAACCCACTCCAGTATTCTTGCCTGGAGAATCTCATAGACTGAGGAGCTGAGTGGGCTACAGTCCATGCGGTCACAAAGAGTGGACACGATTGAAGCGACTGAGCATGCACACACACTTCCAAGATGTCATGGTTTTGAAGCTAACAGAGGAATATAAAAAGATTAACAAGTCAGGCGGTTCCATCAGAATGTAGTTATGGTTAATATTTACTGGATACTTCTCAAGATGCTTGTTCCTTTCTAAACATTATCTTATTTAATTTTCCTAGCAAGCCCACCAGGTGAGTATTTTTATGATCCACATTTCATATGTGAGGACACAGAAGCCAGAGAAACTAAGAAACTTGCCCAAAGTCACCAGAAGCACAGCTGGGTTGGAACCCAGCTATCTTTCACTTGAGCCTGGGCCCTAAGCCACTAACCTGAGATGCAGGTCAAGTTCAGTCTTTTAAGCTCTTGGTCATGAACTCAGTTTGGCAACTGAGCTCTGAGGCCTTCTGGAAGAGATCCTCCCAGCTGTATGGGTGAGTGGTTCAGTGACCTCTGCTTTGATTTCTGTGCTTCTCTGGGATAGATCAACAGGGCAGGACACACCCCAAGGGCACACCATCAGCAGTTCAGAGTGAAAAAGGGACTCCTGAGTGCCCCTAACACTTTTTCCAGGGTCCACAAGGCCAAAATTATTGTCAAAGTATTAAGATCTATTTCCTTCTTTCACTCTCATTTTCTCACCAGTGAAGGGGGGATTTTCCACCTTCAGGAAGCTACAGGAAGCGTGATGACATCATCACTCTGATGGCTAATGGAATATGTGCTTATGTATTCAAAACCTCAGCGTTCATTCCTAATACGGTACTATCAATAGACACAATACCCCAAAACAGATCACTGGGGTCCTCAATGATTTTTTAGCAGATTTTAGAGGTCCAGGGATCAAAAAGTCAGAGAATTGCTGCTCAAGTCACGCCCAGAAGACCAACGGAAACGAAATCGCCTAAAATCTCAAAGCCTGGAGAGCAGAATTTAAGAACAAAAAGGATCATTAGCTTTGGCACAGCTGATTACGAACGAGCCATTTTAACTCCTGGAGTGGAGCCGACCCAGCTGATTCACAGGCACAGAAGGAGAGTGGGACGGACAGCTGTGATGAGCACCTCGTGGGGCAGAGAGCGCCTCGGGGGCGCAGCTGACGTCAGGGGAGGAAATGTACTGGTGCAAAGTGAGTTATCAACACACCTCAGTGAGCAAGTGCTCCAGCCCAGCCCTTCCTCATCAACAGCTGAGTGTTCAGTGTCTCATTTGTCGAGCACATCATTTGCCGCGAAATGCCAACTGCTGATGTGACTCACGATTTCAGTATCCGCTGAGGACAAGGTGCCAAGACACACCAAAGGGGGGAAGATGATTTCTACTGATCAAAGCTCTTCTGCAAACCAGGGGCTTGGAATACGCCATCTCATTTATTCTATACAGTACTCTTCCCAGGAACACGTGATTAGGTTAGATCCATGTTGGAGATTAGGAAATTGAAGTTGACTGGTTCAGGGAGTGATCCAGGCTCAAACCCCCAAGAATGAGTCCTAAGTCTGAGGACTAAGGACTAGGGACACCCAAGACTAAGGGCTCAGCCACTATGCTGAGCTTCCCAAACCCAGCTATGCATCAAAATCACACGGAAAGTTTAAACCACTTCACGATTCTTGGCTCCACCCCTGAAGATTCTAATTTGGTAGGTCTGGGTGGGACTCCAGAATATAGAACCCTATAAACAAGTCAGCTTCTAGCTTGCCTTTTAAATAACTATATCATTAGAGGGATAAGTCATTTCACATTTGAAAGTCTTTTCCACACCAGCACTACTAGTTGGCTTTCTTCTCTGCCTTTTTTTTTCCTGGAAGAAATGTTATGTTTATTACCTCATGAGCATTGCCCTCTACCTGAAACGAACTGGAGGCTCAGCCAATAAATGCAGCCAAACTGATGCAGATTGTTTTTTCCAAACACTGAGCAGTCACGCAGACATGCTTTCTTTTTTAAAAAATAATTTTTTTTTAGTTTCTGCTTTTTCCATTTTTTGGCCACACTTGACATGGGGGATCTTAGTTCCCCGACCAGGGATCGCCCCATGTCTGCTACAGTGGAAGCAAGGTGTCTTAACCACTGGACCCCCAGGGAAGTCCTAAGACAGGAGTGTGTGTGTGTGTGTGTGTGTGTGTGTGTGTGTGTGTGTGTGTACTGGACCCCCAGGGAAGTCCTAAGACAGGAGTGTGTGTGTGTGTGTGTGTGTGTGTGTGTGTGTGTCTGTGAGGCCTGGGTGGGAAAGGGCCTGAGGACACAATAAAAGGACAGGCCACAAAGGTCCTCATTTCTCCTAAGTTGTCAGACAATCTGCAGTGAAAACCCCATTACTTACAGGAGAAAAAACCCCACACAGATAGGTGTGGAGTTTATTTTGCTTGTGTTAAATATGCTGACTTCTAAACAGATCCCAATTTAAAAGTGGCCAGTTTAGAATCTGAATTATAAATTACGGCAATTCATGATATACATTCAACTCTGATTTAAAGGATCGGTTGCCTTCTCAAGAAGCTATTTAGCCAAGAACTTATAGAAAAGCGCCTGCCTCCAAACTCAAAGAATGGGACAGCAATGAAAGAATTTCACAAAATCCATTGTGATGGACATGTTACACTGCTATGTTTAAGATGGATAACCAATAAGGACCCTGTACAGTACAGGGAACTCTGCTCAATGTTATGTGGATGGGAGGGCCGTTTGGGGGAGAATGGATACGTGTATATGTATGTCTGAGTCCCTGAAGAGTCTGCTGTTCACCTGAAACTATCACAACATTGTTAATTGGCTATACTCTGATATAAAATTAAAAATTAAAAAAAAAAAAAAGAATTTCACAAACACCAACTGAAACATGGACCAGCAAAGGGTGATAGCTGGTGATACAGAGAAGATAAACAAAACTTTTATATGGAAGCCACCCTCAACTCTCTCTTGGCAATCATGTCATCACACTGCATAAGAACCAGTTAAGAACCCCAGTGAGTGAAAAAAAAATCAAAAAGAACAAAATGTCAGCTCTGCCATCAGATGGAAAATGCGGCCTGGCTTCCAGGACTGGGAACTGGGTTCTCTTCTGCCACAGCAACCGCAATCCAGCTCAGGCCGGGCATCTACATTTCGAGTTGACAATGGTCTTCATGCCTACATCTCCCTAGACCTTCCAGCCCCACAGTGTGAGCAAGTGGGCTAAGGATTATTAGCTCCACTGTGCAGATGAGCAAATTACTTTTAAAAAGTCACATGCGTGGGTGCTGTTGTTCTTTAGTTGTCTCCGACTCTTTTGCCACCCCATGGACTGTAGCCCACCAGGCTCCTCTCTCCACGGGATTTCCCAAGCAAGAATACCGGAGTGGGTTGCCATCTCCTCCAGGGGCTCTTCCCGACGCAGGCATCGAACCCACGTCTCCTGCACTGGCAGGAGGATTCTTCACCACTGAGCCACCTGGGAGCCCATGAGTGGCTGAAGCACCACAAAAACCCGTCAGGTGGTGGTGGAACTTTCAGCACAGAGGCAGCGCTTCTCACACATTTTTTGGTCTGTGTGATCTTTCCAGTGTTCTCTCAGTCTTAAAATACACGTTTTTGTTTTTGTTTTTTTCCTACCAAGAAACCCTGATTCTGGCCCACCTTTCATTTTCTGCTCTGTTTCTCTAACCAGGTCTATGTTCCCTTTTTCACACACAACATACATACAGTGGCCTGGATTTTCTTTCTTAGCCCCACCTGATCCCTCAACGCACCCTACTTGCCTTTACCTCTCTCTCCCACTACTCTTTGAGGGTCCCTACTGTTCATTTGGGCGTCCCCCGGTGGCTCAGTGGTAAAGGATACACCTGCAATGCAGGAAACATGGGTTTGATCGCTGGGTCGGGAAGATCCCCTGGAGGAGGGCATGGCAACCCACTCCAGTATTCTTGCCTGGAGAATCCCATGGTCAGAGGAGCCTGGCGGGCTCCACGGGGTTGCAAAGAGTCGGACGCACCTGAAGCGACTAGGTATGCCAAGCACTGTTCATTTACTGCTTATCAACCCGCAGTCCTCAATTTTCTAGGCTCCTAATTTACCCCTGCTTTCATGTCCTATCAGTCTTACATCAGAAACACAGAGCCATGCTGTCATAACAAAGAACGTGCGTGTTTTTTTAGGACCACTTTACAAACTGATGTAGCAGAGAGAGGAGCACTTCCTGAATACCGTTTTCCTATCACAAGTGCTTGGGTGTTGTGCTCTGTGAATTCCTGAAACCGTACCACACCCTTTGGGTGAATATGTGTATAAATTAGTGTTCATGGCACAAATACCGATATTCCTGAAACCAGGTTCCTTTTTCCTTCCACAAGGATTTTTCTTTCCTACTGAATCTTTCTATTTTGCAATAAAGTATCTATGTTGGTAAATGTGTTTCTAAGCTTGGAAAGGAATCCTTGTGGCACAAGGGGTCTGATACCTCCCTTAAGGAAATGAGAATGTCTAAATAAACAAACATTCAAGCTACATTTGGAAGATTCTGTACATTGTGTTTATTGCCCTGTAAGAAACTCATGCAAACAACACAAGGTGTCAACAGTTTAGTGCTTAGACCAAAAACAAGTGCTGTCATGTAGTCTCCTGGTATACAGGAGGTGCCCAATAAATCTACTGAGAGGATATCAAGCTCTAACCCAATCCATAGTGTTTTTTTTTTTAAATCATCATTATGTTATCAGTTCAGTTCAGTTCAGTCACTCAGTCGTGTCTGACTCTTTGTGACCCCATGAACCGCAGCACGCCAGGCCTCCCTGTCCATCATCAACTCCCGGAGTATACCCAAACCCATGTCCATTGAGTCGGTGATGCCATCCAACCGTCTCATCCTGTGTCGACCCTTTCTCCTCCTGCCCTCAATCTTTCCCAGCATCAGGCTCTTTTCCAATGAGTTAACTCTTCCCATGAGGTGACCAAAGTATTGGAGTTTCAGCTTCAGCATCAGTCCTTCCAATGAACACCCAGGACTGATCTCCTTTAGGATGGATTGAATGGATCTCGTTGCAGTCCAAGGGACTCTCAAGAGTCTTCTCCAACACCACAGTTCAAAAGCATCAATTCTTCAGCGCTCAGCTTTCTTTATAGTCCAATTCGGACATCCATACATGACCACTGGAAAAACCATAGCCTTGACTAGACAGATCTTTGTTGACAAAGTAATGTCTCTGCTTTTGAATACGCTATCTAGGTTGGTCATAACTTTCCTTCCAAGGAGTAAGCATCTTTTAATTTCATGGCTGCAATCACCATCTGCAGTGATTTTGGAGCCCCCAAAAATAAAGTCTGACACTTTCCCCATCTATTTGCCATGAAGGGATGGGACTGGATGCCATGGTCTTAGTTTTCTGAATGTTGAGCTTTAAGCCAACTTTTTCACTCTTCTCTTTCACTTTCATCAAGAGGCTCTTTAGTTCTTCTTCACTTTCTGCCATAAGGGTGGTGTCATCTGCATATCTGAGGTTACTGATATTTCTTCCGGCAATCTTGCTTCCAGCTGGTGCTTCTCCCAGTCCAGCGTTTCTCATGATGTACTCTGCATATAAGTTAAATAAGCAGGGTGACAATATACAGCCTTGACGTACTCCTTTTCCTATTTGGAAGCAGTCTGTTGTTCCATGTCCAGTTCTAACTGTTGCTTCCTGACCTGCATACAGGTTTCTCAAGAGGCAAGTTAGGTGGTGTGGTATTCCCATCTCTTTCAGAATTTTCCACAGTTGATTGTGATCCACACAGTCAAAGGCTTTGGCATAGTCAGTAACACAGAAATAGATGTTTTTCTGGAACTCTCTTGCTTTTTCCATGATCCAGGGGATGTTGGCAATTTATTCTCTGGTTCCTCTGCCTTTTCTAAAACCAGCTTGAACATCTGGAAGTTCATGGATCACGTATTGCTGCAGCCTGGCTTGGAGAATTTTGAGCATTACTTTATTAGTGTGTGAGATGAGTGCAACTGTGCAGTAGTTTGAGTATTCTTTGGCATTGCCTTTCTTTGGCATTGGAATGAAAACTGACCTTTTCCAGTCCTGTGGCCACTGCTGAGTTTTCCAAATTTGCTGGCATATTGAGTGCAGCACTTTCACAGCATCATCTTTCAGGATTTGAAATAGCTCAACTGGAATTCCATCACCTCCACTAGCTTTGTTGATAGTGATGCTTTCTAAGGCCCACTTGACTTCACATTCCAGGATGTCTGGCTCTAGATGAGTGATCACACCATCATAATTATCTGGGCTGTGAAGATCTTTTTTGTATAGTTCTTCTGTGTATTCTTGCCACCTCTTAATATCTTCTGCTTCTGTTAGGTCCATACCATTTTTGTCCTTTATTGACCCCATCTTTGCATGAAATGTTCCCTTGGTATCTCTAATTTTTGTTGAAGAGATCTCTAGTTTTCCCCATTCTATTGTTTTCCTCTATTTCTTTGCACTGATCACTGAGGAAGGCTTTCTTGTCTCTCCTTGGTATTCTTTGGAACTCTGTATTCAAATGGGAATATCTTTCCTTTCCTCCTTTGCTTTTCGCTTCTCTTTTTTTCACAGCTATTTATAAGGCCTCCTCAGACAGCCATTTTGCTTTTTTGCATTTCTTTTTCTTGGGTATGGTCTTGATCCCTGTCTCCTGTACAATATCACAAACCTCCATCCATAGTTCATCAGGCACTCTGTCTATCAGATCTAGTCCCTTAAATCTGTTTCTCACTTCCTCTGTATAATTATAAGGGATTTGATTTAGGTCATACCTGAATGGTCAATTGGTTTTCCCCATTTTCTTCAATTTAAGTCATTATGTTATACAATCTGAGAATTAGTGAGAACATTAAGGGTCATTTTGCTGCTGTGCTATGATCAGTCGTGGCCAACTCTTTGTGACCCCCATGGACTGCAGCCCACCAGGCTCCTCTGTCCATGGGATTTCCCAGGACCGAATACTGGAGTGGGTTGCCATTTCCTCCTCTAGGGGATCTTCCTGACCCAGGGGTCAGACCGCCATCTATTGTGTCTCCTGCATTGGCAGGCAGATTCTTTACCACTGAGCCACCTGGGAAGTCCTACAGGTCATTTTATACAACCATTAATCCACATCACGCTAATAACGTTGCACTAAATATCTTAGAGAAATGTCTCCAGATAGATGAGTCTAAACTTACAGAGAAGAAAATGGGGCGGAGGAGGAAAGAAACCTGGTTGTGTTTTCAATGTGGAGTGGGCAGTAGGAGTGACGGTTAGTGGTCTTAGCCCTGCGTCTCCAGGGAATCACGATGGCAGGCGGTGGAGGATTTCTTACCAGTTCAGGGCGTTGACTGACTTCTCTTCCACGTGTTTAAATGGACACCAGGAACTTCTCTGGCTTTTGCTTGTTTAATTTTCTTTCTGGAAAACTCACTGTTAACCTGTTTCTCACTACATTTTTTTCTTATGGCCTCATAAAGACTGATCAAGGATGATAAAAAGGGCATTAGCAGTGAATGCTGGGGTGAGTGGAAAGCGTAATTAGATGAACAGTTGTTTGTAGGTTTTGTAAGTGAAAACCTACTTTCTTATATCTTTACTCTGTAGACTTGATCCTATCTTTGTGGGCAAAATATGACTCATGGTAACTTCACCACTCGAGTTTTGATAAAAAGCATCATATGAGTTGCACTGTGAAATATTCTAGCATTCTTGCCACTGAAGCACATTCTTCTGAATGCTTGTTAAGGTCCTATTTCTAGAAATGCAAAGGCTCTCAATTTTGCTTAATTTTCCCTAAGTGGGTACTGTTCTCAGTGTAAGAGGGAGGGGAGGAACAAGCTCAGTTTTGCTGGTAGGTTTAATAACCTCTAGTGACTCAGGATACTGGATTTGATAGCAAGCTTGCGGGGACTGCCTGCCTCGCTGCCAACCCATCCCGCTGTTTGTCAACTTTCCTGACTCTGATCAGCACGTGGATACAAAGACTAGTACCTGAATCACTGGCAACTGTTTTGGTCCTGGTTTTGCAAAACTGCAGAAGCAATCACTCTCTTATAATCATACAAAGGCAGGTAAGTGACATGACTTCTTTTTCTGTTCCATAGTTCTTTCAAAGACTTAGGAGTATACCCTCAAACGTATAGATTCAGGCCAAAGGAATGAGCAAAGACGGCAGAGAGGCAGACATTAATAACACAGACCTTCTCCAACATTCTCTCGTGGTACATTTCTTTTTTGGCAACTCCGTGCTGCTTGCAGGATCTTAGTTCTCTGAGCAGGACTCGAATGCCTGCTCCCTGCAGTGGAAGTGCTGAGTCCTAACCCCTGGACCACCAGGGAATTCCCCCACATTTCTATTCTGATATAGCCCAAACTATATGAAAATAAATAAGGGGCCAAAATAAGTCTTAGAGGATGAAGCAGAGGGGATGGTAATTTTCATCTTGGTCTCACTGGTTCTGACACAAGTCCCCTCCTTGTCATCAGCCGGGAGCTTTCTGCCCAGTGAAAGCACATATACACAGTGCTTTCAGTCAGGTTATAACCACAAGCAGCTGCCATAAGGAGCAAGAAAAATTCCTCAAGCCATTAGTCCCTGATCTCGACAAATTAGACACCAACGATACCTTCTCATCAAGTGTGAAACAGGCATGACAAAGCAAGAGTAGAGCTGGGAGGAATGGGCTTCAGCGCAAGCTGCCTTCCCCATAAATCTGTGGGGGCCTTAGACATCCAGGGGCCCACTGCGGCTTGAGTGACAGACGCGAACAGAGTTTGGAAGCAAAGAACTGCAGCGTGCATTGCAAGCTCACCCATCCACAAGTGTGTGACCTGGGAGGCTACCAGCTTCAGTCTCCTGTGAAGCCGGAACCACACATGGGAGGAACAGATGAGGGAATGTTCGTGAACCTTCCTTCTCCAGCCCCAATTATGCTGAACTGGCGCTGTCAGTGTTTGCCCAAGGGGCCACCCAGCCAAATCCCAACTGGTGCCACGCTCTGGAGACTGAAGGCCCCGGGTGTGGCTGGTGCCAGGACACCCCATCACTCATAAGTGGGGACCTAAAACCCACCTGGAGAAGGGAGCCCAAGAGAGGCAGCTGGGGTTCAGCAATGAGGATTTCAAGGCTGCTCCTCCCTCTACGTGTCCATGTGCGCGATCAGGCCCTGGGGACAGAGATTCACTTGGCCAGGAGGTAAGACCGTGAGTGACCTATAGCTCTGACGCCATGACTACGAGACCCTGCAGCTATGATTCCAATCACATCGTGAAATTCAGAGGCAACTCCAACAAGGGGAAAACGATTTTAAAAACAGTCAGGTTTGGGGTGTAGATTTTGAAATGGAACGCTGTCCTCCTTTGGTGTTAGAGTGACAGGGTAATGGTCAAGGTAAATGGAATCTGAGACGGGCTTTGATTTCGACAGCTTAACTGGGGCCCAGGGCCTCTCTCACTACGGGGAAGGCTGGGAGTAGGAAGGGTCATCCTAGGAATTTCAATCCAAACACTACAGAAGAAAAGAGAGCTCGGAGTAGTTCAAGGTGAAGGAAAAGGCAGCCCACTCTTCTCCACAGGCTCCGCTTTTGTCCTTCACGCACTTCGCACTTGAGGGAGAAACTAATGACATTGACCTCGGGGGCCCCCACTCCGCCCGGCGGTGTCCACAGCTGCGGCGGGTGGTCCCTGTGGGCCTCTGCCCGCTGCCGCGCGCTCCGCTGACGGGGCCCCGCCAGCAGCTGACTGAAAACAGCGGCAGAGCGCGCTAGGCACACGACCTCTGACACTGTGGGCCTTTTTTCCTCCTCTCCGCGAGCAGCCAATGGGCGGGCTCTCTCCACTGGCTGCCATGGCAACGAGAAGACTTGCTCCGCAGTGCCCAGAACAGATGTCACATGAGCCAAGATGAATGTGGTGGGGGCGGGGCGCGTGTGGTGGGAGCGGTGGGGGATTGGCGGGGGGGGACGCATTTGGAGTTAAACGGTCCCACCAGAGGGAGTCAGGCATATTTTGAAGTAAGTGCAAAGCGGTAACATCTATTTTCTTTTTCTCCCTGTCCTTTAAGTTCCAAACACACACGCGCACACACATGTCCTTTCATCTCCGCCACTGAGGTGCTTGCGGCTCTCTGGCTTTCACGGCCAACATGAAAGCTCTGACTTCTCGAAGCCTTAAATGAACATCGTCTCCATGGCAGACATGTAAGCGGGCGTTCTGCAGCCATTTAGGAAGACAGTGGGAAGCTCCATGGAGGGCAAGCGGAGAAACTTCGAATCACACAGAGCTGAGACAAAATCCACAAGGATTTCAAAGGCAGACAACAACCCTGCTTCACTCCGTTTATCCCTGAACTATCAGCGCTCCTCCTTCCCTCCCCCTGCCCCCCGAATCCCCACCCTGGGGTAGTTTCTCCCATCAGACCACTCCTAAGGAGACGGGAGTGTCTTTTTTACACAGATTAAGCCAGGGCAACGCTTATAATCTACCTGCATGAGCAACAAAGGCTCCTCGGTTATTTCTAGAATAGATCCTATCCTAGGGCAAAATACTGTTATTTAAAATGTTCCCATTGCCTTTCCTTTCTCTTCCGCTGAAATTAACAAGTAGAGCGCGTGCACGCAGGCGCAGACCATAAATCTATATGTATATCAGTTGGTGGGATAAGAGAGATACTAGCTCAGGCGGGCCCTAGGCACTGCAGACCTTTTCTCCTCCCTGCCTGCACCCAATGGGTAGGAACCTAACCCTATCAGACCACATGAATCAGGGAGACAGGAGGGACAACGGATAGGTCCTGTCCTCATCTGATAGATGCAAGGCACTGACTGTGTCAAAGGACAGGCAAATGTCACTTAGAATTATTTTGCTCCTGTACTTAACTCCTGCCACAAGCAGGAGAAAAGAGCCTGCTCTGTGCAGGGTGCCACATGGAGTGCACTCCACAGGAGAGAGCCCACCTGTACTCAAGAGGGAGAAGAACATGGAAACTTACAGCGGGCCTGATGAAGAACAGAATGAGCGTGGCAAGCACAGCAGGATTCAATCAGGGAGGAAAGCAGGCTCAGAGAAGTGTGGGGAGACAGACGCCCGACATGTGCACCGCTCCTTAAAAAAGCTGCAGCACCCTAAGAAGGAGCCATTATGATCCTATTCAACAAATCAGGACACCCAGGCTTATCGAGGTGAACACTCCAAGGTCACACCACAAGCAAGAAGCCAAGATGCTGCTGCTCCCAGTCATCCCCCCACCTCCATGTGGGCCTTGCCCCATCAACCAACAGCTCACCAACCCAGTGCTGCATCGCTGCAGAGAGAGCCGCTGTGCATGGGCACCATCTCCTGGTTGGCACCTACGTCCAACACTCCCTACATTTGTGCCTAAGACATGGTAAAATATTAACACATAACTGTTAACATTGAAAACGCTCATCTGGAGATATCCAAAGTCACCTTGGATACTACAGGGGGTACATATGTCGCATAAGGGGAGCCACTGCCTCTTCCCAAGCTGATCTGGAAAGATGAGGAAGAATGTGGTCCACGGAGAATCTGAATTCACTCGAATGTCACCCTACGTCAGAGTTATTTTGTGTGGATACGGGCTTTTTGATAATTATTCTGGCCACTGAGCAGAATCCTAGGGTGCTTGCTGTGCACCTGGATGAAAAGCAGTAAATGTGAATCAAAGACTGATGGCCCAGCGAAGCCCTGGGGTCTGCATGGCTCTCAGCCACCGCAGGCAGAGCAGAGCTCCACCCCAGGGACGCGCTTACTTCCCTGCCACTGCAGCAACACACTGCAACCACCAGAGGGCAGTAACACAAACCAGATTTTTTTTCACTTGGACCCTAATGTGTAAGCACACAGTTTAATAATATGTAAAGCCCATTATTACAAGCTTTTTCTCTCCCCACCCCCTATTAATGAACAAATACCCAGGGGTAATGCGGATATTTCTAAATACAGTCAAGAAAGAGCAATTCGTACTCATACACGAGGAGTCTAACACACACAGTAATAAGTGGAAATGAAAATAATCACCCGGTGCAACTAAACCATTAAGGCCAAAGATTTATCTGTCTATATGGCTGCACACACACAGATACAGACGCCTGCTTCCCAGAAATGGGCATTTTAAAAACATTCATTTCACACGTTCTTGTTTAGGGTTCATAATAATACCTGTGATGATAACCACAAAGCTACAAGAGGGGTGTAAGAGGAATTTCATCTTTATTGCTGGGCAGACAAAGAGAATTTTTCTCTTTGACTAAGGTAAGCGAATGAATTATTCAGGGCTTTTCCATGGACATTTAAAAATCATAACTCCATGCATGCTTTAAACAATAGCACAAGTTTAAAAAAAAAAAAAAAAAGGAAGAGCTGCCTAATCCCCAAAACCATAAAATATCAACTGACATTTACCTATGTCTACTCAGGGTGCTTAGATGCAAATATTCATAAATGATTTTTGGTGTTGGTGAAAGCAGAGTCTTTTTAGTGTTGTTGCTGGTTTTCAAATCGGAGCACAGAGAATGCAAGGGATCGAGAAGGGCTGTATCTAGAGTGCAACCTATCCATTTCTTTGTGAACAAAGAAACAGGAATCAGCCTGCCATTTTCTCTGTTCGTGACAGAAGGGAAGGTCCTCTGATCCTAAATTTCTGCAATGGTTTGAAATCTGAGGGCCCTGGAAAAGCAGGATGAAGTCATTGCCAATAGCCTTGTCTCTGGAGTCACCCCATTAAACCGTGATATTTGTAAAATGCTTGACAGATTACCCAGTACCGTGTGTGAGGAAAGCATATGGAATTCAGAGTCAGATGGCTTTCACTGTCTGTATGTATTCCCTGGGTCATCTTGGAAATGTGAATGCAGCCCTTTGAGCTTTGGTGTCTTTCTAAGGCAGGTAGGAGGGCAGGTCCTGAACTACCTCCCTGTGGTGGGGTGAGGGTTACCACTCATATGAGGTGGGACAAAGCACAAGAAACTTATGATTTATAAAAACTTTTGCTGTTCTTATCTTCCCACTTTAAACACAAGGAAGTAGAGCTGTAAGGGCTCATCCAAGGTCAGAGTCAAGAAGGGCAGAGCAGGACCCCAGCCAGGTGCCCTCACCCACTGCCGAGGTTCTCCCCACCCTTTCCTGGCATCTCAGTAAGCTCTGGCTGCCACAAAAACGTACTGCAGACTGGGTGGCTTTAAAAAAAGACAATTATTTCTCCCAGTTCTGGAGGCAGAGAGGTGCCAGCAGGATAGGTTTCATTGTGAATATTATTTCATCACTTAGAGATGACTACTATCTTACTGTGTGCTCATGTAACCTCTTCTCTGCATGCTTCAGGGGAGAGAGAAAGAGAGGGTGCTCTCTGGCATGTCTTTTTACAAGGACACTAATCCCATCATGAGGGCCCCACCCTCATGACCTCATCTAGCTCTAATCACCCAAAGACCCCAGCTCCTAATACTATGACATTGAGAGTTAGGGCTTCAATATACAAATTTTTGGAGGACTCAACTGTTCAGTCTGTAACAAGGAGTAAAGATGGCTCCTTATTCTGCTACATCTTTTTGGTTCAGATCAACAAATATTTGCTGACAATCTGCTAGATTGGAAGAACAGAACCAGGTCTTGGGGAAAACAAGGATGAACCAGGAGCCCCCAAACAGCCCACTTAAAGTCAGGGCAGTTCCCAGGGAATGGTCTCCAGGTAAGAGCATTTGTGACACATGGGCTTCTGTGCTGTTGCACAGCACAGGTTATTGCAAGAAACTTCACGAGATCCTTCTTCCGATAGCTGTGTTTGAAACAGCTGTAATCTGAGTCTGGCAACTAATCAGTACATAATTAATAACTGATAAGGTAATTAATGTATTAATTTACTGGGGAAGGTGGGGGAAGGTACAGAAGGAAAGACATTTTCAAATTTTCAGGCTATCGATGCTTATAAGGAAACACAAAGGATCTGTACCTTCTGGTAGGGAATTATCAGGTCCAGTTATATTATGATGATTATAGCATAACTGGATATTTATTGAGTATATTTAATTTCACTCAATTGAGTTGGCATAATTGGAACTATTTTCTTGACTGGAAGTCTCAAGAGGCTTAGCTTCATTGAATGAATATTGGGTGGGTATAACATGCTAGCTATATTATAGTATGTGCATGTGTGTGTGTGTATATACATACATACATATATATATGTCCATAACAGATATTTTTACATATATAGAATTTTTAATGCATTTTTACATATATAGAAAATATTATTTAATTCTTATAACAAATCTATGAGGAAATTATGCTGTCCACACTCAGATAATTTGAAAATAAAGACAAGAAATAGAAGTCAGGGATCCACAGGTAGTAAGTGACTAAGACGGCACTAGCACATCCTCTCCAACCATTCAAACATTATTTTGATTATACAGACACACGCGCACGCACACGCACACACACACAATTTTCTCCTCCAAATCTAGCTCTCAGGATTTTTTCCCTGTTATTTTTAGTATGCTACTTTATTTTGGTAAGCAGGATGGGGATGAAGCTGGATCTTTTTTGAAGGTAGAGATGTTTGAAAGAGAATAAGCTGATGCAAATTTGTATCTCTGTTCAAAACTAGACAAGGTCCCCTAGAGAGAGGAGAGCAAGCCCCATCCTCTCTGGGGTACCAAGTGTGTTCTGTGTGTGGCCCTGGGGCTCAGAAGAAGCCAGATGTGTGCCCACTGGGTGAGCAGCCCAGGAAAAGAGAACTCCCAGTTTTAGCCTCCAAAGGCCACCTCTGTCACACAAGTCGTGGCATGTGACAACTGCAGGATGGAATCCAGGCCTAAGGACTGTACAGCTCAGCCGCTCAGTCGTGTCCAACTCTGCGACCCCATGAATCGCAGCACACCAGGCCTCCCTGTCCATCACCAACTCCCGGAGTTCACTCAGACTCACGTCCATCTAGTCCGTGATGCCATCCAGCCATCTCATCCTCTGTCTCCTCCTGCCCCCAATCCCTCCCATCATCAGAGTCTTTTCCAATGAGTCAACTCTTCGCATGAGGTGGCCAAAGTACTGGACCTTCAGCTTTAGCATCATTCCTTCTAAAGAAATCCCAGGGCTGATCTCCTTCAGAATGGACTGGTTGGATCTCCTTGCAGTCCAAGGGACTCTCAAGAGTCTTCTCCAACATCACAGTTCAAAAGCATCAACTCTTCGGCGCTCAGCCTTCTTCACAGTCCAACTCTCACATCCATACATGACCACAGGAAAAACCATAGCCTTGACTAGACGGACCTTAGTCGGCAAAGTAATGTCTCTGCTTTTGAATATGCTCTCTAGGTTGGTCATAACTTTTCTTCCAAGGAGTAAGCGTCTTTTAATTTCATGGCTGCAGTCACCATCTGCAGTGATTTTGGAGCCCCCCAAAATAAAGTCTGACACTGTTTCCCCTGTTTCCCCATCTATTTCCCATGAAGTGATGGGACCAGATGCCATGATCTTCGTTTTCTGAATGTTGAGCTTTAAGCCAACTTTTTCGCTCTCCACTTTCACTTTTATCAAGAGACATTTTAGCGCCTCTTCACTTTCTGCCATAAGGGTGGTGTCATCTGCATATCTGAGGTTATTGAGATTTCTCCCGGCAATCTCGATTCCAGCTTGTGTTTCTTCCAGTCGAGCGTTTATCATGATGTACTCTGCACAGAAGTTAAATAAGCAGGGTGACAATATACAGCCTTGACGTACTCCTTTTCCTATTTGGAACCAGTTTGTTGTTCCATGTCCAGTTCTAACTGTTGCATCCTGACCTGCATACAGGTTTCTCAAGAGGCAGGTCAGGTGGTCTGGTATTCCCATCTCTTTCAGAATTTTCCACAGTTTATTGTGATCCACACAGTCAAAGGCTTTGGCATAGTCAATAAAGCAGAAATAGATGTTTTTATGGAACTCTCTTGCTTTTTCGATGATCCAGTGGATGTTGGCAATTTGATCTCTGGTTCCTCTGCCTTTTCTAAAACCAGCTTGAACATCAGGGAGTTCATGGTTCACATATTGCTGAAGCCTGGCTTGGAGAATTTTGAGCATTACTTTACTAGCATGTGAGATGAGTGCAATTGTGCAGTAGTTTGAGCATTCTTTGGCATTGCCTTTCTTTGGGATTGGAATGAAAACTGACCTTTTCCAGTCCTGTGGCCACTGCTGAGTTTTCCAAATTTGCTGGCATATTGAGTTCAGCACTTTCACAGCATCATCTTTCAGGATTTGAAATAGCTCAACTGGAATTCCATCACCTCCACTAGCTTTGTTCGTAGTGATGCTTCCTAAGGCCCACTTGACTTCACATTCCAAGATGTCTGGCTCTAGATTAGTGATCACATCATCATGATTATCTTGGTCGTGAAGATCTTTTTTGTATAGTTCTTCTGTGTATTCTTGCCACCTCTTCTTAATATCTTCTGCTTCTGTTAGGTCCATACCATTCTGTCCTTTATCGAGCCCATCTTTGCATGAAATGTTGCCTTGGTATCTCTAATTTTCTTGAAGAGATCTCTAGTCTTTCCCATTCTGTTCTTTTCCTCTATTTCTTTGCATTGATCACTGAAGAAGGCTTTCTTATCTCTTCTTGCTGTTCTTTGGAACTCTGCATTCAGATGCTTATATCTTTCCTTTCCTCCTTTGCTTTTCGCCTCTCTTCTTTTCACAGCTATTTGTAAGGCCTCCCCAGACAGCCATTTTGCTTTTTTGCATTTCTTTTCCATGGGGATGGTCTTGATCCCTGTCTCCTGTACAATGTCACGAACCTCATTCCATAGTTCATCAGGCACTCTCTCTATCAGATCTAGGCCCTTAAATCTATTTCTCACTTCCACTGTATAATCATAAGGGATTTGATTGAGGTCATACCTGAATGGTCTAGCAGTTTTCCCTACTTTCTTCAGTTTGAGTCTGAAGTTGCTAATAAGGAGTTCATGATCTGAGCCACAGTGTAGGAGGCTCAATACTGCTGCTGGCCAAACGTCCACGCCCTAATCCCCAGAACTTGTAAATGTTACTTTATATGGCAAAGTCTTCCCAGCTGTGATTAAATTAAGGATCTTGTGATGGGGAGATTATCCTGGCTTATCCAGTGGGCCCTACATGTGATCACATGTGTCCTTTAAGAGAGAAGGAGGGGGAGATTGGACACACAGAAATAGAGAAGGTCACTTGGCCACCTACTCAGAGACTGGGAGGATGTGGCCACATGCCAAGGAATGTTGGCAGCCACTGATCAAATTAAATAGTGAAAGTGAAAGACACTCAGTCATGTCTGACTCTGTGACTCCACTGACTATACAGTCCATGGAATTCTCCAAGCCAGAATACTGGAGTGGGTAGCCTTTCCCTTCTCCAGAGGATCTTCCCAACCCAGAGATCAAACTTCAGTCTCTCACGTTGAAGGCAGATTCTTTACCAGCTAAGCCACAAAGGAAGCCCAAGAATATTCAATGGGTAGCCTATCCCTTTGGAGAAGGCAATGGCACCCCACTCCAGTACTCTTGCCTGGAGAATCCCATGGACAGAGGAGCCTGGTAGGCTGCAGTCCATGGGGTCACAAAGAGTGAGACATGACTGAGCAACTTCACTTTCACTTTTCACTTTCATGCATTGGAGAAGGAAATGGCAACCCACTACAGTGTTCTTGCCTGGAGAATCCCAGGGACGGGGGAGCCTGGTGGGCTGCCGTCTATGGGGTCGCACACAGTCGGACACGACTGAAGCGACTTAGCAGCAGTGGCAGCAGCAGCCTATCCCTTCTCCAGTGGATCTTCCCATCCCAGGAACTGGTCTGGGGTCTCCTGCATTGCAGGCAGATTCTTTACCAACTGAGCTATCAGGGAAGCTGAAGCAATGCCGAAAAATACTTGTTGCTTTTTACCTTTCGTTTTTGGTACTTTGCTTTAAAATGACACCGTATACAGCACAGTAACAGATTGCTGGATAATTGAAATTACAGATAAAACATGATAAATACTTAGAGACTATAGATATGCTGAAGATATGAATGGATGGATGGATAGGAGGGTAGGTGGATAAACATGCTGGGAGACAGGGACATTAAGGCCCTGTTTCATATTTGACACATGGCGGGTAATTTAACATTCACCCAAAAAGGTCATCCAGAGGAAAGCTTGTGCTTACTGTTCATGAAGCTCTGAGGCATTGGGAAGGAAGTAGGTCATGTGGCCAGAACAGTCTTTTGATTTATTAATTCTTCAGCAAATTTCAGGGAACATAATCTATTACTGATCAAAAGATCCAGTTCCTAAATGAGGAAGAGTTGGATTTTCAGGACATAAAAATCACATGTGAACAACCCCCCTCCCTGCCAGAAGCTATGATTCAGTTTAGAATATTAGAAAACATCACGGGCTCACTTGAGAGGGAAACTGTCTACATCTGGTGATCCAAAAACAAGAATACATCCAATTATTTCCTCCAATGAATACCATAAGCAGATGATTCCACTATGAAACTCTGGTGAAAAAAATACGAAAATGCTATTAATGAAAGACTGTGAAGTCTTTGGCTTCCCTGGTGGCTTGGTGGTAAAGAATTCACCTGCAAAGTAGAATACCTGGGTTTGATCTCTGGGTAGGGAAGATCCCCTGGAGAAGGGAATGACAACCCACTCCAGTACTCTTGCCTGGGAAATCCCATGGACAGAGGAGCCTGGAGGGCTACAGTCCATGGGATCGCAAAAGTCTGATACAACTTACTGACTACACCACCACCACCATGAAGACTGTCCAAAGGCAAGGAGATCCCACATTTTATGCTAAGGCTGCAGCTCACCAAAGATGTGAAGCAGCTGTCAAATTCGGTAAACAGAAACCTGCCCGTTCAAGGTCAAGGAACTCAAGGTGAAATTGAGGTTTCACTCGAGTCCTCTTCTGTGAGATTCTCCAGCCTGCCCTAATCGGAATGGAAATTTGCAAATGTCTTCAGCCTTTCTTCCTTTTCAAGGACTGTTGGTGAGCCTGGTGTCTACAACCCAGCCAACTCTGCAGAAAACCATGGCTTAGATGGAAAAAATCAGTTTCTGGCTCATCAGCAGCACTGCACATCTAATTAGCTCAACAATTGGTCCCTGTGATAAAATCAGCGAGTTTTATGTTCACACGGCTGCTTGGTGGTAAGCAGTACTGTCACTCTCAACTTGAATGGCATAAAGAAGTTGCTGAAGAAGCTGGTTATTAGGGGGTCACTGGGGGCAAACTAGTGAAGACTATTAAATTAGTAACCTGAGTCAACAATGTTATAATTAGTGCAGAGGGGTCCCACCAGGGTTCAAATAAGATGACCCCCCCCCCGATGTGGTGACAGGGCCGCCAGAAATGCCAACTCTTACAGGAGGAAACAGTAAAATGATGGAAATCCATCTTCAGAACCTCCCCACTCTCAGAAGCAAACCCAAAAGTTTGTGATGAGATAGATTACGGGGTCCTAGACCCTCATCCAGTATTGTTAAGAATAACTCTCCCAGATTAAAGACCCCTACAACTCGTGATATCTAAGTCTCTCTCCCTACTTAGTGGACCTAGTAAAGACCACATTATTCTTTAAGGTAAACATAAAAGCACAGATCAACCTCTTTACGGTGTAAAAGCTAATTACACCCGCCTCTCACTGTACCGTGATTACTGATTTTTCTTTTTCCTTTTTCTGTGTGTATTAATCAATTATACCAATTAAATGGACAGTGGGAAAATGATATAAGCTTCAAAATTAGAAACAAGAGTCATGGGTGCATATAATTTTATATAAAGATACAGAGAGATATCTTCATACCTATATCTAAACATGTCCATTAGATCCATTATATATACATCCATTATATCTATGTATGTTTATAGATAGAGTCAGAGATATAGAAATGGTTCCCTTTATATAAAATGCTTAAAACAGTAATTATCATGTAGTAAGTAGTCCGTACTATGGTTGCTGTTCTATTATCAATATCATATACACATAGATATATCAACCATCAGTTCATTTCAGTCGCTCAGTTGTGTCCAACTCTTTGCGACCCCATGAATCGAAGCACGCCAGGCCTCCCTGTCCATCACCAACTCCCAGAGTTCACTCAAACTCACGTCCATCGAGTTGGTGATGCCATCCAGCCATCTCATCCTCTGTTGTCCCCTTCTCCTCCTGCCCCCAATCCCTCCCAGCATCAGGGTCTTTTCCAATGAGTCAGCTCTTCGCATGAGGTAGCCAAAGCATTGGAGTTTCAGCTTCAACATTAGTCCTTCCAATGAACACCCAGGACTGATCTCCTTTAGGATGGACTGACTGGATCTTCTTGCAGTCCAAGGGACTCTCAAGAGTCTTCTCCAACACCACAGTTCAAAAGCATCAATTCTTCTGCACTCAGCTTTCTTTATAGTCCAACTCTCACATCCATACATGACCACAGGAAAAACCATAGCCTTGACTAGACAGACCTTTGTTGGCAAAGTAATGTCTCTGCTTTTGAATATGCTGTCTAGGTTGGTCATAACTTTCCTTCCAAGGAGTAAGCATCTTTTAATTTCATGACTGAAGTCACCATCTGCAGTGATTCTGGAGCCCAAAAAAATAAAGTCTCACACTGTTTCCACTGTTTCCCCATCTATTTCCCATGAAGTGATGGGACCAGATGCCATGATCTTCGTTTTCTGAATGTTGAGCTTTAAGCCAACTTTTTCACTCTCCTCTTTCACTTTCATCAAGAGGCTTTTTAGTTCCTCTTCACTTTCTGCCATAAGAGTGGTGTCATCTGCATATCTGAGGTTATTGAGATTTCTCCTGGCAATCTTGATTCCAGCTTGTGCTTCTTGCAGCCAAGCATTTCTCATGATGTACTCTGCATATAAGTTAAATAAGCAGGGTGAAAATATACAGCCTTGACGTACTCCTTTTCCTATTTGGAACCAGTTTGTTGTTCCATGTCCAGTTCTAACTGTTGCATCCTGACCTGCATACAGGTTTCTCAAGAGGCAGGTCAGGTGGTCTGGTATTCCCATCTCTTTCAGAATTTTCCACAGTTTATTGTGATCCACACAGTCAAAGGCTTTGGTATAGTCAATAAAGCAGAAATAGATGTTTTTATGGAACTCTCTTGCTTTTTTGATGATCCAGTGGATGTTGACAATTTGATCTCTGGTTCCTCTGCCTTTTCTAAATCCAGCTTGAACATCTGGAAGTTAATGGTTCACGTATTGCTGCAGCCTGGCTTGGAGAATTTTGAGCATTACTTTACTAGCGTGTGAGATGAGTGCAACTGTGCAGTAGTTTGAGCATTCTTTGGCATTGCCTTTCTTTGGCATTGGAATGAAAACTGACCTTTTCCAGTCCTGTGGCCACTGCTGAGTTTTCCAAATTTGCTGGCATATTGAGTGCAGCACTTTCACAGCATCATTTTTCAGGATTTGAAACAGCTCAACTGGAATTCCATCACCTCCACTAGCTTTGTTTGTAGTGATGCTTCCTAAGGCCCACTAGACTTCACATTCCAGGATGTCTGGCTCTAGGTGAGTGATCACAACATCATGATTATCTGGGTCGTGAATCTCTTTTTTATGCAGTTCTTCTGTGTATTCTTGCCACCGCTTCTTAATGTCTTCTGCTTCTGGTTATTGATATTTCTCCCGGCAATCTTGATTCCAGCTTGTTCTTCTTCCAGCCCAGCGTTTCTCATGATGTGCTCTGCTCTCTATATCTCTGCACATTACATAACTCAACAACTGTGCTAGGATGCCTGCTAGAACCAGACTTGTTAGCTCTAACAGAGGAGCCCAAAAGCCACTAAATCACAGCAACTCATCCTGGGGACTGCAGTCAGCTGCCTGGCTTGGACCAGGCAGGGGCAGGTGAAGGACCCTTTGCATACTGTCACACCAGCCACCTCTCATGCACCAGCTCAGATGCCCTTGGCCTCACCTCTCTCTTCCCTGCAGTAGCCAGACACTGCAGGGCAGACCACTGCTGTTGGGCAGAGGGTTGTATGGCGGCAGTGGTCTAGAGTCAAGACTCTCTGGAGTTTAGTCAGTGTGCCAGGAGGAAAGTGTAGACTTTCTACTCATCTGTCAGTATAATTCAGAGCCAGTTTTTATTTACGTATAAAAATAAAAGAGACGAGACATTATTTGTTCTCTGAGTTGGTAATCAAGCAATTCTATGTGGTTACATGAACCACAACGGATATCTGGATGCTGGGGGCACAGAAGAGCTCAATTTTTATTTTTGAAATAGACCTTACTTTTAAAAGCCAAGGCTGTGATCCATGAAGGGGATATATGTATACGTAGGAATGTATTTCATTCCCATGTGCCTAGGTACAGAACATTCAAAGAGCACTAGGTTAGAACAACTGTCAAGGTTATTCATTGATTAACACTGAACAAGATTATTCAAGATTAACCTTCCCCCAATCTACAAAAGTAATGGAGAAATCAGTAACATTTAATATCCAAATTTTACTTCATATGTCTATCAGTTATCTAAGATCAATGTGGGTTCTACTCAAAGCTAAAGATAGAAACTATACTGGGTAGAAACCAGACTATTAGGTGTAAGTTAGCCTCTTCGTCATAGTGTGGGAGGCACTAACCTTTTGACCTTAACATCTTCAAGGTGAACGCGAGAAGATCAGCTCATTTTGAGATGGTCTGGAGGGAAATTAATATTCTTCTGGAGTTTCTTAAGAGATTCTGAATCATTACATTAGGAAATCAATATATAGCACTAATTATATGTTACTTTTAGTATTAATAACATAACCTTTATAATTAAATATAGTGAGATTAAACCAAACAGAACGAACTGTTAAGTTTTTGCTTGGCGCTGGTTCTCTGTTGAACCTGCCACCGTGTCTCATCTGCCCTAGGCACTTCTCTAAGCCATCTCTCAAGCGCTACTGTTCTTCAGGCCCTAAGCCTCCTCTCTCATCATGCATTACTTTTCTTAAGTGATGGTATCAGCAACCAAGGCTTCACCTACCAAACTGAAGTTGAAATCCCAACAGTAATATGGGCTACCATCTGTTGAGTACTTTGCTACGCTCTATGCTTCACAAACATCAACCCAGTTAACAGTCATAATTATGTGTCCCCCAAAAAGATACGCGGGAATCCCAACGACCAGGACCTCAGCATGTGACCTCCCCTGGAGATATTAACAGAGGTGATGGAGTTAAATATGGGCATTAGCTAAGGCGTTGACCTAACGTGACTGGAGTTGTCATAAATGGTATTAATTTGGACCCGGAAACAGGCGCACAGAGAGCCGATGATGAGAAGACAGGGAGAAGACAGCTGGCTACAAGCCCAGGGGAGCGTCCCCGAGCAGATTCAGTCCTGCCAACACCATGACTTTAAACTTCCTGTGATTCAACAGAGCTGCGAGACCACAGATTTCTGCTGTTTAAGCATCCCATCTGTAGTGCTTTGTCATGGCAGCCCAAGCAGATTAATACAGAAAGAAGAAGAAAGAGAGAGAGACTCAGAGGGAGAGAGAGAGAAATTTGATGTTAAGTTGTATGTTCATCTGGATGAGCTGACTTCTGGAGACATTCATAGGAGCACGTTCTTCTACAGAGCAGAAGGGCTCTATTCCACGAGGCTGATAGAAATTTCCCAGAACATGCAAATGGAGCGCAGGGCCAAGTGGCAAGAACCAGACTCTTCCTCCACAGGTGGCCTGGCAGGGAGATGGGACCTACCTTCTGGTAGTCCTCCTGGGACCTCAGGGCTGCCCCCATGTGCTCAGCAGAGGTCGGGTAGATGGCAGAGCGGTACTGAGAGCCGTGGTCGTTGCCTTGGCGCATGCCTGGGGAAGTGGAAAGCGTAGGGTTACTGGGGTGGCCCGGGCCATGAGGCCAGAGTCACACGTCCTTCAGGACTCACATCCTGCTGAGTGCTCGTTTCCGTTTCAACCTGACACAACTCTCCTTGAACAAGCAGGCAACATATCTGTTTCGCTTTGCCTGTTTTAATTATAACGTATCTGCATTTTAGGAAAATTTATCACAGGTCTCGCATCATAGTAGATGCTTTACAAACACGCACTCTTCCATGAAGATATTGAAGGCATAACCATTTTTCGATTGTGAAGCGCTGTGATAACATACTGGTTCTGTGGATTCTAATGAGACACTCTGTGTGGCAGGTGGTACCATCCCTTGCTTGGCAGATAAGGAAATGGAATAATATGCGGAGAAGTGCCTGGCGTGGTGCCCTACACACAGGAGATGCCTAATAAATGACAAAGTGACTGATGCTCAACGGGTTTAAAGAGTTTGCCTAAGGTCACACACCCAGTCAAAGGAAAACCTGGCATTTTCAAGTCAGCCCAGTGCACTTTCCACAGTCACAGCAGCTCAAGTGTAGAGCTATCAGTAGCTCAAGGTCAATTTCTAACTGAATGATGGAGTCCCCATCTTACACTGCCACCAGCCTGTCAGAGATCCCCGACAGATCCCCACGCTGAGAAAAGAGCTTCACACACATTTACTGCATCACTAAAGCATCAGTTTCAGTTTTAACAAGTACCCGCAAACTCCCCCCATAAGAGGTGCAACCTTCCTAAAGCAACAGTTCCAAGTTTCGGAGCCCCCATCATAGGTGCTGCTGCTGTTGCTGTTGGGTTGCTCGGTCCTGTCCATCTCTGCGACCCCGTGGAGAAAAGCCCCCCAGGCTCCCCTGTCTCTGCCCATGGGATTCTCTAGGCAAGAACACTGGAGCAGACTGACATGCCCTTCCTAGAAATCCCATTCTCTCACCTCTGGAACCCCCTCCTCTCCTCCATATACAAAGGTCACAAGGGGGATCAGGAACTCATTATTAAAAAGAATTCATTTGAATCAGTTCTGATGAGATGGATGAAACTGGAGCCAATTATACAGAGTGAAGTAAGCCAGAAAGAAAAACACCAATACAGTATACTAACACATATATATGGAATTTAGGAAGATGGCAATGACGACCCTGTATGCAAGACAGGAAAAAAGACACAGATGTGACTTTTGGACTCAGAGGGAGAGGGAGAGGGTGGGATGATTTGGGAGAATGGGAATTCTAACATGTATACTATCATGTAAGAATTGAATCGCCAGTCCATGTCTGACGCAGGGTGCAGCATGCTTGGGGCTGGTGCATGGGGATGACCCAGAGAGATGTTGTGGGGAGGGAGGTGGGAGGGGGGTTCATGTTTGGGAACGCATGTAAGAATTAAAGATTTTAAAATTTAAAAAATAAAAAATAAAATAAAAAAAAAGCCAATATGAATAATGACATTGAAATATTAATATTGTATACTAAAAATTAACCATCCCATGCCTCCAATAAGCACCAAGTAATATCAAATTAGGATATCTATTTCATTTCTTTGTAAGTTATATATTCATTTAAGTATTATAGTGGTGGTACTATGGTTGTAGATACATATTAGTAGGAGCTTCCAAGGTGGTGTTAATAGTAAAGAATCCACCAGCTAATAGGAGACAGACACTGCTTTGATCCCTGGGTTGGGAAGATCCCCTGGAGGAGGGCATGGCACCCCACTCCAGTATTCTTGCCTGGAGAATCCCATCGACAGAGGAGCCTGGCGGGCTATAGTCCATAGGGTAGCAGAGTCAGACACAACTTAAGCAACTTAGCACACACCAATGCACATATTATTTTAAGTATTATTTACAGTGTATGCTATGTATGTATTCTTGTAAATGTTACTTAAGAGACTGTGTAAGAGAGTGGATAAATATATATTCCAGAATGTTCTGTCTTCTTCAGCTTTCCCTCCTTCTCTTACAAGTAGGGCTTCTCCAGTGAGACTATATCCCACCCTTTTGTCCTAACATCCATTTGCATAATGGCAGGATGGTATCATCACTGTTCCTTCTGCAGTATTCCTGGGAAGAAAACACACTGCCAGATGGCTGATTCTTAAATCAAGTCACATACCTCTCCATTTAGCACAAGATGCAGAAAACCAGGTTCTCCAAGTGGCAGTCAGTCAGTTCAGTCACTCAGTCGTGTCTGACTCTTTGCAACCCCATGGAATGCAGCACACCAGGCCTCTGTCCATCACCAACTCCCGGAGGTTGCCCAAACTCACGTCCATCAAGTCAGTGATAGCATCCAATCATCTCTTCCTCTGTCGTCCCCTTCTTTTCCCACCTTCAATCTTTCCTAGCATCAGGGTCTTTTCCAATGAGTCAGTTCTTTGCATCAGGTGGCCAAAGTACTGGAGTTTCAGCTTCAGCATCAGTCCTTCCAATGAATATTCAGGACTGATTTTCTTTAGGATTGACTGGTTTGATCTTCTTGTAGTCTAAGGGACTCTCAAGGGTATTCTCCAACACCACAGTTCAAAAACATCAATTCTTTGGTGCTCAGCTTTCTTCACAGTCCAACTCTCACATCCATAAATGACTACTGGAAAAACTATAGCTTTGACTAGACAGACTTTTGTTAGCAAAGTAATGTCTCTGCTTTTGAATATGCTGTCTAGGTTGGTCATAGGTTTTCTTCCAAGGAGCAACCGTCTTTTAATTTCATGGCTACAGCCACCATCTGCAGTGATTTTGGAGCCCCCCAAAATAAAGTCTGACACTGTTTCCATTGTTTTGATCTTCATTTGTGTGTGTGTGTGTGTGTTTTTTTAAATTAGTTAATTATTTTTATTGGAGGATAATTGCTTAACAGAATTTTGTTGTTTTCTGTCAAACTGCAACATGCATCAGCCATAGGTATGCATATATCCCCTCCTTTTTGAGCCTCCATCCCACCTCCCTCCCCATCCACCCCTCTAGGTTGATACAGAGCCCCTGTTTGAGTTTCCTGAGACATACAGCAAATTCCCATTGGCTGTCTATTTTACATATGGTAATGTAAGTTTCCATGTTACTCTCTCCATACACCTCACTCTCTCTTTCCCTCTCCCCATGTCCATAAGTCTATTCTCTATGTCTGTTTCTCTATTGCTGCTGTGTAAATAAATTCTTCAGTACCATTTTTCTAGATTCCATATATATGCATTAGAATATGATATTTATCTTTCTCTTTCTGACTCACTTCACTCTGTATAATAGGTTCTAGGTTCATCCACCTCATTAGAGCTGACTCATATGTGTTCCTTTTTATGGCTGAGTAATATCCCATCGTGTACATGTACTACAACTTTTTTATCCATTCATCTGTCAATGGACATCTAGGTTGCTTCCATGTTCTAGCTGTCGTAAATAGTGCTGCAATGAACAATGGGATACATGTGTCTTTTTCAATTCTGATTTCCTCAGGGTATATGCCTAGGAGTGGGATTGCTGGGTCATATGGTGGTTTTATACCTAGATTTTTAAGGAATCTCCATACAGTCTTCCATAGTGGCTGTATCAATTTACATTCCCACCAACAGTGCAAAAGCATTCCCTTTTCTTCACACCCTCTGCATCATTCATTGTTTTCAGACTTTTTGATGATCACCAGTGTGAGGTGATATCTGATTGTAGTTTTTTTTTTTTTTTAATTTTAAAATCTTTAATTCTTACATGCGTTCCCAAACATGAACCCCCCTCCCACCTCCCTCCCCATAACATCTCTGTGGGTCATCCCCATGCACCAGCCCCAAGCATGCTGTATCCTGCGTCAGACATAGACTGGCGATTCAATTCTTACATGATAGTATACATGTTAGAATGCCATTCTCCCAAATCATCCCACCCTCTCCCTCTCCCTGAGTCCAAAAGTTTTTGAATGTTGAGTTTTAAGCCAGCTTTTTCACTCTCCTCTTTCATTTTTATCAAGAGGCTCTTCAGTTCCTCTTCACTTTCTGTCATAAGGGTGGCAGAATCATCTGAGGTTATTGATATTTCTCCCAGCAATTTTGATTCCAGTTTGTGCTTCATCCAGCCCAGCATTTCACATGATGTACTCTGCATAGAAGTTAAATAAGCAATGTGACAACATACAGCCTTGAAATACTCCTTCCCCAATTTGGAACCAGTTTATTGTTCCATGTCCAGTTCTAACTGCTGCTTCTTGACCTGCATAAGATTTCTCTGAAGGCAGGTAAGGTGTTCTGGTATTCCCATCTCCGCAGTTTGTTGTGACCAACACAGTCAAAAGCTTTGACGTAATCAATAAAGCAGAAGTAGATGTTTTTCTGGAATCCTCTTGCTTTTTCTATGATCCAACAAATGTTGGCAATTTGATCTCTGGTTCCTCTGCCTTTTCTAAATCCAGCTTGAACATCTGGAAGTTCACGGTTCATATACTGTTGAAACCTCACTTGGAGAATTTTGAGCATTACTTTGCTACTATGTGAGATGAGTACAATTGTGCAGTAGTTTGAACAGTCTTTGGCATTGCCCTTCTTTGGGATTGGAACGAAAACTGACCTTTTCCAGTCCTGTGGCCACTGCTGAGTTTTCCAGATTTGCTGGCATATTGAGTGCAGCACTTTCACAGCATCACCTATTAGGATTTGAAATAGCTCAACTGGAATTCCATCACCTCCACTGGTTTTGTTCATAGTGATGCTTCCTAAGGCTCACTTGACTTTGCATTCCAGGATGTCTGGTTCTAGGTGAGTGACCACACCATTATGTTTATATGGGTCACGAAGATCTTTTTTGTATAGTTCTTCTGTGTTTTTTGCTACCTCTTCTTAATATCCTCTGCTTCTGTTAGGTCCATAACATTTCTATTATTTATTGTGCCCATTTTTGCATGAAATGTTCCCTTGGTATCTCTAATTTTCTTGAAGATTCTATTCTTCCCATTCTATTCTTTCCCATTCTATTGTTTTCCTCTATTTCTTTGCACTGATCACTGAGGAAGGCTTTCTTATCTCTCCTTGGTATTCTTTGGAACTCTGCATTCAAATGGGTATATCTTTCCTTTTCTCCTTTGCCTTTTGCTTCTCTTCTTTTCACAGCTATTGATAAGGCCTCCCCAGACAGACATTTTGCTTTTTGCATTTCTTTTTCATGGGTATGGTCTTGATCCCTGCCTCCTGTACAGTGTCACGAACCTCCGTCTATAGTGCATCAGGCACTGTGTCTATCAGATCTGATCCCTTGTCGTAAGGGATTTGATTTAGGTCATATCTGAATGGGCTAGTGGTTTTCGCTACTTTCTTCAATTTAAGTCTGAATTTGGCAATAAGGAGTTCATGATCTGAGCCAAAGTCAGCTCCCAGTCTTGTTTTTGCTGACTGTATAGAGCTTCTCCAACTTTGGCTACAAAGAATATAATCAATCTGTTTTTGGTGTTGACCATCTGGTAATGTCCATGCGTAGAGTCTTCTCTCGTGTTGCTGGAAGAGGGTGTTTGCTATGACCAGTGCATCCTCTTGGCAAAACTCTGTTAGCCTTTGCCTTGCTTCATTTTGGCCAAATTTGCCAAGGCCAAATTTGCCTGTTACTCCAGGTATCTTGACTACTTACTTTTGCAACTCCATGTGTCGTTGTTTAAATCTATGTAAGTTTTTTTTTTTTTTTAAGAGAAATAGCATGTGAGGAACACAGAGCTTGCAGATGGTTATATTATTTATATTTTTCAATAAGTTTGAGTAAGATTACATACATCTTGTACACAGAAGACAATAATTACCTGTGTGTGTATCTGGAGGTCTCTAAATTATCATAGGATCATGGAAAATTGTGGCTTATGGATAAAGATCTGCTTTGGGCTTCCCTTGGTGGCTCAGACGGTAAAGCGTCTGCCTGCAATGCGGGAGACCCAGATTCGATTCCTGGGTCGGGAAGATCCCCTGGGGAAGGAAATGGCAATCCACTCCAGCACTCTTGCCTGGAAAATCCCGTGGACGGAGGAGCCTGATAGGCTACAGTCTATGGGGTCGCAAAGAGTCGGACACGACTGAGCAACTTCACTTCACTTCACTTTGAGAAAACAGTGAGAATAATGAAGAATCCCTCCCAGGATATGGTTTACAGCGGGCTCTTGCACTGGTGATATTTTCACAGACTGTCTGGCAGAAGGCTGACACAGTGAAACCCTTAAGTCTACCTCCACGTCTAGAGCTCCTCTGGTAGTGACATGACAACCTAAGGGGTAGAAACATCTTGGAGATTTCACAACATTGTGTGGCTGGGCAGAAAAGAGGCACACGGCTGTCATTCTGGGCAAGTATGAAAGGTAACTGTTGTTGTTGCTGTTTATTCATTCAGTTGTGTCCGACTCCTTCTGACCCCATGGACTGTAGCCCATCAGGTTCCTCTCTCCATGGGATGTACCAGGCAAGAATACTGGAGTGGGTTGCCATTTCCTTCTCCGGGGGATCTTCCTGACCCAAGGGTCGAACTGGTGGCTCCTGCATTGGCAGGTGGATTCTTTACTGCTGAGCCACCAGACAAGCCCATGTATGGTGATGGATTTTTATAAAAAGTAATTCATGGATTTATTTAGACAATTTAGAGTTCATACTACTACTACACTCTGGGACAGGAATTTCTGGGCTGGGACAGTAATTTCTGGACTCTTCCTTGAAGCCATCACCCTTGACTCTTCATTCTAACGTGATCATTGTAACACTGATCATTGTAACATGTCATACTGATATGGCTCCTGCCACTGTTGTCCCTGTCTTCCTGCACAGATTTGGGCTGTCCCCAACACACTGTGCACAGAGGAGTAACTTTAAAGAGGAGTGACTTGAGGACCTCCCTGGTGGTCCAGTGGGTAAGACTCTGCCTTCCAATGCAGAGGGTGCTGGTTCTATCCCTGGTCAGGGGGTAAGATCCCACATGCCTTGTGGCCAAAAAGCAAAACAGAAAGCAGAAACAATATTGTAACAAATTCAACAAAGACTTTAAAAATGGTCCACATCAAAAAAAAAAAAAATCTTTTTTTTTTTTTTTTTTTACAAAAAGAGGAATAATTTTATGGGCATTACCCATAGCTCTACACCAAACTCACTGAACCTTTTACCTTTTGTACAAACCCAAACTACATCCATTGGAGAGATGGAAGTTATTCACACAGTTATAGCCACATCTGTCGGCAGAAATCTTTCCAATTTTAATTTACAGCCTGGACCTCCTGATCGCATCCGTTCTTGGACATTCTAATAAAACTAAAAGCTCCTCCTGTCAGAAACAATACACTCTCTTCCTGGTCACTCTGGCTAAACCCCTGACTGACCAGGAAGGAAGACAAGAGAGTGTTAAAGAGATATAGTAGTGGATAGAGAGAAAACATCAAAACCTTTTATTCAGATTTCTTTAAGTCTTGAGTGATATTAGACTAGGAGTTAACTCTCCAGTCTACTGAAGGATAAGATTATTTTGATTATGTTTTCCCATCAGAGTTCATCCTCAGGAAGAGGTATAATATCTCAAACTCAAACCATACATCCATATCCACACACACATGTGTGTATTTGGTCACTTGCAATCCATGTACTTCCCTTTCACTAATGAAGGCACTTATTAAATGGATGGGTGTGTGTGTGTGTGTGTGTTCTGTCATGTCTGATGCTTTGAGACCCCATGGACTGAAGACCGCCAGGCTCCTCTATACACAGACAAGAATACTGCAGTGGGTTGCCATTTCCTACTCCAGTATTAAATGGATAGAAGCTTCAAATCTGAAAGCAGATGGTTCACTAGGAAATATGATTTGATGCTCAACAGATTGAGAAACATATAGAACTCTGGCTTTTCTGTTTTTATTAGTTTTAATACATTGCATTTGTAGATGTTTAGCATCATTAAACTTTCCACCATTTCTTTCAACCTCCATTGGTTTATATAATGAACGCAAAACACATCTGAATGTAATTCAGACGTGAGGACAACCTGTTTACTAAATCTCGTGTAAGAAGTCTAGGACTTAGAGCTGCAAGAGATTGTTTTCAAGTCTATCTCTACCACCGACACATTTTACATTTTATGCAAATTTCCTAATCTTTCTGAGCTTCAAACCTCTTCTGTAGAACAAGGATTATAACGGCCTAACCTATCGATTTGTTTGAGAAGTAAATGAGATGAAATTTAAAACAGATCGTCAACTACAAAAAACTGTTAAATAGTTTTATTTTTAAAACTTTTCATAATTTTAGAAAAGCTCATAATAACTAGTTTGAAATAAAAATAATAAATGATGTCACACAAGACACTCTAGTGCTTAGTTGCTCAGTTGTGTCCGACTCTTTGTGACCCCATGGACTATAGCCCGCCAGGCTCCTCTGTCCATGGGATTTTCCAGGCAAAAATACTGGGGTGGGTACTCGAGGAGTAACTCTTTATCCCCAGAAAAGCATTATTTAAATTAATACCTCAGATATTCAAACAGCAGGGGTCACACAGGTAAATGATCATGATTCATTTTATGTGTGTAGAAATGTATTATTCTGTTTTTAACTAGTTTATTATTTTTTTAAAAACTAGAATTACCTTCCAAGTTATATTTTAACTTTGTTAATCTCAATCCCAGCTCTTCATTTCAACAGATCCAAACCTAAGAAAAGGGAAAATCTCTTTGAGTGAATTCTCCCTCCCCTGCTCCTACTCATGAAGAGCTTTCAAATGCAATGTCCTCACTCTTGGTCTCTAATTTGAAATTAGGAAAAATCTGGCCTGTTAATATTGTCTTGTCTCTCTCAAGCTCACGCCCACTGGGTTACCAAAAAGGGAGAAAGAAAGACTTGCAGAGTAGGTGGTAGAAAGAAACAAAACAATTTAAAATTATTTTTAAAAAACACAATTTTGAAAGGCCTTCTTTCTGGCTTCCTGGCTTCTTTACTTCCTTCCACTCATTCACCCATTTTCCCCTGAATCAGGCAAGGTACTAGTCCTGGGATTCAGAAATAAGACAGTCTTATTTATGAGGTCCCCTTCCTAGTACAGGGAATGCCATCCGAGGATTTAAACCTACATGTCCCTGATGCGCTTTCTCTTTCCAAGACTGATACACAAGAAGTCACAGCAAACCAATGGACAGTGGGACAAAGTGTGTGTGCATGGTGCAACTGGAGGCGGGCGGAGAACCCCAGCCTGAGACCCAGGAACAAGGACGAGCTTGGTCTACACTGAGGGCTGCGAGGAGACAAGACTGGGTTCTACCAAGTGTCCTGGAAGGAAGTGAAGTCGGTCGCTTGTGTGTGAGATCACACAGATATTTTGAAAGGACACACAGGAGGCCAGAAATGCATGGAAAGATCCACTTCGAGGGAGCCAGAGATTCCGGTGGGACCCTGAGTGAGCATAATCATCAAAAATCCAGAGCTCTCTTTCGCACTGATTCAATGAGTGTTGCAAAGTTCATTGTGCCTTCCACTTGGCTTTGGGAAAACGAAGATAAATTATTAACATTAGCTGGCTGTCTTCACATCCCAGGAAAGTAAACAGTGGACTTGCTGCAGGGAGTGAAGAGAGAATAACTGGCTCAGAAACAACATCCTGTGCTTAAAATTCTTCCAGAACCCTCTCTACACTGACTAATGGGGACTGGGCTTTGGGGCATTCTTGGAAAGAACTGACCTCTTGGCATTTACCAACTGTTTGAGGTTTCTCCATCTACCTTCTCCAAATGAGATCTGAAAGGGACAAGCCATCCTGAGACTGCTCTTAGATTTCCCTCTCTCTCAGTGGGGCCAGAGAAAGTGCCGGAAAAAAGAGAAAGCTTAGTCTATAATGAAGCAAAAAGACTGGGCGGATGACTTCTCGTCCACCCACAGCCCTCTAAACTTTAGCTCCTCACTGGGTGCTAGCCCTTTTTTACATATTCAGACTAGAGAGATGAGAAATATGTGTGAACGTGGGAATTTTTAAAGGGAAGTTCACACTATGAGTTGTTGAGAGGTAATTATTTTAAGAAATTTTAGGAGTCATCAGCTGATAATGAACAACAGGGTAAGGAAGGACACATTCCTTAGGGTCTAGGGCTACTGACTGTGTTAGGGAACTTCAAAGGTCAACTTCATTAGAGGCCTACCCATGTTGGATGCAGAAACAGGGTGACTCCCACCAGGATAAATCTGTATTCTCTTCTACAGACTGCTGCTAGGGAGAAAAACAGATCTTGAGCCATGTCTGCTGAATGAAGCAGAGAAACTGGCAGGAGTTTTGTCAAGAGATGGTTCTGTTTCTAATTCCACCTCTGCAATTATTTACTGTGCAACCTCAGCCAAGGCACTAGACCCATCTAAGCTTCGGTGACTTCATTTGGGAAAATGGGGATGGTGATGTGTACTCCACAGAGTTGTAAGGTGTCTTACATAGAAGCTCAATAAACACATCTCCCCTGTCCCCTTGTGACTTCTAATGCAGAAATTCAAGGATGAGACATTTTCAACCTAGTGCTTACAAATTTTAAAATTCTGTCAAGAAAGAGTCATTGGGCATGACTGAGTCCAAGAAACTTGTTAGAGCTTTAGCTATAACACAGACCATTGAGCCTGATCTGTTTCCAGAAATGTCTATGATGTATCAACAGAGAAATCTCTACAGTGTACCAACAAACAGATACAAATGCAGAGAGGCAAGCTGTGATCACTAGGATGAACATGGATCCACCTAGAATCCACACATTTTAACCTCTCTGGCCTCAATTCATCATCTATATAGTAAGGATTTGGGTTAGATCCTTTTATAACCAGATTTATTGAGGTATAATTGACATATCAAAAATGATATATATTTAAATTGTACAATTTGATTAACTTTGACATATGCATAAGCCATGAAATCACCCTCACCACAGTCAAGATAATGAACACTTCTGAAAGTTTCCTCATACCTCCCCTCTGTTTTTTGGCTGCAGGTGGGACTTCAGTTCCCCAACCAGGGATGGAACCCATGCACCCTGCATTGGAAGTGTGGAATCTTAGCCACTGTATGAGTATGTACCCACTATATGGGTATGAGTCAAGTGCCCCTCATACCCCTTTCAGATCTCCCCTTCTCACCACTCCCAGCCCCCACCCTAAAGCCCAAGGCAAACACTGATCTAAATTCGGTCATTATAGACTCATGGGCATTTTTTTAGAATTTTATACAATGGGAATCATATATAGTATGTACCCTTTTTTTTGTAACTCAACTGTGTTGTCTGTTCCTTTCTTTTATTGCTGAGCAGTGTTCCATTGATTAGTTAAACATAAGTCACTCAGTTGTGTCTGACTCTCTGAGATCCCATGGATTGTGACCCACCAGACTCCTCTGTCCATGGGATTCTCCAGGCAAGAATACTGGAGTGGGTAGCCATTCCCTTCTCCAGGGGATCTTCCCAACCCAGGGACTGAACCCAGGTCCCCCGCATTGCGGGCAGATTCTTCACTGTCTGAGCCACAGGGAATTTCCATTGATTGGCTGTGCCAAATTTGTTTAGTCCATTGACATACTAATGGACATTTGGGTTCCCTGCAGCCTTTGGCTATGAAAACAAAGCTACTGTGATCATTCATGTACTGGTTTTGTATATATGCTTTCATGTTTTATACATACTTTCACTTCTCCTGGATAAACACCTGGGAGTGGAATGGCTGGTACATTTGTATTTTTTAAGAAACTGAAAAAGTTTTCTCCAAGTGGTTATAACATTTTCCGTTACCTACCAGCAATGTATGAAGGCTCCAGTCGTCTTCTATCTACTTAAATACTTGGCATGGTCAGTCATTTTTAATTTCAGCCAGTGTCAAATACGTATAATAGTATCTCACTGTGGTTTCAAAATAATCTGGAGACAAGACCTCACTGGGCCCTGAAGTCCTCCAGCAGGTTGATGAACCAGCATCCCTCACAGCAAGAGATGGCACCTCTTATTACCACCCATGTGACCCTTCCTGACACACCTGGACTTTAATTCAAGTGTTGAGACAAGTCTTATTCATATGGAATTATCTCACTTTACCTGACTGAAAATTAATTCTGTCCATTTTAAATGACATCTCATTTTAAAGTTAAACACTAAGTTAACACTCAGAGAAAGGTTGAGGGCCTGCCCAATGCCAGTGCTGATGGGAAACTAGTTAACTACAAAGTCATGCTCTTAACCACCACTGTCTCACTCTGGGATATAGTGAGGGGCAAGGAGCCCTAGCGTGCTGCAGTCATGGGGTCACAATGACTTGGATATGACTTAGCAACTGAACAAACACAACAGCCTCAACTTGTACATTATGTATCACTTAAGTAAAAAAAAAATGAAGTAGCATGTAGTGGACTATGAAAGATATTACATGGCTCCCTTCTAAAAGGAAATACTCTGCATTCCCTATCATTTCCCAATATTCTATTTTTTTAATGCACTGTATCTCAAAAGGGATGAAAGAAAATTGCTATGTAACAGAGGAGTCAAATATTCACTCTGTGCCTAAAAAGAAGGATTTGATTTTCAGTAATGAAAAAACACTACTTCCATAACCATAAATAAGTTATTTTGAAAAGATGTGGTGATTTCTTCCTAAAAAGCAAAAAAAAAGAAGAAGAAGAAATAATTTTAATATAGCTTTGCTTTTATGAAAGGGAAATTCAACTTGTGACTGGGCAAAGGAACTATTTTAAACTATTGTATCTTTTTAAATAATGTCTGGGACTCCATATTCACTTGTACTACAAACTCCCAATTTTGACCAATGAATGAATCTTGAAATATTGAGACTATCATCAAAATGTATGAAAATTTCCAAAATGTTAAAACTTCTATGTCACCGTTTCTTATCCAAATCTTAAGGTTTTTAGCAATAAGTCAGCCAAAGTATTTCCCTACAGAACATTAGGCATGAAATTAGATTTATAAGATGTTCACATTTGAATCAGTACCAAGCACATATGTGCACATACATTCACAAAGCTAGTCTCTCATCATGGGCACTGTTCATATTGTTAACAAAAGCAGCAATCAACAAGTTACTCAGGTGGCTCAGTGGTAGAGAATCCACCTTCCAACGCAGGAGACATAGGAGACACTGGTTCAATCCCCGGGTCAGGAAGATCCCCTGGAGATGGAAATGGCAACTCCAGTATTCTTGCCTGGAGAATTCCATGGACGGGGGGCTACAGTCCACGTGGTCGCAAAGAGTCGGACACAACCGAGCACAAGCACCAGGAATCAACACTGCAATGCCTTTATAATTTCTAGATCTGAATGCAGAAAGGTACATACATGTATGAAAGTACATAAAACGTAAATGCCGTTTATTAAAGAATTCACATTAATATTCTCATACTATATATGGCAAGATATATTACTACACATTTCTATGATAAAGTGAAAACATAACCACCACTTATGTCAAGAAACAGAGCATCATCAGCAACCTGCTGCTAAGTCACTTCAGTCGTGTCCAACTCTGTGCGACCCCATAGATGGCAGCCCACCAGGCTCCCCCGTCCCTGGGATTCTCCAGGCAAGAACACTGGAGTGGGTTGCCATTTCCTTCTCCAAAGCAGGAAAGTGAAACATCAGCAACCTGACAACCCACCATGTGTCCCTACTGATGACAGTCCCTTTCCTTTTTCAGTAGTAACCATACCTTATTTTTTATAACAGTCATCAGCTTTTTTTAAAAAAAAAATTTACATCAGTGAAGTTATACTGTGGTTTTAATCTTTCACTAACTGTTATGTTCATGAGATTGTTCTATTTTCTTCATTTTCATTGCTTTGAAATATCCCTTTGTATGAATAGATCATAATTTGTTTATCCATTCTACTGCTGATGAACATTACCAGCTTGGGGCTGCTAAGACCTACATTCTGTAATATATGTATGAATTTCACTTGAGTACATACCTAGAAATAAAATTCTTGGCTTGTTAGGTTTGCATGTCCTCATCTTATTGAACCATTTTCCAGAGTAGGTATACCAATTAATAAACCTACATCAATGCATGAGAGTGGTCAGAGCTCTAAATGTTTACCAATTCATTCAAGTCTGTTAATGTCAGACTTTTTACTTTTTGTCAGTATGCTTGCTGTGGAAAATTCTGAAAGAGATGGGAAAACCAGACCACCTGACCTGCCTCTTGAGAAATCTGTATGCAGGTCAGGAAGCAATAGTTAGAACTGGACATGGAACAACAGACTGGTTCCAAATAGGAAAAGGAGTACGTCAAGGCTGTATATTGTCACCCTGCTTATTTAACTTACATGCGGAGTACATCATGAGAAATGCTGGGCTGGAAGAAGCACAGGCTGGAATCAAGATTTCCAGGAGAAATATCAATAACCTCAGATATGCATATGACATCACCCTTATGGCAGAAAGTGAAGAGGAACTAAAGAGCCTCTTGATGAAAGTGAGAGGAGAGTGAAAAAGTTGGCCAAAGCTCAACATTCAGAAAACTAAGGTCATGTCATCTGGTCCCATCACTTCATGGGAAATTGATGGGAAACAGTGTCAGACTTTATTTTTTTGGGCTCCAAAATCACTGCAGATGGTGACTGTAGCCATGAAATTAAAAGATGCTTACGCCTTGGAAGGAGAGTTATGACCAACCTAGACAGCATATTCAAAAGCAGAGACATTACTTTGCTAACAAAGGTCTGTCTAGTCAAGGCTATGGTTTTTCCAGTAGTCATGTATGGATGTGAGAGTCGGACTATAAAGAAAGCTGAGTGCAGAAGAACTGATGCTTTTGAACTGTGGTGTTGGAGAAGACTCTTGAGAGTCCCTTGGACTGCAAGGAGATCCATCTTAAAGGAGATTAGTCCTGGGTGTTCATTGAAAGGACTGATGTTGAAGCTGAAACTCCAGTACTTTGGCCACCTGATGTGAAGAGCTGACTCATTTGAAAAGACCCTGATGCTGAGAAAGATTGAGGGCAGGAGGAGAAGGGGAGGATGAGATGGTTGGATGGCATCACCGACTCAACGGACATGAGTTTGGGTAAACTCCAGGAGTTGGTGATGGACAGGGAGGCCTGGTGTGCTGCAGTCCCTGGGGTCACAAAGAGTTGGACATGACTGAGGGACTGAACTGAACTGAACTGAACTGAACTTGCTGTGTAATGAAATCTCACTTGATCTTAATTTGCATTTCCTTGATTAATAATGGCGTATATTATCATTTCATCTTTCCTCACCACTACAAGTCCTTTGCCCATTTTTCTAGTCAGTGGCCTGCATTTTTAAAAATCTATTGCAGATATTTTTAAAACCTACTTTTTATATGTCTTGGATATTAATATGTTGGGAAATATAATCTATTCTTACATCTTTTATCATATTTTTTGATAAACCAAAGTTATGATTTTAATATAGTGAAATTTATCAAATAGCTTCCCTTATGGCTAGTGCTTTTTATATCTTGTTTAAGAAACACTTCTCAAACCAACGATCGTAATACTATCTATGTGAAGTTTTGTAGTTTTGTTTTCACATTTAGGTCTGTAATCTACTTAGAATTTATTTTTTTCACTCCTCTTACAATATTTTAGATTTTCTTTTTAACTTATTTTTATTGAAGAATAATTTATTTCTATTATATTCATTTCAGATGTACCGCATGGTGAGTCCATATTTTTATGGACTATACTGCATTTTTAGACTACACTTCATTTAAACCACTGTATACAAAACAGATAACTAATAAGGACCTACAGGATAGTGCAAGAAGTCTACTCAGTACGCTGCAATGACCTATATGGGAAAAGACTTGGAAAAAGAGTGGATATGTATGTAGAATAGCTGAATCAGTTTGCTGTACACCTGAAACTAACCCAGCCTACACGTGTACTCAGTCATGCCCAACTCTTTGCAATCCCACGGACTGCGGCCCTCCATACTCCTCTGCCCAGATGAATTTTCCAAGCAAGAATACTGAAGTGGGTTGCCGTTTTCCTACTCCAGGGGATCTTACTGACCCACGGAGAGAACTCATATCTCCTGCATTGGCAGGCAATTCTTTACCACTGAGCCACCTGGGAGGCCCACACCTGAAACTTACACAACATTGTAAATCAACTATACTCCAATAAAAATTTAAAAAGTGAAATATCAACTTTCTAAAGTAAAAAATAAAGTTATTACAAAATAATGACTATATTTCCTTGTGTTGTGCAACATACCCTTAATGCTTTTTTAAAAAATTATTTATTTTTTATTGAAGGATAATTGCTTTACAGAATTCTGTTGTTTTCTGTCAAATCTCAACATTAATCAGCCATAGGTATACATATATCCCCTCCCTTTTGAAACACCCTCCCCATTCCACCCCTTTAGGTTGATACAGAGCCCCTGCTTGAGTTTCCTAAGCCATACAGCAAATTCCCACTGGCTATCTATTTTACGTATGGTAAGTTTCCATGTTACTCTCTCCATACATCTCACCCTCTCTTCCCCTCTCCCCAGGTCCATAAGTCTATTGTCTCTGTCTGTTTCTCCATTGTTGCTCTGCAAATAAATTCTTCAGTACCATTTTTCTAGATTCCATATATATGCATTGCTGCTGCTGCTGCTGCTAAGTCGCTTCAGCCGTGTCCAACTCTGTGCGACCCCATAGAGGACAGCCCACCAGGCTCCCCCGTCCCTGGGATTCTCCAGGCAAGAACACTGGAGTGGGTTGCCATTTCCTTCTCCAATGCATGAAAGTGAAAAGTGAAAGTGAAGTCGCTCAGTCGTGTCCGACTCTTAGTGACCCCATGGACTGTAGCCTACCAGGCTCTTCTGCTCATGGGATTTTCCAGGCAAGAGTACTGGAGTGGGGTGCCATTGCCTTCTCCAATAAATGCATTAGAATACGATATTTATCTTTCTCTTTCTGACTTACTTCACTCTGTATAATAGGTTCTAGTTCATCCACTTCATCAGAACTCACTCAAAGGCGTTTCTTTTTATGGCTGCGTAATATTCCATTCTGTATATGTACCACAACTTCTTTATTCATTCATTTGTCAATGGACATCTTCCATGTTCTAGCTTGCTAGAACATCTAGGTTGCTTCCATGTTCTAGCTATTGTAAATAGTGCCACAATGAACAATGGGATACATGCGTCTTTTTCAATTTTGGTTTCCTCAGGGTATATGCCTGGAGTGGGATTGCTGGGTAATACGGTGACTTTACTCCTAGTTTTTAAAGGAATTTCCTTACCATCTTCCATAGTGGCTGTACCAATTTACATTCTCACCAACAGTGCATGAGCTTTCCCTTCTCTCCACACCCTCTCTGGCATTTACTGTTTGTAGACTTTTTGATGATGGCTATTCTGACCAGTGTGAGGTGATAACTCATTGTGGTTTTGATTTGCATTTCTCTTAAGCTATATGCAGGTCAGGAAGCAACAGTTAGAACTGGACATGGAACAACACACTGGTTCCAAATAGGAAAAGGAGTACATCGAGGCGGTATATTGTCACTCTGCTTATTTAACTTATATGCAGAGTATATCATGAGAAATGCTGGGCTGGAAGAAACACAAGCTGGAATCAAGATTGCCGGGAGAAATATCAATAACCTCAGATATGCAGATGACACCACCCTTATGGCAGAAAGTGAAGAGGAACTAAAAAGCCTCTTGATGAAAGTCAAAGAGGAGAGTTGAAAAGTTGGCTTAAAGTTTAACATTCAGAAAACGAAGATCATGGCATCTGGTCCCATCACTTCATGGGAAATTGATGGGGAAACAGTGGAAACAGTGTCAGACTTTATTTTTGGGGGCTCCAAAATCACTGCAGATGGTGACTGCAGCCATGAAATTAAAAGACACTTACTCCTTGGAAGAAAAGTTATGACCAACCTAGATAGCATATTCAAAAGCAGAGACATTACTTTGCCAACAAAGGTCTGTCTAGTCAAGGCTATGGTTTTTCCCGTGGTTATGTATGGATGTGAGAGTTGGACTGTGAAGAGAGCTGAGCACTGAAGAACTGATGCATCTGAACTGTGGTGTTGGAGAAGACTCTTGAGAGTCCCTTGGACTGCAAGGAGATCCAACCAGTCCATTCTGAAGGAGATCAGCCCTGGAATTTCTTTGGAGGGAATGATGCTAAAGCTGAAACTCTAGTACTTTGGCCACCTCATGTGAAGAGTTGACTCATGGAAAAGACTCTGATGGTGGGAGGGATTGGGGGTAGGAGGAGAAGGGGACGACTGAGGATGAGATGGCTGGATGGCATCACCAACTTGATAGACATGAGTCTGAGTGAACTCTGGGAGTTGGTGATGGACAGGGAGGCCTGGCGTGCCACGATTCATGGGGTCGCAGACGGACACAACTGAGCAACTGAACTGAACTGAACTGAATAATGAGCGATGTTGAGCATCTTTTCGTCTGTTTGTTAGCCATCTATATGTCTTTGGAGAAATGTCTGTTTAGTTCTTTGGCCCATTTTTTGATTGGGTCATTTATTTTTCTGGAATTGGGCTGCAGGAGTTGCTTGTATAATTTTGAGATTAATTCTTTGTCAGTTGTTTCATTTGCTATTATTTTCTCCCATTCTGAAGGCTGTCTTTTCACCTTGCTTATAGTTTCCTTTGTTGTGCAGAAGCTTTTAATTTTAATTAGGTCCCTTTTTTTCCCTTTTATTTCCAATATTCTGGGAGGTGGGTCATAGAGGATCCTGCTCTGATTTATGTCGGAGAGTGTTTTGCTTATGTTCTCCTCTAGTTTATAGTGTCTGGTCTTACGTTTAGATTTTTAATCCATTTTGAGTTTATTTTTGTGATGGTGTTAGAAAGTGTCCTAGTTTCATTCTTTTACAAGTGGTTGACCAGTTTTCCCAGCATCACTTGTTAGAGAGATTGTGTTTTCTCCATTGTATATTCTTGCCTCCTTTGCCAAAGATAAGGTGTCCATAGGTGCATGGATTTATCTCTGGGCTTTCTATTTTGTCCATTGATCTATATTTCTGTCTTTGTGCCAGTACCATACTGTCTTGATGACTATGGCTTTGTAGTAGAGCCTGAAGTCAGGCAGGTTGGTTCCTCCAGTTTCATTCTTCTTTCTCAAGACTGCTTTGGCTATTCAAGGTTTTTTGTATTTCCACACAAATTGTGAAATTTGTTCTAGCTCTGTGAAAAACACCGTTGGTAGCTTGATAGGGACTGCATTGAATCTATAGATTGCTTTGGGTAGTACACTCATTTTCACTATATTGATTCTTCCGATCCGTGAACACGGTATATTTCTCCATCTATTAGTGTCCTCTTTGAGTTCTTTCACCAGTGTTTTATAATTTTCTATATATAGGTCTTTTGTTTCTTTCAGTTCAGTTCAGTTCAGTTCAGTCGCTCAGTCGTGTCCGAGTCTTTGTGACCCCATGAATCGTGGCACGCCAGGCCTCCTTTTCCATCACCATCTCCTGGAGTTCACTCAGACTCATGTCCATCGAGTCAGTGATGCCATCCAGCCATCTCATCCTCGGTCGTCCCCTTCTCCTCCTGCCCCCAGTCCCTCCCAGCATCACAGTCTTTTCCAATGAGTCAACTCTTCCCATGAGGTGGCCAAAGTACTAGAGTTTCAGCTTTAGCATCATTCCCTCCAAAGAAATCCCAGGGTTGATCTCCTTCAGAATGGACTGGTTGGATCTCCTTGCAGTCCAAGGGACTCTCAAGAGTCTTCCCCAACACCACAGTTCAAAAGCATCAATTCTTCGGCGCTCAGCCTTCTTCACAGTCCAACTCTCACATCCATACATGACCACAGGAAAAACCATAGCCTTGACTAGACAGACCTTTGTTGGCAAAGTAATGTCTCTGCTTTTGAATATGCTATCTAGGTTGGTCATAACTTTCCTTCCAAGGAGTAAGTGTCTTTTAATTTCATGGCTGCAGTCACCATCTGCAGTGATTTTGGAGCCCCAAAAAATAAAGTCTGACACTGTTTCCACTGTTTCCCCATCTATTTCCCATGAAGTGATGGGACCGGATGCCATGATCTTCGTTTTCTGAATGTTGAGCTTTAAGCCAACTTTTCCACTCTCCTCTTTCACGTTCATCAAGAGGCTTTTTAGTTCCTCTTCACTTTCTGCCATAAGGGTGGTGTCATCTGCATATCTGAGGTTATTGATATTTCTCCCGGCAATCTTGATTCCAGCTTGTGCTTCTTCCAGTCCAGCGTTTCTCATGATGTACTCTGCATAGAAGTTAAATAAGCAGGGTGACAATATACAGCCTTGATGTACTCCTTTTCCTATTTGGAACCAGTCTGTTGTTCCATGTCCAGTTCTAACTGTTGCTTCCTGACCTGCATACAGGTTTCTCAAGAGGCAGGTTAGGTGGTCTGGTATTCCCATCTCTTTCAGAATTTTCCACAGTTTATTGTGATCCACACAGTTAGGTAGATATATTCCTAAGTATTTTATTATTTTTGTTGCAATGGTGAATGGAATTGTTTCCTTAATTTCTCTTTCTATTTTCTCATTATTAGTGTATAGGAATGCAAGGGATTTCTGTGTATTGATTTTATATCCTAAAACTTTACTGTATTCATTGATTAGCTCTAGTAATTTTCTGGTGGAGCTTTAGGGTTTTCTATGTAGAGGATCATGTCATCTGCAAACAGTGAGAGTTTTACTTCTTCTTTTCCAATCTGGATTCCTTTGATTTCTTTTTCTGCTCTGATTGCTGTGGCCAAAACTTCCAAAACTATGTTGAACAGCAGTGGTGAAAGTGGGCACCCTTGTCTTGTTCCTGACTTTAGGGGAAATGCTTTCAGTTTTTCACCATTGAGGATAATGATCATCAGTGTCTTATAATTTTGTGTACAATTCTTTTGTCTCCTTAGGTAAGTTTATTCCTAGATATTTAATTGCTTTGTTGCAATGGTAAATGGGATTGATTCCTTAATTGTTCTTTCTGATGTTTCATTATTAGTATATAGAAATTTTCTTTTTCTCCCCAGTTGTTTTAGGTGTAAAGTTAGTTTGTCTATTCAATGTTTTTCTTGTTTCTTGAGGTAGGATTGTATTGCTATAAATTTCCCTCTGAGAACTGATTTTGCTGCATCTCATAGGTTTTGAGTTGTTGTGTTTTCACTGCTATTTGTTTTTAGAAATTTTTTGATTTCCCTTTTGAGTTCTTCAGTAACCTATTGGTTACTTACAAACATGTTGTTTAATCTACATGTGTTTGTGTTTCTTATAGTTTTTTTCTTGTAATTAATATCAAGTCTCATAGCATTGTGGTTGGAGAAGATGCTTGATACAATTTCAATTTTCTTAAATTTACTGAGGTTTGATTTGTGACCTAAAATGTGGTCTAGCCTGGAGAATGTTCCATGTGTACTTGAGAAGAAGGTGCATTCTTCTGCATTTGGATGGAATGTCCCGAAGATATCAATGAGATCCATCTTATCTAATGTGTCATTTAAGATTTGTGTTTCCTTATTAATTTTCTGCTTTGATGATCTGTCCATTGGTGTGAGTAGGGTGTTTAAGTTTCCTACTATTATTGTGTTACTGTCAATTTCTCCTTTTATGTCTGTTAGTGTTTGTCTTATGTATTGAGGTGCTCCTATGTCAGGTGCATTGATATTTACAGTTGTTATGTCTTCCTCTTGGATTGATCCCTTGATCATTATGTAGTGTCCTTATCTATTATAATCTTCTTTAAGATCTATTTTGTCTGATATGAAGATTTCTACGCTAGCTTTCTTTAGCTTCCCGTTTGCATGGAATATATTTTTCCATCCTCTCACTTTCAGTCTATATGTGTCTTGAGGTCTGAAGTGGGTTTCTTGTAGACAGCATATATATGTGTCTTGTTTTTGCATCCATTCAGCCAGTCTGTGTCTTTAGGTTAGAGTATTTAATCCATTTACATTTAAAGTAATTATTAAAAAAAATAAAGTAATTATTGATATGTATGTTCCTATTGCCATTTTCTTAACTGTTTGGGGTTGATTTTGTAGATCTTTTTTCTTCTGTTGTATTTCTTGACTATATAAGTCCCTTTAACATTTGTTGTAAAGCTGGTTTGATGGTACTGAATTCCCTTAACTTTTGCTTGTCTGAAAAGCTTTTTATTTCTCCATCAATTTTGAATGGGATCCTTGCTGGGTATAGTAATCTTGGTTGTAGATTTTTCCCTTTCAATACTTTAAATATATCCTGCCATTCCCTTCTGGCCTGCAGAGTTTCTGCTGAAAGATCAGCTGTTAAGCATACAGGGTTTCCCTTGTATGTTACTTGTTGCTTCTCCTTGGTGTTTTTAATATTCTTTCTTTGTGTTTAGTCTTTGTTAGTTTGATTAGTATGTGTCTTGGTGTGTTTCTCCTTGGGTTTATTCTGTATGGGACTCTTTGTGCCTCTTGGACTTGACTGACTATTTCTTTTTCCATGTCGGGGAAATTTTCAACTATAATCTCTTCAAAAAATTTTTCATACCCTTTCTTTTTTCTTCTTCTTCTTCTTCTGGGACCCCTATAATTCAAATTTTGGTACATTTGATATGGTCCCAGAGGTCTCTGGGACTACCCTCAGTTCTTTTCACTCTTTTTACTTTATTCTGCTCTTCAGAAGTTATTTCCACCATTTTATCTTCCAGCTCACTGATTCATTCTTCTGCTTCAGATAGTCTGCTATTGATTCCTTCTAGAGTATTTTTAATTTCAGTAATTGTGTTGTTTGTCTCTGTATGTTTATTCTTTAATTCTTCAAGGTCTTTGTTAATTGATTCTTGCATTTTTGATTATCTTTACTATCATTATTCTGAAGTCTTTTTCAGGTAGTTTGCCTATTTCCTCTTCATTTATTTGGACTTCTGAGTTTCTAGTTTGTTCCTTCACCTGTGTAGTATTTCTCTGTCTTTTCATTATTTTTTTAATGTATTGTGTTTGAAGTCTCCTTTTCCCAGGCTTCAAGGAAAGTTGACTTATTTCCTTGAAGAAGGTTGGATTCTTTCTTCCTTTTTGTTTTGTGTAAGTTTTATATAGCATGAGATTTCTGCTGAGTTTTTGTTTGTTTGTTTTTCCTCTGATGGGCAAGAGTGAGTGAGGTGGTAATCCTGTCTGCTGATGATTGGGTCTGTATTTTTGTTTGGATTTTTGCTTAGATGAGGCATCCTGCCCAGGGTGCTACTGATGGTTGGGTGATGCTGGGTCTTGTATCCAAGTGGTTTTGTTTGTGTGAGTTCTCACTGTTTGATACTCCCTAGGGTTACTTCTTTGGTAGTCTAGGGTCTTGGAGTCAGTGCTCCCACTCCAAAGGCTCAGGGCTTGATCTTAAGCTGAGCAAATTATTTCTCTTCAAGAGGGCACCAACCAAGCAGAAGCCATTCCCATCTTTACCTCCCAGATAAGCCACATGCTACTTTAATTCTTTGCATAACTTCAAGGATGTTGCAACTTTTTAGGACTCAGTTCTCCATCTGAAGACAATTGATTATAGACAGGCAGGGGTCTAGACATGGAAAGAACTTGTTAAGTGTACCATTGCATTCTCTTCTGCTCTCAAACTCAGTAACAAGGCTTACTGTGGTTTTTCAGTTCCCTGTGTTTGCGTACTGAGGTTCACTCTTATTTTTCTGAAAGTACTTCTGGAAGCTCCCATCTTGGCTTCTACACTGCCACCTGTGTGCAGGGTTGCCGTTGGTGGCCAGTGCACCCACCGGCTGCATGATCTCTATGGTGTCTGCTGCTGGAGGAGATAGTGGTGGCCTGACCCTTGGCCTCCAGGTGTCTCCTCAATCCTTGGCAGCAGCGGTCCCCACTTCCCTTCCTCGTGGAGGTTGAGCTTCCCACCTAGCCCACAGGTTCTGCAACCATCCCTCTGCCAGCCCTGGTGTTCACTTCTTAACACAAGGAAGTTGTCCTGTAGTCATACATTATTATCCATGGTTTCAGGCTGTTTGACATTGGATCATATTTAAAAGACTCTGATACTGGGGAAGACTGAAAGAGAAGGGGGCAGCAGAGGATGAGATGGTTAAATAGCACCACAGACTCAATGGACATGAATCTGAGCAAACTGTAGGAAGTAGTGGAGGACAGAGGAGCCTCCACTCCTCCACTGGTAGTGCAGTCCATAGGATCACAGAATCAGACACAACTTAGCTGCTTAGGGTGTTTGTACTTGCTCTTGCTTCTGCAAAAGTTAGCTGGCTCTTTGTCACTGTGGTTTCAACTACTGACCTTGAGTCAAAGCCAGAGTGCAGGGGTGAGTGACCTGGACAGTGCAGCGGGGACTAGGGGGTAGAAAATCCATTAGTTTCACACGGAATTTCAGCACAAATTTGCCTGGAGTTCTTGGCAAGGAAGCTGGCAGGTTTTATTATTTATTTACAGCCTACATGTTAAGCTCGCCCTGGAGCTTTGCTTGGTTTTCAGAAACTTCATTCAAAGACCAGGCTAGGTGGCCCACGAAGTTGGGACTGGGGGTTTTAGATGACCTGCACTTATTTATTTTACACCTAGTAGTTTGTACTTTAACTTTCTACGTTGCCCCTCTCCTCCCGTCTGCCCACTAGTAAGCACTAATTTGTTCTCTACATTAGCAAGTCTGTGTCTGTTTTGTTACACACATTTGTTTGTGTTATTTTTTAGATTCTACATATAAGTGACAACACAGAGCATTTGTCTTTCTCTGATTTATTTGACTAAACATAATACGCTCTAGGTCCATCCACACTGTTGCAAATGGTAGCATATTATTTTTATGACTGAGTAATATTCCATCAAACACACACACACACACACACACACACACACACACACACACACCCCACAACTTCTCTTTCCATTCATCTGTTAATGAACACTTGGGTTACTTCCATATCTTGGCTACTGTAAATAATGCTGCTATGAAAACTGGGTACATGTATCTTTTCAAGTTGATGTTTTCAATTTTCTTTTGGGGGGGGATATATATACAAGAGTGGAATTGCTAGATCATATGGCAGGTCTATTTTTAGTTTTTTGAGGAACTTGCATACTGTTTTCCTTAGTGACTGCCCCAATTTACATTCCTACCAAGAGTGAACAAGGGTTTCCTTTTCTCCACATCCTAGCCAACATTTGTTATTTGTAGACTTTCTGATGTTAGCTATTCTGACAGGTGTGAGGGGGCATCTCATTGTAGTTTGATTAATAAGGCCTTCAAGACTCAACTCTTCTGGAACTGGCAAACTTCCTAGAGCAAAAGGATTTTAGCCCCCTGTTTACCTGTCTAGATTCCTGTGTTCCATTCAAATTTAACATGGTAATTCATAATCATTTTATCGGTATTTTGATGTGATGCTTTTAATATGTTTTTTATATCTTATCCAACATGTTGAGTGGCTTTTGATGAGATAGCTGATCCAAATAGCTAGTCTGCTATTTAAGAACCTGGAAATTCTAGTTTCTGCCAATGTTATCATTTCTAATTTTTCCTCTTATCTAATTTAATATTCTTTTATGTGAATTAATCCTTCTGACTTCATTTCTTCTTACTGATTTTACATTATTTCAGGAATTGATCAGCAAAGTTTAAATGCCCTAACCACTCTAATCTAAGATATGTGGAATTCTTCCTGGCTGAAAGTCTGCAAAAGTCTATTTGAATTCACTGATCCAATCACATCTTTCAAGGGAAATTCTCAGATACGTGCCCTTTGTATAGGCTGACAAAAGATAGTAGCATTCCTAAACTCTTCTGGGGCTTCCCAGGTGGTGTCAGTGGTAAAGAATCCACCTGCCAATGCAGGAGACTCAAGAGACATGGGTTTGATTCCTGGGTCAAGAAGATCCTCTGGAGAAGAAAATGGCAACCCACTCCACTCCAGTATTCTTGCCTGGGAAATCCCATGGACAGAGGAGCTGGAGGGCTACAGTCCATGGGGCTACGAAGAGTCAGACATGGCTGAGCGAGTGTGTGCGCGCGCACTGCTACCACACTATCCATTACAAACAGATTTTGATTTACAGTATATAAAAAAGTCTACTTGAACTTTTTCATACTGAAAATCCTTCAAAGGATTACAAAATTGTAAGAGCTATTACAAGGTGCTCATGAGGACAGACACTCTTCATTGGATAATTTGCTGCTGTTGCAGGTTAGGGTGCAGCTGTGTATTCCGTCAGTCCATAGCATCCTGTGACAATGCAGGACCACAGACCATACAATGGAAGTAACACAAGGTTTGAAATTGAACTGGTAGGTCCAAATCCCAGCTCTGACAATAATGTACTAACTGGCTCACAGCAAGTCATTTCACCTCCCTGGGCCCGTGTGTTCATCTGTAAAATGGGTCTAAGACTGCCCACTCTTGCATTACTTTAAGGATCAAATGGGATCACATGCACATTAAGAACCTAGCACTATGCCCAGCCCAGAGTAAACACCCAGTAGGAGTCTGTCATTGAGTCTGTAGGCACCAAACCCTTAAAGCACTAGAAAGAGGAAAAATGTTAAATATAAGCTTTATAGTATTATATGAGAGAGGGATTTGAAAGTGCAAATAGCACATTTGCAAGTAGCCAAGATGCTATGTCCATGTGTGATAATGTTATGCAAGGAAAAGTACGACTGAAAGAACAATTAATAAAGAAAAGTATCAGTTAAATTCTTTGTTTCTTTTTTTTTTTTTCCTGTTTCTGAAATTCTTAAAAGAATGCAATCCCTTTCAGAATTCATAATGCTGGGTTTGGGTCGTTTTTGCATTTTGTATGTGTGCAGCTGTTCCTCCACTATAAGTATGCACATCTGCTCATTAGCAATACAATATAATTCCCACTGTCTAATTATTTGCAGATGATAGATTCCTTGTACGTGGGCTAAAAAAGGGATAGTCCTTCAAAACTGGAGACTTATTTTCAAAAAACTAACTTATAAGGGTCAGCACAATGAAGTTCAGATATTAATTTGGCAAGTTCAAATATATAAGCACCAGCACTTAAATGGCAACTTGTTGAGAAAACACAAGAGGATATTTTTTTTCTCTCCAATTAATTGTTGCTCAGTAGACAGCACAGGGCACTGGCTTCTCTACGATGCACCTGGAGAGAAGCTATGAAGCAAACCTGCTAAAGATGGAGTGGCCCAGCCCCACTCCTGACCTTCTGGGGACCTCCTGGGGACCTCCTGGGAACCGTGCACCTTGAACAATGCTGCACGGGGAGTGTGGGAGTAGGCTGGGAGGGGGGAACGTGTGGTCCATGGGCACTGAATGGAGAAGCGTCCTTAGGGTCTCTAGTTCCAACCACAAGCTGAGAAACCACATTAGTCCCCTACTGTTGGCTCTGAGGGGAAGGTAGCAAGCTGGGTATGTGGTGCTAGGGCTCCATGAAACCAACACCAGAGACAGTGTGGCCCATGAGGGCAGACAGATGAAGCTACTGAGCACAACTGGGAGCTCCCTGTGGGAGGGTGGAGGGTGGGCATAGGAGGAAAAGGAATGTTGATTGAGGATAAAGGGTATGAACCAAGTGTAAGGGATGATCAAGGGTATTGAGAATATGAGATGGGGGAAATGAGAAAGAAAAAAACCGAGAAGTACTGGGGTACAAGAGAAAGCAAGGCAGATGGATGGGAGCTGGTGAAACGGCTGTTTAGGACATGGGCAGGATGAAGATGGTGGCTATTATATACAATGTTGTTATTCTGTACCCAGCGCTGGGCTCTGCACAACAGACCACATTCCTTAATAGATCCTGACACCACTGAAGGGAGAACAACCATCGTACAGATGGGAAAACTGAGGTTCATTCATCCAGCTGTTCAGTGAAAAATTATTTAATATGAAGCTTATAGTCGCTCAGTCGTGTCAAACTCTTTGGGAACCCATGGACTGTAGCCCATCAGGCTCCTCTGTCTATGGGATTCTCCAGGCAAGAATACTGGTGTGTATTGCCATGCTCTCTTCCAGGGGATCTTCCAGACCAAGGGATCAAACCTGCAGCTTCTGCATTACAGGCAGATTCTTTGCCACTGAGGCACTGGGGAAGTCTGAAGAGTGTGTTTATCATCACAAAGAAAAGTCAGGAGAGGGACGTAGTTCCCTTTTGTGCTTCTAACAGGTCACTATGGGTACTAGATCAGGAAAGGGTAAGGCCAGGTGGAGGCTGGCATGGCAGCCAGATGAGAGCAATTAGAGCTGGGACCTGGTGGTCAGGCACAGAGAAAAGAGGCGACGAGTGACTGTTAACTTCCCCAGGCCACACAGACAGCATGTGGCAGGACTGGTTAAAGCCATATCCTCTAACCCTAGAGTCCATACTCTTAACAGATTTGATTAAAGACGTTTTAATTAAGAAACATTTTAATTAAGATCTTCAGAGGAGTGACTGGGAGTTCATCACCAGCTTATATTGAAAGCTATTTTAGTAAGGATTAGCACAACTGTTGTCAGAGAAAAAAAAAGGCCTAAAATGAACCAAAATAACAGTAGCTTAGAGAAGACAGTTCTTGCATAAAGAGTCCAGCCTGGGGTACTGACTCTGGAAACTTATATCTTGTAGGTCCTCAATTACAAGGGTGAGGCCCCCATCCCTGTGGTCCAAGACAGTCATCACTGCAACTGCAGGCAGTATGTGAGAAGGGAGAAAGAAGAGAACGGCCTTTCCTCTGTGTGCACTGGACCCAGAAGCTGACATCATTTGCCCTTCCTCTAAGTGCCCCAGACTGGGAAGCTGACATCATCTGCCCTTCCTCTAAGTGCACTTAACCCGGAAGTTCACACTATCACTTGCGCTCACGCTCTTCTAGTCTGATTTTGGACATGTGGCTATACTTAGTCACTCTGAGTCTGGGAAATTTTGTTTTTATTGGTGGCTGCATGTCCAACTGAAATTCCAATCCTTTAGAAATGGGGAAACTGATACTGGGTTCAGTTCACAGTCTCAGCCAGAAGGCCTCTGCAGAAAGGCCACCGCTCCCCTGGTAGTACACTGGAGAAATTCCCAATCTGTGCCCTAGTCCCTGGGAAGGTCTGGAGCTACTACCAGAGGTCCATACGTCCAGCTGGGCAGCAGGTGTGGCCCAGTGACTGTCGAGCACATTATGCATGGAAGCATTTCCATTTTGCAGAGGTAAGTGACATGGTGCTGGTTAATAAAAGGGGCATTCAATTTACAGCATGATTAAATTTGTAGTAGCATCTTCACATATTTGCTTTAAAAAGGTTGTTAGACACATATATATGGAATTTAGAAAGATGGCAATGACGACCCTGTATGCAAGACAGCAAAAAAGACACAGATGTGTATAACGGACTTTTGGACTCAGAGGGAGAGGGAGAGGGTGGGATGATTTGGGAGAATGGCATTGTAACATGTATACTATCATGTAAGAATCGAATCGCCAGTCTATGTCTGACACGGGATATAGCATGCTTGGGGCTGGTGCACGGTGATGACCCAGAGAGATGTTATGGGGAGGGAGGTGGGAGGGGGGTTCATGTTTGGGAACGCATGTACACCCGTGGTGGATTCATGTCAATGTATGGCAAAACCAATACAGTATTGTAAAGTAAAATAAAGTAAAAAAAAATAAAGTGAAAAAAAATAAATAAAATAAAAAATAAAAAGGTTGTTAGGGACACAGCTATATTACATGGGGGATCCTGCACAATGCTTATCCTTAGAAGAGGTCCTCCTCATCAGGAAGCATGGATCCCTCCAGGGTAGGGGAAAGAAAATAGATATGGGCTTTGGTCAGAGCTGTGTTCAAATACTGTCAACACCATCAAGCAAGACTGTCAGTATTCTGGAATCTCATTTCTCCTCTTCTGTTAAGTGAAGACAGTGAACCCCAGTTCATCAGGTTATGGTAGGGGTTAAATGAAATTATAGGTAGAACACATCTACCACTGAGACTGGGCCATAAGGGGTACTTAATAAATGTGTTGTCCTTTCCCTCAGGACCAAGGAGCGTGAAACAGGTTGGAATAGAGAAGTCAGGTTTATGCAACCAAGTGAGGCAAAGCTGAGTCTCCACATTGTGTACTTGTGTGTTTGTGGTTTGGCCCAAGGTTCAGGGTCTGGAACCTGCATTCCTATGCAGAAAGAGGAGGACCAAAATGATGGAATTCATGCCCAAAGCATACGAGGTACGGGGATGCAGGGCACGCACGAGAGGCTGGGACTTTATCTGGTTCTTCTGAGGACTGTATCAGCAGCAAAGATAAGGAGCTTTCTGTCTGTCAACCTCATCACTATCACCGCCAGCAGTTACATCACAAAATGAGAACGCAAGCAACGCAGAAATCTTTCCAACTAGCAGGAAGTACAGAAGAGCTTTCGTGGTAGAAAACCCACACTGTAGTAGGCAGATGGTAAATAGTTCCCCACAGAAATCAAGGAAACAAAAATAAATAAATAACTCTGGTGACACTGTATTGTGTTGAGAAGGACACAGCTATTAATGCCACCACCTGTAGGGTTCTTGACCCTGGTTTTTGACCATGGTTCTTTCAAGTGATTTTCACGTGGTTTCATTTCATTCCTATGATAACCCAAGAAGTGGGCAGGATAGACATTATTTTCCCCTTTCTGTAGATGAGAAAACAGAGTTTCAGATTAAGTGTCTTGGCCAAGGTTGAGAGGTTGGGAAGAGGTCCAACTGGGGCCAGAACCCAGATCTAAATGTCAGGCTCTGCTACGGTGTCTGGAGACTGGGGAAGTTTGGGGACCACATGGTCAGGTGATCTGTGTGGGTTATTCCCCTGGCACCCATAGCCAAGTGACAGCATACAGCACTCCCAGGGAAAGACTCTAGTTGGTTCTGCTGGAGTCACACGCCTGTTGTTTGGATTGAACACTGATAACAACAGGAAGAGATACTGTGACTGATCAGGCCTAGATCATATAGCTCATTCCATGGGCCCTATTTCCAGAAGGGTCACAGGAAACCCTAAAAGGCAGAAAAAGATTCTTACCATGACCCACTACACTTAACTATCTAAAAAATAATTCTAATAATAATGTGGGACAATCAGATACCTTGGGATTTAATGCATGACTGCGTGCACTGCATGAAGCACTACTCTAAGCAGAAACAAGTATAGACAAGGGTACAAAAACTCTCCTCCTACATGTATAATTTGTCCAAAATATTAGTGTAAGAATAGGTCACTCAATACTCCAATCCCACTGTCTGTGACCCCCACCAGGAGCAATTTCATCTTCTGACTCATAGAACTGAAGCTGAGGTTGGAACAGATGATCAGTCTCTTTCAGCCTATAAGCCTATGAACAGCCTGTCCGAAAAAAAGTACCTCTGAAAAACCAGCACATCAACCTATTAAATATTACATTATCAGACAGTGCTATGGGCTAAAGTGCGTCCCCCCTCCTCGCATAATTTACATGTTGAAGCTCTAATCTGAGTGTAACTGAATCTGGAGACAGGGTCTTTAATGATTAAGATTAAATGAGGTCATCTGGGTGGGCCCTAATCCAATCTTATACAAAGAGATTAGGATACAGACACACACAGAGGGAAGGCTATATGAGAAGACAGCCATTGACAAGTCAACATGAAGCCAACCCTGCCAATGCCTTCAGCCTCAGCCCCTAGCCTCCAGGACTGTAAGAAAACTCATTTCTGTTGGTTAAGCCACCCAGTCTGTGATACTTTATGATGGCAGCCCTAGCAAATTCATACCGATAGCAAACCAAGAATTTCCAAAGTTGAGACCAATCTGATCCATGGGATGGGGAGAACAAGAGGTTCTAATAAAAAGCTTTTGCAGGTGGAATTCCCCTGAGAATCAGGGGCGAGAACTAGTGACCTGAGGTGCACTAGTAAAGATGTGAGAAAATGGGTAGGGACTTCCCCGGCAGTCCAGTGATTAAGACTTCACCTTCCAATTCAGGGGGTGCGGGTTCAATCCCTGGTCTGGGAGCCAAGATCCCACATGCCTCGGGGCCAAAGAACCCAAACATATAATGAAAACAATATTGTAACAAATTCAATAAAGACCATTAAAAATGGTTCACATCCCCATCCCCCGTAAATGATAAAATGGGTAAGACGCTAAGAGGAGTAAGGAGAGAGAAGTAGATGGCAGACTTCACCTTCTTTGAAGTGTTGTGGAGGCCAAGAACAGGTGGTTCTATCAGCACATGGGTGGCCAGGCCAAGGCCACATACCCAGCCTTGTGGGCCCGCATAGAGCCTGTCTGCTCCATGACTTCAGGCTCACCTGGGCTCCTGATAGGTGTTTCCACTTGGAACTCTGGAGGCCCCAGCATCCTGCCTTGACCCTCGGCTCTGAGCAAGAGGCTGCTGCCTCTGAATCAAAGGCTCCTCAGAATGATCCTGGCCGTCACCCTCCTTCTTTATGGAGCTCACCGATCAGTTTCTCATTGAGCCACAGATGTCTAAGCCATCAGGCCTGCTGTTCTTATATGACGTGACAGTGCGGCAGTCCAAATCAGGGTGGCGTCTGTACCTTCTGATGACAGTACTCTTGCCCTTAACAGTCCTATACCTCCCCTGCCCCCCATCTCACTGCTTCCCCACCAGGGACTCATCCCCCCATGTCAACCAGACTTGACGGTCATGGAGAACCTGCTCCTGGCCTCATTCCCACCTTCAGTCACCCTGCTGGATGAGCCTGCATCCTGGACCTGCCTGACCCTGGCTCCTCTGCTGATCATGTTGCTGTTTTTGCCTTAGCTCTGATCTTTGCCTTCTCGGAAATCACCCTGGACTCAGGTGTAACCAGGACTCAGGACTTACCAACCTGGTGCTGGGGTTGCTGGGATCTTGGTAAGGTTCTACCCCAAAACACAATGCATGTTTGGAAGAACACATCCATTCATCAGGAAAGAGCCAACACCACTCACCCACTCCCACAAGACCTGACACCAAAGGGAAAAATATTCTCATTAAATAGACCAGCTGCTGTCTTTTGCAACCCCGTGGACGGTAGCCTGCCAGGTTCCTCTGTCCAGGGGATTTTCTAGGCAAGAATACTGGAGTGACTTGCCATTTCCGTCTCCAGGGGATTTTCCTAACCAGGAATTGAACCTACGTCTCTTGCATCTCTTGCACTGGCAGTCAGGTACTTTCACCTCTGTGCCAGCTGGGAAGCCCAAATATTTTGTTAAAGCCAACAGAATTCTCAGCCTAGTTAGATGTAGGTTATGAATTCTCCAGGCAGGAATACTGGAGTGGATAGCCATTTCCAACCCAGGGATCGAACCCCAGTCTCCTGCACTGCAGGCAGATTCATTACCGTCAGAGCCACCAGGGCAGCCTGCTAAATGAACAGGGTTTGTGAAAATCATACCATACATGTAGGACTTTTCAGTTCATAAGACTCATAATATCAGATCATCACACTGGCAAAGCAGTGCTTGTAAGGTTGTTAAGTTGAAGTCTGGAAACTGCTCCATTATTGGATATTACAATGATATTTGCCAGCATGAGATATTCGCTTGTGTCTGCATTCAAATAAAATTCCTGACCACCATTGTTTACAGCCCAAATATATTAATATCTCCATACAATAAATTCCAAAGGAAACAAATATTTAAATAACCCAAACATTGTGAACCCATTGCATCCTGCATTTTACCTTTATTTTTTTTATCACCCTCAGACATTTAAAGGGGGAAAAAAAAAGGCTGATAACGTCAAAAGATGAGAAAGGCTAAATTCAGGGAAATAAAGGAACCATAAATCAGGAAAACTTTGGAGCTGCTAGAAAGACACTTTAATTTTGTAGACAAAAGACTGCATTAAGGAGGAATAATGCAATAATCAAAGGTGAACGAATCTCTATTGTCTGGCGTCTTTCTCTGTGGGAATTTTCCCACCCCTGACAGCTGTAAAGGAGGGAGGGGCGCAGATGGGGGGCTGTGCCTTTATTCTCTCACCCTCTTTTCCCCAGCCCCTCCCCTTCTCCGTCAATAAATGTCTGCAATCATATTCTTGAGCTCCTGTGTGATTTCAAGGTTCATCTCTTCCGTGCAGCTCAAACACTAATTATCCCAGCTGTAATTAGTAAGATAATTAAATACTGGCTCACTCATCTACCTTGGGTCGGGTCATGATTCTCCCAGAAGACCTTGAGCAGTTCCTCAAAGCTGATGCGTTCTGGCTGGTACACCACCCGGACTACTTCTGCGTGGCCAGTTTTTCCTTGAAAGAGACAGAACATACAACCCCAATTTACTGACAACATCGATTTATGACCAGTTATTTGTTTCCCAAAAACCACCAGACAAAGGCTGAAATTCTTCCCTCTGAAGGCAACTGTACTTGAATACTTTCATTCTGAGTCTCTGTCGCTGGCTCTTTTCCCATAAAAGCATGAGGTTGTCCTGGAGCAAGTTTTCTGAGGAGGATCTTTCTCTTCATTGTGCTCTATATTTTTTTTTTTTTAATTTCATGAGAAAATAAACTTGGGTTTTCCTTTTTCTAATCTCACTCTTATGAAACCTTATGGATCCAACCTGACATGGTGCTAGAGATTTGAAACTCTGCAAAGGGAAATGAGCCAGGTTCTTTTTATCATCTCCCCCTCGCTGTACATAGCAAGCTTAGCTGCACTACAGAGGGAGATGGTGCCAGAAAAATGAACCTGTGAAAAGATAGGCTTGTACCTCATTCACATTAGATACATTTGTTAACAGAGAGACATATTTGTGTGCTGTTAACAATGAGAAGAGGGTCAGGTTCCTATACCCCGCAGGCCAGTAAGTGGTTCCCAGCCTAATTCATCTCTGCAGTAAAAAACGACTGTAGCAAATGTCTCTCTGCGGCACCTGTTAGCACATTCCCTTCTCAAAGGTGGTCCCCAAGGTTCTGCGGGTCAGCGAAGAATGTATTTGCATTGCCACTTGTACCTGTGGAAATCCTATCCTCTCTTATTTCAGTGTTATAACATAGTAAATAATAGCGTGCTAAGTTGCTTCAGTCGTATCCAACTCTTTGTGACCCCATGGAGTGTAGCCCTCCAGGCTCCTCTGTCCATAGGATTCTCCAGGCAAGAACACTGGAGTGGGTTGCCATGTCCTCCTCCAGGGGATATTCCTGACTCAGAAATCGAACCGGCGTCTCTTATGTCTCCTGCATTGGCAGAGGGGTTCTTCACCACTAGCACCGCCTGGGAAGCCCAATAAATAATAGACTCCACCACAAATTTGTTTTCCATCTCTTTCTGGTCACATATTGAAGTGGGTTGCCATTTCCTACTCCAGGAGATACTCTATCTCCTGCACTGGCAAGTGGATTCTTTACTACTTGCACCCGCTGGGAAGTCCTAGTAAGGACTTTAGCCTGGTCCAAAATGAAATTAAAAGATGCTTACTCCTTGGAAGGAAAGTTATGACCAACCTAGACAGCATATTAAAAAGTAGAGACATTACTTTGTCAACAAAGATCTGTCTAGTCAAGGCTGTGGTTTTTCCAGCAGTCATGTATGGATGTGAGAGCTGGACTATAAAGAAAGCCAAGTGCAGAAGAATTGATGCTTTTGAACTGTGGTGTTGGAGAAGACTCTTGAGAGCCCCTTGGACTGCAAGGAGATCCAATCAGTCCACCCTAAAGGAGATCAGTCCTGGGTGTTCATTGGAAGGACTGATGTTGAAGCTGAAACTCCAATACTTTGGCCACCTGATGTGAAGAGCTGACTCACTGGAAAAGACACTGATGCTGGGAAAGATTGAGGGCAGGAGGAGAAGAGGACGACAGAGGATGAGATGGTTAGATGCCATCACCGACTCAATGGACATGAGTTTGGGTAAACTCCAGGAGTTGATGATGGACAGGGAGGCCTGGCGTGCTGTGGTTCATGGGGTCTCAAACAGTCAGGCATGACTGAGCAACTGAACTGAACTGAAAACAGGTAGCTGGTCTTTGCCTTGACTCTGGTAAGTAATCTAGGTCATACCTGATAGGAATGTCTTTATTTACAGAGGGGCCGCCACACCGGTGCTCTTAGGGTGGAGATTGGCCACACTTAGTTTTAGGGTAGGGTTACGGTAGGGGCTGTTATGTCAGAAAGGCCAACCATGTGACTGGAGGGGGCTTTGGGTAACATGGTATCAGTTGACCTAGAACCTGAGTTCAACCATGCAGGCAATCGATCAATCATACCTGTGTACTGAAGCCCCAGTAAAAACTTTGGACACTAAAGTTTGAGACACCACCAGGTTCCTGGGTGGCGATGCTCTGCACAGTGTCACACACAGAGGCCGAGAAGGAGATGACACAGGGGCTCTGCCCTGAGCCCTTCCAGACTCTGCCCTGTGTGACTTTTCCTTTAGCTGACTTTGATCTGTATCCTTTTCCTGTAACCAACTGTAACTGTGGGGATAACAGCTTTTGAGTTCTGTGAGTCCTTCTAAGAAATTATCAAACCTCACGGTGGTTTCGGGAACCCTCTGCATCTTGGTTTGCAAAGTTTTTTCGTCTATGTTGGTATTTTCACTTGAATTCTTACAATCCTCCAATGCAGGGAAGGTAGAAACCCCCACTTTACAAGTTAAGGTGCCTCAGTGATAAAGAACCCGCCTGCCAATGCAGGAGACACAGGAAATGTGGGTTTGATTCCTGGGTCAGGAAGATCTTCTAGAGAAGGAAACGGCAACCCACTGCAGTATTCTTGCTGGAGAATCCCACGGACAGAGGAACCTGGTAGGCTACAGCCCATGGGGTCTCAAAGAGTCAGAAACAACTTAGCAACCAAACAATAACAACAGCACATACAAGTCAGATTTGCCCAATGCCATACACCTAGTAAGTTTCTGGACCATAACCTGAAAAACCACCTCCTGACTCCTTGTCCAGGATTCTATTCAATGCATTAAGGCACTGAGAGCAAAGTGAACATGAATCCAGTAAAGGAGAGAGATTTATTCCTCATCCTTAGTCTTCCTTACCAGTAAAATATATTCTGATTGTACAAACAATGATTTGTAAATAAAATGAAGCTCAGAACATGTGCAGAAATATAAAAAAGAAAATAAAAATCATTCATACTCCTACCAGATAAGTACTTTCAGTATTTTTATGCATTTCTTTCTAGATATGCACGAGACACATACACACACAAAACGAACACGTATGCACACCGTGACACACAACTTATTTTACTATAATCACTGCATCATGCCTTTTCCACTTAGAAGCACATTGTGAGTGTTTTCCCCACCACTGAAATTTTTAGTAAATATCATGTATACATACATAATAAATACTTAACACTCCAAAGATGACTGTGTTATTACTTATTCAATTATTCTCTGTCATTGGGCATTTGTACTGAATCTTCTTTTTATCTATGAATGTAAATATTTTTTCTCCATTTCTGAGGCTGCCTCTAGCCTCAGTTATATAAGTGAATTTTCTAAATCAGTGTTTATAAACATTTTAAAGTTTCTTGCTAGTCATTAAAGTTGAGCCAGTTTTCTCTCCCCTTTGGCAGCATATCTGAGGGTCAGTCTCAATTACCATCACAGTGTTTTTAATCCCTACCAATTCATAGATGGAAGATATTAATAAGCCTGTCATTTTATTTTTAATGAATTTAATTATTAGTGAGGTAAAATGTCAGGCTTATTAATAATTTTAATCATTTATTTTCTCTAATTTTGTTATGCCTTCTTTATGTTGGGTTATTAATATTTTATTCTTAATTGGTCCGTCTACATAATTTTAAATCAGATACTATAGTCATGTAAATTAACATCTAAACAGATGTTATGCTGATAGACAAGATAAGTATGACAGGGGGATTATGGGAAGAAGATTCATTACGTATAATAGCCATGTTATTGTAAAACCATTTTAAATCTACTTTAAAAATCTTACTATTTTGTGTTTTGAAATGTTTGAATGATGATTCAACTACATAACTAGTAAAACTGAATATTAAAAATGACATGTTACAAACGTGACAAAATACTTAGATAAGAAAAACATTCAAACCTATAACTAATAAGAACCTACTGCCTAGCACAGGGAACTCTGCTCAACGCTCCGTAGTGACCTAAATGAGAAGGAAACCCAGAAAGAGGGGAGATACGTAACCTTAAGGGGCTTTCCGGGTGGCTCAGGTGGTAAAGAATCTGCCTGCAAAATGCAGCAGGCTCTGGGTTCTCTCCCTGGGTTGAGAAGATCCCCTGGCGAAGGGAATGGCTACCCACTCCAGTACTCTTGCCTGGAGAATTCCAGGGACAGAGGAGCCTGGCAGGCTACAGCCCATGGGGTCGCAAAGAGTCGGACACGACTGAGCGACTAACACAAACACGTGTACACATACAGCTCTACAGAGCAGAGATGAACACAACATCGTGAAACAACTATAATCCAATAAAATTTTAAATAAATAAAAATGACTTTAAAAAAAGGAGAGCACTGAAACCACACTAGAAATACAGGTGAAAGATGTAAACGGGTAATACACGTTGAGAAAAATAGACGTAGATCGAGACGCGAAACGTTCCCAACAGTTTCAGTGATCAGATAAAAGCCAATGAATGCGTCTTAAACATTAGAATACCATCTCCTACTCAGGTCACTTTGTAAAACTGCTTAAGATCACGCCTTGTGCTGATGAGGACACTGTGAGGTATCCTTGGGAGGTGGCAGCAAAGAGGACAGGACCCTTCTGAAACCCCATGGGCATATGAAGCAAGCGCCTCGGAGATGAATTCACCTCGATTAACAGTGACCCAGGACATCAACCTCAAAGATACAAACCCAGAGAAAAGAAAAGGCATACACAAACACAGAAACTCGTTCCGTCATTACTATTAATACAGTGGTGAAGTACCATAAGAAATCCAGAAGTCAAGCAAAAAGAAGCCAACCGTGGCACGGCCACATGAGGCAATATCACGGAATCATGCATTACAACTCTGAATCCTAGTAAAGGCTGCTACTATTTACTGAACACTGATCATACGGGAGGCACCTTACCTACTGGATGTTGTTCAATGCTCATACTTTTTTCCCCCCAGTTTTTCTCTATTGAGATAAAAAAAAAAAAACCACACACACACACTTTCCAAAATTTACTATCTTGACTATTTTTAAGTGTACAATTCAGTGACACTCAGTCCAGTTCAGTTCAGTTCAGTCGCTCAGTCATGTCCGACTCTTTGCGACCCCATGAATCGCAGCACGCCAGGCCTCCCTGTCCATCACCAACTCCCGGAGTTCACTCAGACTCACGTCCATCGAGTCCGTGATGCCATCCAGCCATCTCATCCTCTGTTGTCCCCTTCTCCTCCTGCCCCCAATCCCTCCCAGCATCAGAGTCTTTTCCAATGAGTCAACTCTTCGCATGAGGTGGCCAAAGTACTGAGAAATCCCAGGGCTGATCTCCTTCAGAATGAAGTAGAGTCATATCATTGAGCTACCATCACCATCATTTATCTCCAGAATTTTTTTAATCCTGCAAAACTGAAACTTTATATCCATTAAACACTAACTTCCCAATTTCCTCTTGTCCCAGTCCCAGGTGACTGCCATTCTACTTCTGTCTCAGTGAATTTGACTCCTCTAAACCCCATGTCAGTGGAATCATATTTTATTTTCCCTCTCGTGATTGGCCTATTTCACTCAGCAGAATGTCCTCAAGATTCATCCAGGCTGAAGCCTGTGTCAGAATGTCCTTTTTAAAGGTTGAATAAGATGTCATCGCACAGACATGCCACATTTGTTTATCCATCTATCTGTCAATGGACGTTTGGGCTGCTTCCACTTTTAGGCTTTCGTGAATAGTGCTGCTATGAATACAGGTGTACAGATGTTGCTCCCAACAATTTCACAACAGGGATGTCATCCCCATTTTACAGATGAGGAAACCAAGGCCTCACCACAAGTTTTCTCACATAACATCCTGCAGGCAGTAAACGGCAGGATCCAGTGAGGAGTCAACCACGTTCCAACTGAAGGTAGAAAGTGGCTTATTCTATGACTCCAAGCCGGCTCCTGAATGTCACCAGAAGTCATCAATGACAGCAAATGTTACACAGGAAGTGGCCCACAGCTCTGGGGATAACTGACATCCAGGTGGTCAAGACTATTTTTCAGGATAGGGTCTTCTCTCGTGGTTGCAATACAGGGTCAGGAAAGATTTCCCCTCACCAGCAAACACTTTCAGACATAATCTGAGCACTGACACTGTTTGTAGAGAGGTTTAAAGAGCCTTGGTTTTTTAAAAGAAGCTACTGCTATTAAAATTCAGGATCTATCTGCATTGACAAACAGTGTGGAGAAGCCCTTGTCAAACTCACCTTTAAGTTTCTTTATTTTATTTCTCCAAAGTACAAGAGCCTGTATAAAAATACACAGTGCAAATGATCAAAAGGATTAAGGGGGCCAGCAACCACTTACAGCAATGCCCGTGCCTCCAAGAACTCACCGATGTGTTAGGCTAATTTGATTCCCAAGACCAATCTGTAAATAGTTTCTGGTGCTTCCAAAGATGAAAGGCTATATCTTTAAAATACTTTGAGTCATTTCTTCACATAACATCGTGTAAACAGCATGACAGATGTGATGTGCAAATGTGCTTGTTAACAATTCACAGTAGTATTATAGGTGCTTTAATGTTGTCGTTCAAAGTACCTTGAGAGGAAAAATGCAGAGGACAAATGTCTTTTCTGAGCATGTCCCCTTGTTGCTTTACCTCGTGATGTCAAAGGGAGGTGAAGGAATACCAAGGGGTAGGCTATGGACAGTTATTCCTTACAAGACAAAAAACATCACAGAAGACACACATGGGGGTGCTTCAGGAGCAGAAAAATCACACACCTGGAGTCAGCCAGAGCTTTGTGAAAGCCAAGTCACACACAGAACCAGGTGTGTTTAAAGAGAATCCCAAGATAAATCAGCCAGTTCTGAAAGTCTTCTGCGACTGCTTTCCATCCCACAGGGAAAACACTATCTTCAGCTCTTCTAGGTCTGCCCCATGAACTGTCACTACTGGCGGCTGGTGAGGAGAAGAGAAAGCAGAGAGGTGGCCTCCCTAGAAGATGAGACAGGAAAAGAGGCGGGTAGCTGGTGGGACGCAGAGGAGGCAGGGGGTGGTTGCAAGGGGGCAGCGTCGTGCTCAGGTGACAGGCACACTGCTATCTGGCCGCGGTGTGCCCCGGGAGGGAGGAGAAAGGGGGCTCAAATCCCAGCTCCCCACCATACCCACTATCGAAGGCCCTTTATCTACTTCGCCACTCACTGCCTCGGTTTCTCATCTGCAAAATGGGGAGTCAGAATAGCACCTGGCACACAGCAGTCTAAGTCTCTACGTCTTATTAGAAGCTGACAAATCAAAGCCACAAGCAATAACTTAAACCACAGTTTTCACAAGCAGTTCAACACTCTCTGGACTGTGATCCTGGGTCTCTTAGTATTTTAGATGAGAATAAATATAATCTCTGTGACAGAAGAGTCATAAAGACCGAATGAGGTCACATGTGGGGAAGTTCTGGGGAAGAGGCCAGCTCTCTATGCACAGACAGGAGGCTTCTAATGCCATTACCTTCATAAGGATTAAACTGCAGAAGAAAACATGTATCTCTGCAGGTGGATAATTCTGATTTTATTTATCCATTCAACCGACATAAACATCGGTCAAGTGTCTACAACCACTGACCCAGGTGTTGAGACGCAGTCCCAGCTGGCACATTCTGGCCCGGATGGGGATGGAGGTCTGGCGTTTTTCTACACTATGAAGAACCCAGGTGCTCACTCTTTTGATCGTGTATAGGGTGGTGGAGGAAGACTGACTTTCAAGTGTGATTCCCCACTTTAGAATCAGGAAGAAAATGACAGTGAAAGACTGGTCAGTTTGGGTAAGAAGAAACCTCTCGAAGCAGGGCTCTAGGAGCATAGGCTGAGTCTGTGATCTCATCTTCCTGGAGGAGCTGTGTCCTACCATACTGCCAATGGTGGCACTGGAGAAGACTCTTGAGAGGCCCTTGGACCACAAGGAGATCAAACCAGTCCCTCCTAGAGGAAATCAACCCTCAATATTCATCGGAAGGACTGATGCTGAAGCTCCAATACTTTGGCCACTTGATACAAAGAGCCGACTCACTGGAAAAGACTGATGCTGGGAAAGATTGAAGGCAGGAGGGCAAGGGGATGACAGAGGATGAGACGGTTGGATGGCATCACTAACTCAATGGACATGGGTTTGAGCAAACTTTGGGAGATGATGAAGAACAGGGAAGCCTGGTGTGCTACAGTCCACGGGGCTGCAAAGAGTCAGACAGACTTGGCAACTGAACAACAGGACACAGCCGTGCTATGGTTGTGACAATTTCCTTCCTCTAAGAACCTCTGTCCATCACAGCTGGTGCAGGCAGGAGACAGCACAGAGCTGCCTGAACTGAGGTGAGCAGAAGCCCCCTGGACCCTGCGCTGGGAGCGTGGGAGGCCCCTCTCTCTGGCCTGAGCCATGTGCCTGCAGGTTGGCGGGCAGCAGTGATGAGTTGTCACACAGTTAGCACTGGGCTTGCCTCCAGGCCACTGACCAGAATGTGGCCAGGGCACAGGGCACCCCCTCCCTGCTGCCTCCCCCACGGCTGTCCTCTGCCCTCCCGAGCCCCACCTGGTCACCAGGTCTCTTTCTCCATAGCTGGAGGTATGCTAACTCCATTTCCGCATGCCGCGCTCCCGACCCAGGCACTCCACACCCCACCTCCACCCCCAGATCCTGCTGCCCCCACATGAAGCCCACAGCGCACTCCAGTTATCTACAATCCAAGTCCTCTCCTGTTCTCAAGGTCCTCTCAGGCGCTGCTTCCTCCACAAAGCCCTCCCTGAGTACGAGACCTTGAGAAGAGGCATGATGCCCAGAAGAAAGCTTAGTAGGTAGGATGAGTTTGAGCAAGCTCTGGGAAATGGTGAAGGGCAGGGGAGCCTGGCCTGCTGCAGTCCTTGGGGCTGCAAAGAGTCAGGCAAGACTTAGTGGCTGAATAACACAACACTACCTGGAGAAAGTGATCAGATACCATGAATGCAAGTGAATACCTTGCTGTTGGGTCAACACAGTGCTTCATTTACTCATTAATTAATACATATTTCCTGAATACTAACTAAGTTCCAGTACTATACCAAGTGCTAGGGACTTAATGGTGGCAAATGTTAATTCAGTGAAAACTAAAGACTCTTGCAGTACTGGTACTGCTTATTGTCTGAGTCCAGGGAAAGAACTGCTATTTGGAGGAAAAAGACCCGATCTGTTTTATTTATCCTACAGGCAAGATGGAGGGGAGAAGTGAGCTACAGTTATTTCTTCATTAAATAATAACGGTTCTTCAATTCCCGTCATCTTTCCCAGCCAACAAGACCAATCCAAACCGTCAAACCAAATCAAAGAGCACAGAAAAAGATCCAGGTGGTTGAGGGGGAAAGGGGAGCAGTGGATGACTAATGCCTCCCTTTACCACACAAGATTCAAACCACTACTTTCCTCTTGCTAATTAACTACAAAAGAGGTAAGATGTCAGCTCAGTTTCATCTCTAGCTCCTGCAGATACAAAATGTGATTTCCAACAATGTACTCATTATATAAAAAAATCCCTAATACATCAAAATTGGATGCCCTGTGGAGTTCATTACAGGACTTGAGGAGTGTCTCTACTGTCATTTTATCTTGGCTTTTTTTTTTCCTTTTGTCTCATCAGTCACTTAAAGTGTCCAAAGAGAAATATAAGCTTTAAAAAGCATCCTATTGATTGAAAAGTAGAAAAAAAAAATACCGTTAGAGCAATTGTAATTTTTTCCTGGCCCACCATGGGGAGACATGGTGGGAGGTGTGTAATCCTTCAGAGATCATTCTCTCAGAGCAATGCTATAAACACAGTTGAGTACTTTATCAGGAAAATTTCTCAGGAAGACAATAAGCTATAACCATTAGTTTTTCATGCTACCTGAGGTTTCTTAATGCTACAAAGCTAACTAGGAGGTAATGAGTCTAAGAGTGAGCGGCTCACTAGTTTCCGTATCCAACCTGCTGATCATAGGAACTTCCCTGGTGGCTCAGGTGGTAAAGAATGTGCTTGCAATACAGGAGACCATGGTTCGATCCCTGGATTGGGAAGAGCCCCTGGAGAAGGGAATGACTACCCATTCTAGTATTCTTGCCTGGAGAATTCCATGGACAGAGGATCCTGGTGGGCCACAGTCCTTGGGATCACAAACACTACTGAGTGGCAAACACTTTTGCTGATTGTAGAGACTGGCCTTCACTCTTTGAACTGTTGTGTTTTTGTTTTTTTTTTTCCCCCCCAGAACAGGAAGCTTATGGAAGGACCTATGTGATTGAGTTTTTCAATGTCTATTTCCTAGACTGGCACCAACTCCCACCCACCCAGGAGACAGGTAGGCATTATGAGATGTCAGCAAAGCTAAACTGCCAAGTGGAGATCACAGTACCCTTGCATCCAAGAGAAAACACAGTGCTATTCAATGGCTTGATTAATACTAAAAATGGTATTGCATGCTGAGAAACTATGATTCCTTGAAGCTGCCAAATTCCACCCAAAAGTCCAAAGTGAGGTCTGCTTGTATCTTGTTATTAGTGGGCTACTCAGAAGAGTGGTTCACAACCCTATACCTTAGAATCACATAGAACTTTTGGAAAAATACTCTCACACCCCACACTCCACATTCCACCCATGCTGGAATTCTGATACAGGAGGTCTGGGGTCAGGCCTGGGCATATGTATGTACCCTCACGTAGCCTGACAGGTACTTTTGATGGAAAGCTGGGAAAGGGAACCATGAAATCGGGCATTTGATATATGTGGCTACAACAAGGGAGAGGAAACCAGACAGATGATTTTAACAAAGTCTCAGAATTGTAACGTACACAAAAGGTCACCTAGCCTAATGCAATATTGTGTTTTACCCCATTGCAACATCCAAATGACCATTTCAAGTGATAGGGTATATGCAGTTTCACAAAGTAATCCATCCCATTGTTGGAATATCCTGTCGTTATTGAGTCAGACCTCCCTCCCTCTACTCACAGGTCCAGGCTGTGCCTTTTGGGGTCTACTCATTCCGCCACAACGATTGTTGAGAAGGCTTAAGGTTTAGGGTATTGCAGAGTAGTGAACTGGGCACTGACTCTGAAATCAGAAGACCTGAATTTGAAGGCATCGCCTGCCAGAGAAGCTGGTTAATCTCTTCTAGTTACAAGTTTCTCATCGTAAAATGGGGGAAATAACACCTGTCCCATCAAGCTGGGAGTGTGGCTGAAAGCACTAAATAACAGACATAAAAGGGGGAAGCACTCTGGGAACTGACTGTAGTAATCAAATCTATGGTATCATTACTAGTCTTTTCGTATCCATATACCACGGTAATAGGAAAGAACAAATGTGATACCATATTAGCTCTGTTTCTTTCATTTTAATCTCTGCATTCTATTGCTTTTGCTGCAAGCTAAGATTGTTGCCTATAGCCTGAAATACACAGCCCCTCCTCAAGGCTCTGACCTTTAAAGGTGTAACACATTTCCGTTCATATAGAGACAAAAAGTTGCAGATAATGTCTTCTTGGAAGTTTGCAGGAACACTGCAACCTGACCTATATGGTCAGCTACAAGAAAAAGGATTCCAACAACCAAGAAGTTTGTTTGCAACAACTAGTCATGTCTCCCACCACCTTGCCTCTAAAAATGCTTTGCTGAAACCCTTTGAGGAGTTCAGGGTTTGGGAGGCATGAGCTACCCATTCTCCTTGCATGGCTTTGCAGTAAATCTTTTTCTGCTCCAAACATTGATGTTTCAGTTTTTTGGCCTTACTATGTGTCAGGCATGTTGACTCATTGGAAAAGACTCTGACGCTGGGAGGGATTGGGGGCAGGAGGAGAAGGGGATGACAGAGGATGAGATGGCTGGATGGCATCACCGACTCGACGGACATGAGTTTGGGTAAACTCTGGGAGTTGGTGATGGACAGGGAGGCCTGGAGTGCTGCAATTCATAGGGTCACAAAGAGTCAGACACGACTCAGTGACTGAACTGAACTGAACCGAATGTGTCAGGCACACAAACTCACGTTGGGTAGCACTACTAAGAATGAGATGTGTCAAAATAGAACTTCACTATGCAAAGCCGGAAGCTTTCAGACATTCAGGATCTGAGTTAATACAAACAGAACAACATGGACTGCTCTCCGAGAAAAGGTAGGCTTCTTTGGATAAACTGCCTAGGGCAGATTTAAATCAGAGTGAAAAGACAGCTAGCTGCTGCTGCTGCTGCAAAGTTGCATCAGTCGTGTCCGACTCTGTGAGACCCCATAGACAGCAGCCCACCAGGCTCCCCCGTCCCTGGGATTCTCCAGGCAAGAATAGTGGAATGGGTTGCCATTTCCTTCTCCAATGCATGAAAGTGAAAAGTGAAAGTGAAGTCACTTAGCCGTATCCGACCCTCAGCGACCCCATGGACTGTAGCCCACCAGGCTCCTCTGTCCACGGGATTCTCCAGGCAAGAGTACTGCAGTGGGGTGCCATTGCCTTCTCCAAAAGACAGATAGAGAACCCCTGAAATCATGATAACAGAAGGAGTCATTAAAATCAAGTCAGGTATTTTTTTCACATTCTAAAACTGCTCTCACTCATAATAGCATGGATGAGAAAAGGCACCCCTATTTGAAGCTCAACGTTGCTAGCTCCCACCATATATGCAGAATTTCCAGAAGAGGTACTTTAAATCATCCAAAGATAATAACTGCCTATTCATTTTGCATACAAACCACATTATAGTTGCTTTTTTCCCTCAGAGAGAAGTACATGAGACATAATACTTTGACATTTACATTGAAACTGATTGTACGGAAACCTGCCTGAAAGTACTGCTTCCCCTCAGCCCTTGCTCTCCTGCTTTTTTCTCACCAAGCACTAGATCTGTACCGCGCAACGTTCTCCTTAAGAACGAACAAACACAAAAACACTTTCAATAAACTGTCAGTCATGCTCAACGATTTTCCCTTCCGTTGCTTTAAATATTGTCTCGTGTCTCTCTTCATTTGGTATCACTATTAGAAAGTGTCATAATTGGTCACTAGAAGGTTTCAGAAATGCTGTTGTTGTTGTTTAGTTGCTAAGTTGTGTCTGACTCTTTGCAACCTCATGAACTGTAGCCTGCCAGGCTCCTCTGTCCATGGGATATTCCAGGCAAGAATACTGAAGTGTGCTGTTCTTTTCTACTCCAGAGGATCTTCCTGCTCCAGGGATCAAACCCACATCTCCTGTATCTCCTGCACTTCAGGCAGACTCTTAACCACTGAGCCACCAGGTTGTTTTTTTTTTTTTTTTCCTTGCCTTCACTTACTTGTCTCACACCCTACCCCCGCCTCAGGCGGCCGCTACCGTTCTATTCTCTGTATCTATGAGCTTATTTTGTTTTTTGTTTTTTTTTGGTGGCTTTAAGATTCCACATATAAGTGAGATCATAGGGCATTTGTCTTTCTGACTTATTTCACTTAGCATAATGCCCTCAAGGTCTATCCGATGTAGAAGTGTTGCAAATAGCAAGACCTGATTCTTTTTAATAACAGAATAATATTCTACTGTATATTATACCACCTTTTCTTTATCCATTCATCCATCGATGGACACTTAGGTTGTTCCTATTGAAAATAATGCTGCAACGAATATGAGGGTCCACGTTTCTTTCTGAACTCGTATTTTCATTTTCTTCAGATAAACAGCCAGGAGTGGAATTGCTTAACCATATGGTAGGGCTACCTTTAATTTTTTGAGGAAACGTCATGCTGTTTTTCATAGTAGCTGCACAATTTACATCTCCACCAACAGCCTCATTTCCACTTCTGGCTGGGGCTTGAAATAGGACCACCAGAGATGGAATTCATTCAACAAGTATTTATGGAGAAGTTAGTATGGGCTCTGGGCACTCTTTGGGGTGCAGCTAAAACAATAATGAATAACACGGTTCCTGGCCTAGAGGAGTACATAGTCCAGGAGGGCAGAGGAACTTGTAAATGGGAGTGCACAGGATGATGCAACTACTGCTAGGATCAGGCTGTGCTCAGGTCTACAGGAGAACACGGGAGGAGCCCCAAAGCCAGCCTCGAAGACCCAGGGAGGACGCCAGTACTCTTAACACTAAGCTCTAACACAGCCTCCCAGGACCTTGAGGCCTCTCATTCTCGGCAACTTCACGTGTCAGATATCCTGGTGATACAAAACAAACATGGGGAGCATTTATCTAGACTACCTTTGCCTCAAGTTATTTTAACCTATTATGGGAAACAAGGCCTTGGGGAAAAAAAGTTATGAATCCTGTACACTAATACCAAGCACATCACATTAAAAGGGTGTATGTCCCACAGGGATTCCTACAGTAACTAACACCAGAGTCCCAATCGGGGACTTGAGGGAGCTTGTTCCACATTAACCCAAACTCTGCCCTAGACTTTTTATAGTTTCCGGTGAATGGTTCCTCAGAAAGTGCGGGAGACGATGGCAACAGTTTTATAGATCATGAAACACTAGGAAGTCTTCACAGTCACTCCATGTTTCATTCCATCCATTTCACAAATGAGAAAACTGAGACTCTGTGAGGTCAAATTATGTGCTGAATTAAGGTCACTCAGCAGGTGGCAGAGCATAGCAGGTTTGAGTCCAGGCTCCGTGACCTCACGCTCTCTCCCATAAACACGGGGCTAATAGTAACCCCTACATGACGGCTGCCAATAGCTACCTATACATTCAGATTCAGCTGGAATCTGACTGGTGCTGGGAATCTTTTAGTCTTGATTAGCAGGTCTTTGGTGACAGCCAGTAATTAACTTAGGAGCCCAGAAACAGGCCTCAAGGAGAAAAACAAACGGTTTCAGCAGTGAGGCACTGAGACACCGTGCCAATGGCACGATAGTGCAGGCAGACTGTCTGATTGGACTGGATCACATAACTTCTCTGAGTTGCAGCTTCCTTGCCTTAAAAATGGCTCAGCTGGTAAATTTCACCTATATTTTACCGTAATTAAAGAGAAAAAGAAAAAGTAGATTGGGGAGGAAAGCATTAAAATCCAGGTAAATGCTGTGCTCAGATGGCTCCCACTTCTCCTTAAGTTCTCATTTGATTTGAAAGAAGGCAACATTAGAAATCACTAATAATAATAATAATAATGGTGGACACTTAGAGCTTACTCGGTATGAGGCACGGTTCACATACATTAACTTATCTAAGCCCATAAAGGAGGTACTATTAATATACCCATTTTAAAGATGAGGACAATGAGGCACAGAGCACTTAAAGGGCACAACCAAGATCACATCAGTAATGGGCAGAGTCACAATACAGAGTAGAGTCTAGCCCCAGTCTCGCGTGCACTCTTCCCCACCCCCACTGTCCTAGGAAAAGGAGACAAGCAGGCAGTTCTGGGAGAGGACCCACGACTGAAGGGAAGACAGGGACCCCAGATCTAAAGGCACAAGATACATTTAGCCAAGAAAAAAATTTAAGGTTTCTGTAAACCTTTTTGGAAAAAAAAAATGATTCACCTTCTCTTTAACCAATTTTCCTAAATAACTAATCATCATCCAAGAAAAGCAGTGGATAAGACACTTCTACTATATTAATCCTAGCTGGAACCTAGAGTCCTATTGCAACCTGGGAAACATGCTGTCCGCCCACTCTGGTAACCCACATGAAGGGTCGGCATCAGCAGTCCAAGCACCGCAGGATCCTAGAAATCCTGACAAACACGGAGCGGGGCTCTCAAGTCAGCAGATGCTGATGTGCGTCTTTATATTCCTGAATGTAAGATGCCCTGGGTGTCACTGGACCCTAAGAGAATGCCTGGATGCATCTCACACGGTACATGATTGGAACAGAAACTCCCGTAAAAAGCCTCTACCGAGCAAAGAGGAAGCAGAGTGTGTGTGCGTGCGTGCATGTGAGCATAAGCGTTTGTGCAGTACATAAGGTGAACAAACACACACACCAGCTGTCTGCATCTGCCATTTGAACTGACTGAGCTTTCAAGGAAGTCCTCTGGGCTAGCTTTAAGGAAGTTCCTGGGACTAAGAAGGGAACTTTCCCTCATTCTGTCTACAAAAGGAGCACACCAGTTCTACGTGTTTTCTAAGGGTCAGCTCTGACCTCAGTTTTGCATTTTGGGGGTTGGGTGGGGTGGGATGTTAATCAAATTATATCGAAGTCTTCTCCTCAACAAACTATGGAGAGGAGGTGAGAGAGATGGCAGCAAGGTGCTTTTGTATATTTTTTTAATGGAGAAGTCTGAATTCAAGGACCACGAGTACAAATTTTGTGACAAGACAAAGTGAGTTGCTAAGGCTGTGCTATTTTAAGATTAACTTTACAGCCCTGTGTGGCATGTTTTGGTTGGTGGTAATATAGTTTGGAGGCAGAGACAGTGATTAAAAGGACTCTTCTGGGCTTACCCTCATCTGCCTTCCCCATCACTCAGTGATCAGAGAACAGACTAGAAGGCTTTGCATCAGGTGATGCCACCACGACTGCCTCACGACATGAAGACACACCTGGGCTCCAGAGACAATTGAGCTGGATGCCAGTGGGGCACTGAGTGGACACCTGTCTCCCAAGTGGCTGCAAAGCAAGAGCTCCTCTAAGTTTTTTAATATCAAAAACATCTGGATACATTAACTTTATAAGTTTTCAGCTTGACAGATACCCATTATGTAGCTCAGGATCAATTATATTGCCTGTGCACTGAAATAACTAATGAAAATAAGTTCAAAGAGACTTTCAAAATATAAATTTCGAGCTGAAGATACATCAATGACTATTTCTGCACTATGTTCTCTATCCTGGCCCTTCCACAAATTAGGGATAATTGTACTTGCAAGACACTTACTTCAGAGGTTGGTGAGAGGATCATGTTTGCAAAGCTTGTTGGTTTTTTGTGGATGAAAGGTTTTTGATTAGTACAAATTATAAATTATGACTATTCATTAGAAAGAACAAATGAACCACTTCATCCCCTAATGCATCTCTGACATCGACTATTGTACGCAAGAGGACAGTCTTAGAGGACACACCCCGTTCACAGCACAGCTGTTAAACAAAACCACATCCCTCTACTTTAAAAAGGAACACTTCAGAGCAGCCTGAAAACCCTGAAAAGTCAGTCCCAGATTTCTTTGTCCCTTTATCTAAAAGCAGGAAAGAATATAATTAGAAACGTGGATAAGAAGCCTCGGCCATTGTGCCCGGTTATAAGCTTCAGATGTCTGGCTCCCATCTCGATAATGGCCACCTTCTTGATCAGTGCCCCTTTACAAAGCAAGTTCCTACTTCACAGGCAGGGTGGGGTCAGGGTTTCTGGAACAGAGAATAAAGTGAAATCCTCCCCAAAGGAGCCGCTCCATGCAGTCCATCATTGTGGAGACCTGATACCATTCTCCCCTGTGGCACAAGCCAGACGTCATCTCTTAAGGACCGTTTCTCATCCATGGCATTTCTCTAAGGTGTGTTACATACAGCCTACTTGCTCCTATGGTCCCTGTGCTTGTATCGTTTTAAGAGTCTGCTTACTCAGAATCATACAGTCTACGCCCTTTGTGCTAAGTGGTCAGTACCATCAGATTCTCAAGGTTGCACCGTCTCTGTCTCTCAGTATACGATTATCTATAGCGGTGTAAACTGGAAAATTGTGTTCATATCAATGTTCCCCATTAATTTTCATTAAGTTGATCCTTTTTGATAAATAAGTCAACATTTCCAATGAGAGGACGAGGAGGAAGAAGAAGAAGGGGGAGAGAGGGAGGGAGAGGAGAATGAGAACTGACGTATACAAACGTGAACTAAGTGAAACGTGGAAGTCGCTCAGGCATTCTGACTCTTTGTGACCCCATGGACTATACAGTCCACGGAATTCTCCAGGCCAGAATACTGGAGTGGGTAGCCTTTCCCTTCTCCAGGGGATCTTCCCAACCCAGGGATGGAACCCAGGTCTCCCACACTGCGGGGGGATTCTTCACCAGCTGAGCCACAAGGCAAGCCCTTTGGGACTATTATAATTGATCAGAGATTTCAGTAGAAAATGATGTTTCCCTAGGTAGCAGTTTTATTGAGATGAAAATCCACATGCTACACAATTCAGCCAGGTAAAGTGTGCAGTTCAATGTGTTTTAGTAAGTTCACAGAGTTGGGCGCCCATCACCACAGTCAATTTGAAAGCATCTTCATGACTCCGAACTGAAACTCCACATCTGCTAACTCTCATCCTCCCAGACCTCCATCCCCTCCAGTCCTAGGCAACCAACGATCTGTCTATTTCTGTCTCTCTAGATTTCTATACTCTGGACATTTCAAATACATGGAGCCAGACACTATGTGTTCTTCTGAGACTGGCTTCTTTCACTTGGAATAACGTTTCCAAAGTCAGTCACGTTGTTAAATGTATCGGTATTGTATTCTTTCTTACTGTTCATATATGTATGTAATATTCCATTATATGTATGTATCACATTTTATGTATGCATTCACTGACTGATGGGCATTTGAGCTGTTTCCAGTTTTCTGCTATTATAGATAGCCAAATATTGCTGCCATGAGCATGCATGCATAGACTTCTGTGGGAACATACACTGGCATTTCTCTTGAGTATAGATCTAGGGGCAAGACTGCCGGATTATAGAGTAACTCTATGTTTAATCTTTTGAGAAACTGCCAGACTGTATTCAAAACGGACTGTACCTTCCCTCCAGCAATGTATGAGGGTTACAAAGGCTTTTCTGACTCAAGACTAACAGACATCAGTATCAAAGAGTAATTTTAAAAATACATAATTCAAAAAGAAGACATCACAATTAAAATTTTTAAATACTTAAAACCAAAGTACAAAGAAAATACTACTATCAGAACTATTAGGAGGCTTCAAAAGTGGTTCTTTGATGGATATTTATAACCTTAACTCAATTATATTCTGCTGCTGCTGCTGCTGCTAAGTCGCTTCAATCATGTCTGATTCTGTGCCACCCCATAGACGGCAGCCCACCAGGCTCCACCATCCCTGGGATTCTGAGGAAGGGGCAAAAAGTAAAACTATCAATGAACAAAGCAACAAGTCAGAAAGAGAACTACAGAATAACCCAGATATTTGAAGAAAGGAGGTAAAAGAGAGAAGCATAAGCTAACAAAACATGACAAAAAAGAAAGCACATATAAATTCTATTACAAATAAAATGAGACCCTATCTACTGATGAAGCAAACACTTAAAAGATGAGAAAAACATTGTAATAACCTCATATTTATAAATTTCTTAGAAAATGTAACTTTCCAAAACTGACCCACAAAGAAAGAGAAAGACTGAATTCTCTTCTGTAATGGTTTAAAAATGGGATTGTCAGTGTTTTTTTAAAAAAATCTTACCAAAAGGGAAACATGAGGCCTGAAAGGGCTTTAAAGGCAAATGCTATAGAATAGTCAAGAAACAGATTATCCAAATCTTTTACAAATTCTTAATAGAAAAAAGGTGAACACTTCTTAACACATTCTGTGAGGCTGGTATAACTTGATACTAAAATTAGACAGAAAATTATAGGCTAATCTCATTCATGAATCAAGATACAAACTCCAAACCAAAATTAACATCAAGGTGAACATAGCAATATTTTTAAAAACTAAAACTTCACGGCTAGCTCGGGTTTATCACAAAATGTAATCAAAAACATGACCAGGAATTTTTCATGAAAATTCAGCAAAGGGCTAAGAATAGCAAAGGCTCTACTCAAAATCTAGCTTAAAAGATTTGTCTTATCAATTTTGTAATTAATAATTAAGATAGTTCATTGGTACAGTGATAGATAAACACAGCTAAGGCATGAAGCAATGAGCCTAGAAAGAGACCTATGCAAGTATGAAAACTTACTATATGACAGAGGTTACATTATATCACTAGATCCCTGGAACACTGGATTATTCATAAAAACAAAAATAAAGTCAGATCCTTACGTAACAAACACAAACCAATTCTATTTAAAGCTTTTAACGTAAAAGGCAAAACTCCTTTATCGTTTTTATTGCCAAGAGAGAGGAAGATAATTAGTGATCCTGGATTAATCTACGTAAGATACAAAATGAACAAACCATAAAGAAAAAGTTTAATAAATTCAACCACATTAAATTTTAAAACTTCTCACCAAAAGAAACAATAAAGAATTTTTAAAAAGCCATCAAAGGCAAGAAAAACATTTGTTATACATATAACTGTCAAAGGATTAGCAACCAAAATACATCAAGAATTCCTTAAAATCAGGAAGGGAAAAAAACAGAAGTCTCAATAGGATAATTAGCAAAAGATCTAAATAGGCATTTCACAGAAGAGAAACACAAACAGTCAACAAACATATGAAAATTACTCCTATCGCATTAGTAATCAAGAAAATGCAAATTAAAATCGCAAGATGCCATTTCATACTTTCAGAATTGGCAAAAAATGTATACCTTGAAATAGGCCCATCCTGCTTTGAAATAAAGAACTACAGTTCTCTTCAAAATTCCAGAAGGCGCCTAGAGAGGCTCTTACACACAGGTATCCAGAGACATGCAAGGGTGTACAAAGCAGCACTGTTTACAACAGGAAAATAATGTCAACAACACACTGCCCAGCTACAGGAAAATGAAAAGAATACACGGCCATACAATGCCATACCACGGGCAGAAAAGCAGCGCTGACCTACGGCCGTGTGGCTCAATATAGATTAATCTCAGGAGCACACTGTTGACTGAGAAAAATAATTCCTGCAAGAATCCATACAGTATGATACCACTTATAAAATGGTCTAAACAGGCAAAAACTAAATAATATATTGCTTCAGGACACACAAGCATGTGGCAAAACTACCCCCAAAAGCAAAAGAAAAATAAACACCATTGTTCACATAGTAGACAATGCTGAAAAGAAGGCCTAGGAATGCGATGGGGGAGAGGGGAAGCATGCCAAGGGCATCCACATAATTGGTAAAGCTCTAGTTCTTAAGCTGAGGGGTGGCTTCCTCTTATTCTTAGGTTTTGTAACTTAAATTTATTTTATATAATCCCTTTCATGGGTCATATATTTAATTCTTTTAAAAAAGAACGCTTATAATGTCTCTAGAACATCAGCCTTATACCTGGTTTTATTAAGAGAGACTATGGATACTAACTTTTACCTTTCATTTAAGACCAAGTTATTCCAAGCACCTCTCCTAGGCATTTAATTATACATACACAGATACAAGTTAATCACCAGTCTACTACATTTTTTTAAGTTATACTGTGTCAATCTAGAACTGAAAATAGTCATTTTCATTACAGAGGCCATGATTCAAACCTCTTTCTCCCTATTCTGTTAAAAGCTACTCTTCAGAAGCCTTGTAAATAATAAAACCCAAAGGTTGTTCAATGAGTCTTAGAGGGTCTCTGCTAGGAAGTTGAACATGATAGCCTTTTGTTGTTTGTGCCACCCAGATAATGGATTTTATTATGGTAGCCCTAGGAAATTAATGTATCTGCTATGAGAGTTACCTCTGTATGTGGTAGGTGCGTAATTAAACCTCACTGGGTAATTCTGTGAGTTTCTGGGAGACCCTCTCTTTGAGAACCTCTGGCCACTGTTCTCTGGAGGTGGGAAGGGCCTCTCCCCATCTGCTCCAGCTGGTTACTTACAACTAACGGCCCTCCCTATTCCCCAACCCTTAGGCTTCCAGCAATCCTCCCCATAGATTTTCTCTGTGGGAGTCCCTTGGCCCCTCCACGTGGTTCTCATAGAAGAGATACTCTGTGAAAAATCCCAGGCTGCTCCTTAGCACAGGGTCCAATTTGGGACAGCACACACTTTTGCCCCACGATGGAGGAAGCGTCAGTAGACTCCAGGCTGGCTGTGTCTTCTTTCCTTTGTCAGCCAGGCAGCTCCTGCCACATCCTTACTGCTGCTGCTAAGTCACTTCAGTCGTGTCCAATTCTGTGTGACCCATAGACGGCAGCCCACCAGGCTCCCCCGTCCCTGGGATCCTCCAGTCAAGAACACTGGAGTGGGTTGCCATTTCCTTCTCCAATGCATGAAAGTGAAAAGTGAAAGTGAAGTCACTCAGTCGTGTCTGACTCTTAGTGACCCCATGGACTGCAGCCCACCAGGCTCCTCCGTTCGTGGGATTTTCCAGGCAAGAGCACTGGAATGGGGTGCCATTGCCTTCTCCTGCCACATCCTTATTAGACTTTAAAACTACACAGGCAGGAATTACACACCAGTCCTTACACTTTCCAGATTCCAGGAACAGGTGTTAAATTCTCCAGGTGCTCTCCATGATTTTCCCTCAATGTTCCTTTCCTGCCAGCCTTTCCCTCTACTTCTCCTCCAAGGCCACCTGTCCTAACACTCTCCTTACATACACACTCAGGGGCTTCAATCTGGACTCACCTTCCTTCCTGGCTCTTTCATCTGCCCGGGGTCAGAAGCTCCTGCACGACACCATTCTGCTGCTGCTGCTGCTAAGTCGCTTCAGTCGTGTCCGACTGTGTGTGACCCCATAGAGGGCAGCTCACCAGGCTCCACCGTCCCTGGGATTCTCCAGGCAAGAACACTGGACTGGGTTGCCATTTCCTTCTCCAATGCATGAAAGTGAAAAGTGAAAGTGAAGTCGCTCAGTCATGTCCGACTCTTTGCAACCCCATTGACTGCAGCCCACCAGGCTCCTCTGTCCAAGGGATTCTCCAGGCAAGAGTATTGGAGTGGGGTGCCATTGCCTTCTCCGGACACCATTCTGAGTCCCAGCCAAAAATCCCCTCTTGCTCCTCTGAGTTCTCAGAGCTCCCTACCTGGATCAGTGCTGGGGCCCTGAGCACTTACCACCTTGGATTAGAATTATCTTCTCTGTTCTACTGGATGATGAGTGACAGTCACTCAGATGTATCCAACTCCTTGCAAGCCCATGGACTGTAGCCCACCAGGCTCCTCTGTCCCTGGGATTCTCCAGGCAAGAATACTGGAGTGGGTTGCCATTTCCTTCTCCAACTGGATGACAAGCTTCTTGGATTACAATATAGTTATGTCCTAAGGTTTCCCTGGTAAAGAATCTGCCTGCAGTGCAGGAGACCCCAGTTTGCTTCCTGGGTCGGGACGATCCCCTGGAGAAGGGATAGGCCACCCACTCCAGTATTCTTGGGCTTCCCTTGTGGCTCAGCTGGTAAAGAATCTGCCTCTAAGGCGGGAGACCTGGGTTTGATCCCTGAGTTGGGAAGGTCCCCTGGAGAAGGGAAAGGCTACCCACTCCAGTATTCTGGCCTGGAGAGTTCCATGGACTGTACAGGCCATGGGAGTCGCAAAAAGTTGGACACAACTAAGCGACTTTCATTTTCACTCATGTTCTAAGGACCTCTGTACTGCTCACAGCGCCCACACTGACAAGCACTATAGAAAGGCACTCAACTACTGCTGAAAGAATTTTTGTACAACGTGCATGTGTTTTAACAATGCACGTAACTCATTCTTTGGTGACGGGAAAGACTGACAAAGAGGGCTAACATGTATGAGTTATAGGTTTGATTTATAGATGTGGCTTTATGGATTTTCTCTTTTTACAGTAAAACAAAGTCATGATTTTTTAAATGGCCTTTTTTTTTCCTTCAGAAAGCAAAAATATGCATATTAAAAACTTAGAAACATTTTTCTAAAATCTATTCCCTTATTAGCCAATCATATCTTATATCAAGTTCACAATGAGCAAGATAAATCTGATCATCTTACAGCAACACTTTCTCTTAAGAGTCCAGCCTTTAAGATGACAAAGGTTTTTTTTTTTAATTTTTTATTGTTTTACTTTACAATACTGCATTGGTTTTGCCACACATTGACATGAATCCACCACAGGTGTACATGAGTTCCCAACCCTGAACCCCCCTCCCACCACCCTTCCCATATCATCTCTCTGGGTAAGATGACAAAGGTTTTATCTTGTTTCTATTTTATGCTCACTTTTGTAGGGTAATTGAATGGAATGTCTAAACATCTATATAGCCACTTGTTTATTCTTATTGCAAAGCCCCAGAGAGCACATGCTTTATCCAAATGGATGTCCCTAAGTATTAAAATCCTGCTGCGTTCTTAAAGTTCTATTTTTATAGAGATTCTTTGTAGACATAGACCTTCAAATGAAACAGGATTTAGGGACAAGAACTTTGATTTATGTGTGTATGAAATGAAAACCACAGGAAAAGAACACATCTGGGGTTTTAAACACACACCCAGTTGGCTTCCCAGGCGGTGCAATGGCAAAACAACGTGCCTGCCAAAGAAGGAGACATGGGTTCAATCTCTGGGTCTGGAGGACCCCCGGAGGAGGAAATGGCAACCCATTCCAGTATTCTTGCCTGGAAAATTTCATGGACAGAGGAGTCTGGCGGGCTACGGTCCATGGAGTCGCAAGGAGTCGGACACGACAGCGCACACATGCCAGGTGGTAATGAACCACCTAGTTAAATATTATAACCCTAAACTTGCACTTGCCACATTTTATTGGTAGCCAAGCATGGGTCCATGGTGTTGCACACACTGTTGGCTGTCTCTTTGAAAACCATCTGCCTCTCACTTTTTCCTTACTTATCAAATAACCAAGTCACCTTAGGAGTCAGGTGGTCAGGCAACTGCTGGCATGCTGGGTCCCCCAGACTTACCAGGTGTAATTTTTTACTATTCAACCTCTCTGTGGCCATCGTGTTCCTCTTTTCAGTGACTGGTCTATGCACAAGCATGTGAAGAAATTCCAGTTAGAGAGATTTAAAGGGATGTCTTCTGTCTTCACACGTCATCTGAAGCTCTTCTAGGAAACTCCTCCTCTTACAAAAAGGACAGGAAAATGGAGCATGAACCCCCTTTTCCTGTCAGTGAATCCTGAAATTGAGGACTTAATGCACGAAATTGTGGCAGTCATCCAGGACCAACGAGGGATGTTTCCAAAGCTGAGAACGGCAGAGGAGAAAGACAGGAAGAACCCAAATTCTTGATGATTTTTTTTTTTTTTGAGTCACTGAATTAATTACCCTGGAACCTTCTGACTTCTAATTATGAGAAAGAATACATGCTCCTATTTTTTAAGCCAATTTTAGTTGAGATTTCTGTTACTTGCTCCTAAATTCTCCTAAATAATCTGCATATTGGATCTCATTAAATCCTTACAACAATGGTGTGAAACAGGCATTTTTCAAATGAAGCAAACGAAATAGCAAATAGTTAAACTTCTGTGCCAAGGTCACACATCCATAAACAGTATAACTGGATCTGAAACCAGGTCTGATGCCAAATTTGGTGTTTCTTCCCAGGAAACCTGATGCCACACACAAAGCCTAGAGCAAGAAAACACTGTCAAATCATCCTGACATTCTTAACGAGCCTACGGCAACCATGCAATCATGGAAACAGACTAGCCACAGAGTGCAAATACTCATTCTGTCCAAGACTCCAGGATTATGGCTAAATCTCTTAACATTTCTCAGTTAGGAGTCATAAAGGCCGTAATTTAAATCAAGCAACTTCAAGACAAAGCTAAAAATATTAAGAGGCAACCATTCTCCCACAACTATCTAGCACTGTGAGTGATACACAGCCAACCAAATGCTAGCTTGTCCTTAAGGAAAGGAACCTGTTCACCTGAAAATCGGAGTCATTACAGTATGTGAAATAGCTAAAGAAACACACGAAGGATTATACCCTTGGTTCAGTTCAGTTGCTCAGTCATGTCTGACCCTTTGCGACCCCATGGACTACAGCTCACCAGACTTCCCTGTCCACCACCAACTCCCAGAGCCTGCTCAAACTCATGTCCATTGAGTCAGTGATGCCATCCAACCATCTCATCCTCTGTCGTCCCCTTCTTCTTCTGCCTTCAATCTTTCCCAGCATCAGGTTCTCTTCCAGTGAGTCAGTGCTTCACATCAAGTGGCCAAAGCACTGGAGTATCAGCTTCAGCATCAGTCCTTCCAGTGAACATTCAGAACTGATTTCCTTTAGGATAGACTGGTTGGATCTCCTTGCAGTCCAAAGGACTCTCAAGAGTCTTCTCCAACACCACAGCTCAAAAGCATCATTTCTTCAGTGCTCAGCTTTCATTATAGTCCAACTCTCACATCCATACATAACTACTGGAAAAACCATATCCTATATTAGCCTAAATATAGCATGAGACTCCAGGTAGTATGGATCTCCCATCCAGGCGTCACACGTCACTCAACAGCCAACAAAATATCTCATGCCTCCTATGTATTGGCTTCAAACATATGAAATTGCTAATATCTAACCTTCTGGGGGGAGGCTTCCCTGGTGGCTCGGTGGCAAAGAATTCTTCTGTCAATGCAGAACATGCAGGTTCGATCCCTGGGTCAGGAAGATCCCCTGGAGAAGGATATGGCAACCCATTCCAGTATTCTTGTCTGGGAAATCCCATGGACAGAGGAGCCTAGTGGGCTACAGTCCATGGTGTCACATAGAGTTGGGCACGACTTAACGACTAAATAACAACAAATCTTTTTTTTTTTTAAACTAAAAATGGCAATTTTGTGTGTTTCAACCTAGCTAGACCCAGATGCAGTCGAAAATAGAAAGCATGATGTAGTGAGAGAGTCAGAGAGGTTCAGAGAGGTAGATCTCAGTAACGATCCAGTGGACAAGTGCTCAGCAGGAAGGCATGTACTGGGCGGAGTAAGGGCATATGGGCCGGGGAACACTGAGGCTAAACTTGTGGAGTCAGGGAAGGCTGCCCCAAAGAGGAGTTAAACTGACTTAAACTCAGTTAAACTGAGTTCTCAGTGGGAAGCAGTTTTCATATGATTGATTTCTTAAACCTCTGAAGATCTGTATTTCTAAATGAATGCTCATACTCCTTTCTATTTTTACCCATCACACACGTCTGGAAAGCCAGCTGTTGTATATTAATTAATTCTTTTAACAGGGTTACAATGAGTGGTTTATACAGAAGACATGTACAAATGCACCCTTTAATTATCACCCATCCATTAAGGTGAGAATTAGTATCCCCACTTTTACTAATGAAGTTACAGAGGCTCAAACAGATACCCAAGAACATGTAGCCATTTAGTAGCTGAGTCTGGAAAAAATTATGGTAGGAAATAAGATGAAAAACAATAGCAGGATTTCCATATAATCAATGGCTTACATGCCCTATGTTGAAAAATACAAAAATCACAACCTCCAAAGGAAAAAACGTGTTTAATTCAGTGTTAGTTGCTCAATCATAGCTGACTCTTTGTGACCCCATGGACTGTAGCCCACCAGGCTTCTCTGTCCATGGGATTCTCCAGGCAAGAATACTGGAATGGGTTGACATTTCCTTCTCCAGGGGATCTTCCTGACTCAGGGATCGAATCCATGTCTCCCACCTTGCAGGAAGATTCTTTACCATCTGAGCTACAAGGGAAGCCCTGTTTAATTCTACTTCAAGGCAAAAATCTATCCTGGTTGCTAAGCAGGCTCAACGAGGCCACCATAATGTTACCCAAATGGTGCCAGTAAGAGTCGGAGCTCCAATAACATTCAAAGACTAAGGCAGAAACCAAACAAGTCAAAAGAGGGGTCTGGAGAAGCTTATTAGGTCCTTTGAAATCAACTTTAAAAAAACACCTGAGATGTCTAGGTCTCCACAAAGAGCTGCACTCTCAAATGATAATCATTTCAGCACCTTCTTCCAGGAGTTCCTAAAAACTGCAGGAAGGCAGAGCTGAAAGCAACTCATAGACTGCAGTAGATCCTGCGGGCTCTTCATCAGAAACAAACGTAGCCCCTCATCTTCAGCAGCCCACCTCTACTGGGTTTCCTGGCTTTCCTGGCAGGTGGTGTGGCCACATGACTCAGTGAGGCCCAGAGAGGTTGAGTCACTTTCCCAACATAACACAGCTTTTTTGTGAGAAAAAAAAAAATGGAATGACTCCAGGTTTTCTGACTCCCAGATCTGACTGCCTTGGCTCTGATAGCGTAGAAGGAAAATCAAACTTAACCTCAGAAAAATACTTGAACTGTACTTTCAACTAGCTAAATTATACTATGAGGACAGAGATGTGACCTAGAATTTGGACTGTCTTAAGTGGGCCAGGATACATTTCTTAAGAATCATTTCACTGAGCTTAAAAAAATTATTAAAGACATTTTTAAAACACCGCCCTTAATTTCTTCTTCTATCACCCACCACTGTTGTTATAAAAATCTAGGTCTCAAGTAACGAGGGATATACTTTGTTATTCAGCAAAGCTAACAGATTATTTTTAATCATTGTACTAGTTATACACTTTCAATTACACAGAGGGAAAAAAAAATCAAATCCCTTTTAATTCTACTTTCCTTAACCCTGAAGGAGATTTCTTCCAGATTTCACCAGCTGATACAATTCAAATGAAAAAAAGATCCTTCCTTTATTACTTAAAGGGAGCTGTAAATCAAATGTCGACCTCAGGGGCATGAGGACAAAGGGAGAGAGGGAGGGAGGGCTCATTTGCTTATTAAGTTTCCATAAAAAATTAAGAATAACAAGCAGATCTGAATCTGCCCACAACTGAAGTCTCGTATCAGTTGCTACTGAAACGTGAAAGACTGTTCTTTACAGACAAACTGCAATCAACCTAACTTTCTGTTGTCTAGCGTACATACGTGCTGCTCCAATTGATGAGATGTTATTAATAAAGGAAGAGATGGCTACCAATTAAAGCAAGCCCGACTTAATCACATTAATCCAGAGCAAGTCAAAGGCTTCAATTTTCAAAATAATTTTGGGCTTAATGCCTTCGAGATGGGCAGACTGCTCCATTGAGGCAGCAGCTGGTCCAATTTAAGCTGCATTGTGAGGCCAGAATTGTCAAGTCCTTACAGAAACAAGGACGCTTGACAGTTTTCAGGATGCAACCAAAACTGCTGAGACAAAGGAAACTGCAAGAAATTGAAAGGGCCCGGAACAATCACAAGGCAGCCGACTGTTAGCGGACTCTGTGTGATTAACCAGTTCTCCCTGTCGGGATAGGGTGGCATGCACTCACTGCGACTGTGCCCCCGGCCACTGAGCCCCCAGCAGCTGCTGCAGGAAGCAGTCAGGAGCCACTCCTTTGGGCGATTAGAAAAAGGCTGGTCCCTAGTGGAGGGCATCCCACACACGCTCCTCCACAGGCATGGGGGCTGTGCTGACCCAGACATGGACAGAGGGGCTGGACCAGCACCCACAGAGAAAGACTGCTGGAGCATCTGATGGCCAGAAGGGGCGAAACTCTTGAGAAGGGGTCTGCCGCAGGGGGATTTGATTTTCCTGAGCAATTTATCTGAACAATTTTCTATGCAACTAACTGAAAAAGTAGTTCAAAAACAAACATACAAAACCCAAGTTCTAGGCTGTGAATTAAGAGCTCTAATTTCTAATCCCAGATGTGCAGCTCTGCTTGTGTGATGCTGGGCAACTCACTTTATTCACTGGACCCTACTTTCTTCATGAATCGAACCAAGGTCCCAGTCCATTGTTACATGGTTTGCCAACAGCAGAGCTGACCGACTCCAAACGTCCCTCACACATACACATTCTCCATCGAATCAGGAGATGCCGCTGCACGGTAGGCGCTGGGATTCTGGGACCAGTATGCCTGGGATGGAAAATTAGTTCTGCCCCTCACAGGCTTCCCAGGTGGCTCAGGTGGTAAAGAGTCTGCCTGCAATGCAAAAGACCTGGGTTTGATCCCTGGGTTGGGAAGATCCCCAGGAGAAGGGAACAGCAACCCACTCCAGTATTCTTGCCTGGAGAATCCCATGGACAGAGGAGCCTGGCCAGCTACAGTCCACGGGGTCGCAAAGAGTCAGACACGATTGAGTGACTAACACTTTCACTTTCTGTCCCTCACTCCTATTACTATCGTTATTGCTACTTGTTTCGCTACTGAACAAAGAAGAGCCTCTACCAAGGAACAGTTTTTCATGATTGCATTTGTTGTCGCTCTCCAACTTTTTACAAGCCCCTTATGCTGGAAAGGAAAACACATCCAATTTCAAACAGTAAAATCACGAGACCAGGCCTGAACTAAGAAAAGGACGCCCTCAGGGACAACAGTGACCTTGGTCCTGATCCCAGCTCCTCTGCTTCGACAGTTGTAGGCGCCATTTCTGAAACTTTGGTGTGGAATTAGCTTAGAATCACTTGGTTTATTGTACAATGCATGCATGCATGCATGCTAGGTGGCTTCACTCGTGTCTGACTCTGAGACCCCATGGGCTGTGGCCTGCCAGGCTCCTCTCTCCAAGAATACTGGAGTGAGTTGCCATGCCCTCCTCCACGGGATCTTCCCAACCCAGGGATCGAACCTTTGTCTCATGTCTCCTGCATTGGCAGGTGGGTTCTTTACCACAAGCGCCACCTGGGAAGTCCTTATGGTACAATATGTTGTGTTTTCTCATCTTAGTGCTTTGGGTATATGTGCTTTTATTCTGATGACAGTAATATTCTGTCGATATTACTCCTGCTTTTTGGCGTATTACAAGAAATTTTTAGAAAAAAGGGCATTTGGAATAGAAAAGATAGCAATTAAAATGTATTCTAATAGTTAAACCAAATGAAAATAACATATTTATATGTAACGTCAATTAATTCCAATATTATTGTAATAGCCCTAGGAAGCAAACCAATAAATGTTGGTCCAAATAATATGAGTTTTAATTGAGTGAAATAACTTCATTGAGTTTTAAAGCAACTCAAAAGAGATGGATGGATAATGCGCCGATAGGTAAGTAAGTGGGGGTAGGTGTGGGCAGACACAATACCACACAATAGCTAGCACCTCACACAACACACACACTCCAGGTATTCTGGAAAAGCTCACGGCTTCTCCAGATTGGAGCAGTCCTTGGAGATGTTCTGGCTCCACCCCTTATCCTGGGAGAACCCCCACAACTTCACCGAGGATCACCCTAGCCTGCGTTTCATCGTTCTCAGTCACAAGACAACTGTAACATTTGGAGATAAGCGTCTGAGTTCCTCGGGGATCTGCCAAAATCTGCCTCTCTGTCCCTTCCACTAGTCTTATTCCCCCTCAGCAACATGCAGTCATGACTTTGTACTTCATGCGGCAGGTCTTTATTTGAAAACAACGCGCTCCCATCCCCCACCACACACACCCAGGCCTCTGACTGAGCATTTGGAATTTAACCACAATAGTAGGTTGGAAGGCTTCTGGATCTGATAGAAGTAGCAGTTACTAAGCCATTGCTACTTAGCTCCAAAGTCACCCTTCCCTCCCACTTTGCGACAATGGAGGTATAAATACCCTTCTTGGCCAGATGCCGTGATTTTAAACCTTGCATGGAAGGACACTTACAGAACAATTACAATAAAAACATCAAAGATCACAGATCACAGATCACCACAGCAAATATAATAATGATGATGCTGATGAAGGAGAGAAAGTTTCAAATAATGCACAGCTGCCTCTCACAAGGCTCATGAGGGTGCATCCACAGACAGGAAGCCACTAAATCCAGCTGGCCCTAGCTCCAGGATCATACCGTCAGCCCCCAGTTCTCTGTATCAGGCTGTGATTTTATTGTGCATCTCAGAGAACAGGGAAGTCCAAGGCGAGGGAGACAGACAGGGATTGGTTGATTGGTGAAGCATTCAGAACACACACAACACTTATTAAGTTGGCCACCTTGGATGGGCACGGTTCATGGTGCCCCAGAACGATTGTAACGTCACAGATCACAGACCATCACAGCAATTATTATTACAGTGATGATGATGATGATGAAAAAGTCTGAAATAATGCAAGAACTACCAAAAGGTGGCACAGAGACACAAGGTGAGCAAAAGCTGTTGGAAAAAACAGCACCAGCAGGCTAGCTTGCCACGGGACTGCCACAAACGTTCTGTCTGTAAGAAACGCGGTGTCTGCAACGTACAATAAAGCAAACTGCAGTAATGCAAGGTCTGAATGTATAAATTACTATTCTAATCTATGGAGAAGAAGAAACAGCCAAAATAAGGTACAGACTCCTGGGGAGTGGGATTTAAGGTAGAGTAGAATAAGGAAAAGGAATATTACTTTGATTTTTATTTTGATTTATTTTCCTTTTATTTTGCTTTTTAACCATATTCATATAAAATTTGGTAAGATAACTCACCATAACTTAGACTAAAACAACAGACAAACAGATTCTGTTGACTAATAACTTGGTCATAACTGTAATCTCAAATCTGTACACAAATTGTCTTTAAGAATGACTTTGAGGACTTCCCTGCTAGTCCAATATTTAAGACTGCACACTCCCAGGGCAGGGGGCAGGGGCCAGGGTTTCCCTGGTTGGGGAACTAAGATCCTACATGCTGAGGGCACAGACAAAAACTTAAAAAAAAAAAAGGAATGAATTTGATAATTCTGCTTTTATTTAATCTACTGTTGAATAGGCCATCATCCGTCATGGTTACTTATATCAATCCTAAAACCCATTCTCTGACTAGAGTCATATTTAAATTTAGAACATTAAAATGCGGTACTTTCTAACTTGTGGAGTTCCTCCCAGATCTACTGCAGAGCACTGCATTAATTCCCTCAGCAGACATTTACTGGGTATCTGTTTCATGCCAGCTCCTAGATTAGTCTCTAGTGATTGGGAGACAAGTAAGACACAACTTCTGTGTTAAGGTGCTTAACAGCTTAGACTGAAACACAGGCTTATAAATCTACATAAAATAGACATGTGGAGGCTTTACTACAGAATCTGTATTTGAGCGAGGTCTTAAAGCATGAATCTGTAGCGCAACAGCCTTCAAACTGCCAGTCTTTAATCAGCAAAACTCTCTTTATCATTTTTTCTAATTAAACTTGGGTTAACATTTCCATTACATGGATAAGGCAATGGGTAAGTTATACATTATTTTTTCTATGTGTTTTCTTTAAAAAGAGAGAGAGAGAGAGACATACTTGTTATTACTTGTTATCTTTCTATGGAAAACAAATAGAAACATGGCCCTCAACCAAAGAATATAGGGTGCCTTTTATTTTGAATTTTGCAACTCAGTGAATCACCTTGAAGCAAAAATAGTTATTGATAGGCGGATGTTTATTTTAGAATCTGCTATACAAGCAAAACTTCCAAAGATATATATATAACAAACCATTTTTTTCTGACAATGTCAAATTTAAGGAAGACCAGGGAATTCCCCGGCAGCTCAGTGGTTAAGATACCACTCTTCCACTGCAGTGGGCATACGTTCAATCCCTGGTTGGGGAACTATTAATAAGATCCCACATTCTGAGCCAAAAAATAGAAAAAAGAAAGACCAAATCTCCAATGTGAAGCTCGAATGTTAAGTTTTCCAGTTCACTGCTGCTGCTGCTGCTGCTGCTGCTGCTAAGTCGCGTCAGTCGTGTCCGACTCTGTGGGACCCCATAGACGGCAGCCCACCGGGCTCCCCCATCCCTGGGATTCTCCACAGGCAAGAACACTGGAGTGGGTTGCCATTTCCTTCTCCAATGCATGAAAGTGAAAAGTGAAAGTGAGGTCGCTCAGTCGTGTCCGACTCTTAGCGACCCCATGGACTGCAGCCTACCAGCCTCCTCCATCCATGGGATTTTCCAGGCAAGAGTACTGGAGTGGGGTGCCATTGCCTTCTCACAGGAGAACAAATAACGTATAGTAAAACATATATATGCAATCTAGAAAGATGGCACTGATGAACCGATTTGCAGGGCGGCGATGGAGACGCCGACACAGAGCACAGACTTACGGACGTGGGGACGGGGGAAGAAGGAGAGGGCGAGACAAATGGAGATAATAGCACGGAAGCATATACACTAACATGTAAATAGAGAGCCAATGAAAACTTGCTGTTTGACTTAGGGAACTCAAACAAGGGCTCTGCAACTACCTAGAGGGGTGGAAAAGGGCGGGGGGGAGGTTCAAGAGGGAAGGTACATATGTATACCTATGGCTAATTCACTTTCACGACAGAAACCAAACCAATATTGTAAAGCGGTTATCCTTCAATACAAAACAGAGTTTTTTTAAAAAGAATATACTACTTCTATAGTAACGAAAAAATCTCTCTCCTCCACTGTTTAAACAATACTCTACACATGTGCGTCATCTTCTTTGAAACTCAAACCCACAGGGTAGCTGTAAAGACGATCTTTCCATGACCATATAGAGAGCAAGCGGGAGCAGCAAAGCTGATGGCCGTGTCTTTTGCCTCAAATCCCATGCTTTTTGTCACTGTGCCCTTGCCTCCCCACAGGTAACACTTTCCTGTGTCCACGCTAGCCTACGCCTGAAGCATCCAGCCAACAAGAATTAACAACGCTGTTCCAACTTTAGAAAAGTGATCCTGTCATCAGTAACACGCTTCCTTTTTCATAAATGGTTATATAACCTGATGTAGTCCTGATTTTGCTCAAAGTTCTGTTTCTTTAAGAAAAGAAAATCCTTTGAGCCTTTATTTTCCCACTGGAAAATAGTTGACAAAGGGCTGTCTTACAATGAAACCATTTAAATGATTCAGAAAAACCAAGCATGGCTCACTCCGTGGTATCACTGCTCTGAGCACAATTGTTTGAGCACAGTTGTTTGGATGAATTCTACTCTTTCCCATTATCTGAACACAACGTGTGACAGCAAATTGCATTTTGTGGTAACAATGCATCTACATTGGCTAGAACTCTATTTTCAGCTGCCAGTAAAGACTCTGGAGAAGCATTCAAACCTGGAGACAAATGAACGCGCGGAAACAGAGCACCTGTGAGTGCGTGTGGGGTTTGCCGTCTCTGCCTGTGCCATGGCGTGTAAAGCTGCATCTTTTCCAGAAAGCTAAAGATAAGGGTCCCCAGAGGTGGGAAAGGGTTTCTGCTACATAGTTGTGTGATAAAGCAAAGAAATTCAATTGTACCTGGATTCCAGGAGGAAGACAGGAAATACTTCTCTTCAATAGGTCAGCTCAGCATGGTATCTGGAGAGCCGCTAAATGGTTTACTGTGACCTGTGGAGAAGGTCAGCCCATGGTCCTGCTCAGAGGAAATCCTAGGTCACAGAGCCATACTGAAAGCCCATGACAGGTGTAAAAGAAGTCATGGCCTACAATTGTTGACATCAGGGTTGGTTTTTTTGTTTTTTGGGTTTTTTTCAGTTCTTTATGGTGCAGAACATTTTTGCACATGTACTCAAGTATTCAACAGCAATTGCAGAGTTTACTATTTGAACTAGGCTCAGTGGTAAAGAGGGCTTCCCAGGTGGCTCAGTGGGTAAAGAACCCGCCTGCAGGGCAGGAGACGAAGGCAGACGTGAGTTCGAACCTCGGGTGGGGAAGATCCCCTGGAGGAGGGCATGGCAACCCACTCCAGTATTCTTGCCTGGAGAATCCCATGGACAGAGGAGTCTCGTGAGCTACACCCCATAGGGCTGCAAAGAGTCGGACACGACTGAAGCAACTGAGCACGCACACACAGTGGTAAAGAATCTGCCTGTAATGTGGGACACACAGGGTCCCTGGGTCAGAAAGATCCTCTGGAGAAGGACATGGCAACCCAGCCTAGGATTCTTGCCTGGGAAATCCCATGGACAGAGGAGCCTGGTGGGCTACAGCCCATGAGATCTCGAAAGAGTCAGACACGACTTAGTGACTAAACAACAGCAACAGAAAGATGGCAAGGCTAGAGTAGTGAGCAAGCCAGCTGCCGAGGCACACGGGAAACAAATGATTTGTCAGAAAAGAGAATTACGGTGTTGTGAGAATATACGAGGGATTGGAGGCAGGGGCTAACCTAACCTAGGGCGTGGAGAGGGAGGCGCCACAGACATGAGACTTACAGACTGGAGTGAAAGAGGAACGTCTCCCTTTCTCTCTTCTACTCTTTTTAGAAACCATTTCTCGGTTACATACTGTCCGGCCAAATGTCTTGAGTGTCAACAGAAGCTATTTTGTCAGATGAGAATGAAGTGGTCCCATTTTGTTTAAAAATAAATCAGCGCACTGCTGCTGTAGTCTGAACAGTGGGCGGCAAGCACTCATATACACATCCATCTCCTGCGTTAGGCAATGAGTTCCTTTAACACCGGACTGTCCTGCTCATCTTCATATTTACCTATTTCGCTGCTGATTCAACAAACATTTACTAAATGGCAACTGAGGTTATAAAGATAATTTAGAGATCATGGCCCCTAAAGAAACCCCTACTCCAGGCAGGGAGAAAAGCCATCATTGTGATAGGGTACGTGCAACAGGGAAATAAAGGGGAATGGGAGGTGGAGGGTGAGCTGGCCTAGCCTCAGGGCCTGGGTGTGGGGGTGAGGGAACAGGAGGGAAGACTGGTTCTCATGGTGCCTCCAAAAGAAAAGTGCAAGTAATTTTTTTTTACAGGTGGAGAGCACATTCTCCCAGCATGCCCACGAGGACACTGAAAGGTCCTCCTCTCCTTGTTTGGCAGAGAAGGTATTAGGAGAGCCTAGCACTGACTTACCCCTGGTTCCCCAGCAGATGTAAGGGTCTCTCAGAACACGAACACCTTCCATCTGCCAACCTCGAGTCTAACAGCCCCTTTGGTATTCTTCTACTGCTTTTCAGAAAGGAACTACATCCCAGGGGCTAGGAGCACATGTCTGAAAGGCAGAATACGAGGGCCCATGAAGAATCCCCAGGGATGAAATGATCAGCGCCAGTCCTGTGCTGTGAAACCTGAGTCATACACTTATAGACTATGGTCAATGGAATGGTGCTAATTACTCCCATAATTACAAGACAAGCACAACAAAACCCTTGATATCCCCATGTGGCCCCATTCAGTCTCCAAATCAACTGTTTCCATCTCTGAGCTGCTCTCTTCCGCCACCACAGCCTCTCCTCCCACTGGATATCCACAATAAAAACCCAAACAAACTTCTCTTTGCGCTGTTCCTATGAACGGCAGCAAGAGTGCCCACACTATTTGGGACATAATTACGTGATTGAGCGCTGCGTCCTCGCCAGGAATTCTCAAGTGCCATAATCACTGCAACAGGAGGGAGACAGATAAACAATGCGTAATCAATGCTGTTGTCAAAGTTTTAAACTTGAGTCCAGGACAATGTCGGTCCCCAGTAAGAGGGATGAGGCTTCCTTCTTACTCCAGCTATGTTCCTATCAAGATATACAACTATAATCAAGAACATAATCAAGAATATAACAAAACACTGATTGCCCTTAATGACCTTATTATTCTTGCGTCAAATGTATTATGAAAGCTGGGCAATGTGTTTTAGTGGGGGTGTTTTTTGAATGATGTACATATTTAATGTATGGCTAACCTTTGCATTGGAACATGATGGCATTGGTAGAAAATTCTTGTAGCCACATATGGATAATGAGGCCACATGCCTTTTACTATATTGCACACTTGTCAAGACTGTGGGGGTTCTTGCAACATAAACAAAAATTCATTCAAAAGGGATCACAGACCTAAATGTACACGTCAAAGTGCACAACGTCTAGAATAAAAATAGGAGAAAATCTTTGTGAATGTGGATTAGGCAAAGATTTCTTAGATACAGTGTCATATCTAAGAGGAAAATGCATCAAATAATAAATGGATACACTGGCCCTCATCAAAATTTAAAACTTCGAATCTTTGGAAGATACTGTTGAAAGGATGCAAAGACAAGCCACGGACTCAGAGAAAACATCCGTAAATCATGTATCTGATAAAGCACTGGTAATCGTAATATACAAAGAACTCTCAAAACTCTAAAACTGGAACATAATCTAATAAAAATATACGAAAGGTATGAACAGACAATTTTATGAAAGATGTACAGATTGCAAGTAAGTACCTTAAAAAATACTCAATGCCATTTCGTCTTTAGAGAAATGCATGTGAAAAGCACAAAGCTGTATCACTGCACACCTGTTAGAATGACTCAAATTGAAAATGACTGACCACACCTGAAATGTGGAGGAACTGGAACTCTCACACACAACCAGAAGGAATGTAAAATGGTACAACCGTTTAGGAAAACATCCTGGCAATGTCTTCAGAAGCTAAATATACACCTACCATGCCCCACAGACAGAGGAACCTGGCAGGTTTCAGTCCACAGGGTCTCAAAGAGTCGGACACAACTGAGTGCCTGGGCACACACACACACACACACACACACACACACACACACACGCACCTTGTGACTGGGTCATTCCATTTCTAGTTATTTATCCGAAAGAAATAAAGGCAGATGTCCACACAAAGGCTTGGAATGAATGTTCATGGCAGTGTTATCTGTAATAGCCCAACTGAAACAAATATTAACCAACAGGTAAACTCATGGTATATCTACACAATGGAATACTATTCAGCAATACAAAGGAACAAACTATTGAGAAATTTTTTAAAAAACCAATGAATCTCAGAACAGTTATGTTGAATGAAGGAAGCCAGATGTATGATAATTGTATGCATATGATTCCATATAGAATTTTACAAAACGCGAATTTATCTACAGATCTGAGAAAGCAGATCAGAGGTCGCCTGGGCATCGGGGGTTGGGGTCCTGGTGGTTGGGTGGCAGGGGGCAAGGGGGCACAAAAAGGCAGGAAAGGAGAATTACAAAGGTGGATGGGGAAACTTTGAGGGTGATGGATGTGTTCAACGTGGTGATGGTTTTACGGTATCTGCAAATGTTAAAACTTACCAAACCGTATACTTTAAGTATGTGTATTCTACTATATGTCAATTATATAAAAACAAAAGACGACAGTCCTGACCAAGTCAGTGCTGTACACTGTACAATGTCAATGTTAATGACAGTGGCCTTCTTGAGTTTTCACTTCCCACTGTGTGAAAAGAAATGATTCCACAAGCCCTTCCAGTTCTGTCACTCATTCCGGTAGTCATCAGTTTGTGATGATCTCAGGACCTTCCAATCAGCCTAATGACCTGGAAGACAGGGAAGGCCCCGGGCTGACAGCCACTCAGAAGGCCCCGGTGATACTCCTGTCCGAATCACCATCCAGTGTACCCCAGAGCCAAGAATCAACCTTGACTCTGTGTGGCCGCCTCAGACCAGCCTGTGTCCTTCGCCTCCTTCTTCTCTCTGCACCAGCTGGTGTTTGGTCAAGCTCTCCTCCACCAGCCACTTGGCACCTGAGCAGCGGGTCTGATTCTGGACTATGGGTTGGCCTCTCAGACAGGCAGGACTTAACTGGGGAAACACCAGCAGAACATTCAGACTCTCCATCCAATCAGCCACAGGTGAAACGTACGCACTAGTGCTCCATGCTCTAGGTTTCCTGAATCAAAAGCAAACCCCCCAGTCTGCCATGACCTGACCCCAGCAGCCACCCCTGACTCACTCAACCCCCCCTCATGCCAGCACCAGTGGCAGCATACTATACTCTCAGAGCTGGGTTTAAAGATTACTCTTCCTCTGAGGACTGGCCTGACCCCCATTTCCCCAGTTGGCTCTTACTTCAATCTCTTTAACACATCAGCCCATCTCTCCATTTAACTGAGTTCCCGGGACCCTCTCCTTTGGCCTCTCACGTTATTCCCACTTTATTTACTTGGGCTGGATATCTGAGATGGTACCCCTGGCCCATCCATGAAGGCTTCCTTGTATGCGTACCTTCATGAAAACAAAAACTAATCTCTCCTGCCTCCCACTGCATCTGACACAAGAACTTTCACAGAGTAGGTGATGAATATTTAAATGCCTTCAACAGAGACCAGAGGAACCAGAGATCAAATAGCCAACATCTGCTGGATCATTGGAAAAGCAAGAGAGTTCCAGAAAAACATCTTTTTTTTGCTTTATTGACTATGCCAAAGCCTTTGACTGTGTGGATCACAATAAACTGTGGAAAATTCTGAAAGAGATGGGAATACTAGACCACCTGACCTGCCTCTTGAGAAACCTGTATGCAGGTCAGGAAGCAACAGCTAGAACTGGACATGGAACAACAAACTGGTTCCAAATAGGAAAAGGAGTACATCAAGGCTGTATATTGTCACCCTGCTTATTTAACTTATATGCAGAGTACATCATGAGAAACCCTGGGCTGGAGGGAGCACAAGCTGGAATCAAGACTGCTGGGAGAAATATCAATAACCTCAGATATGTAGATGACACCACCCTTATGGCAGAAAGTGAAGAAGAACTAAAGAACCTCCTGATGAAAGTGAAAGAGGAGAGTGAAAAAGTTGGCTTAAAGCTCAACATTCAGAAAACAAAGATCATGGCATTCGGTCTTATCACTTCATGGCAAATAGATGGGGAAACAGTGGAAACAGTGGCTGACTTCAATTTTGGGGATTCCAAAATCACTGCAGATGGTGACTGCAGCCATAAAATTAAAAGATGCTTGCTCCTTGGAAAGAAAGTTATGATCAACTTAGATAGCATATTAAAAAGCAGAGACATTACTTTGTTACCAAAGGTCTGTCTAGTCAAGGCTATGGTTTTTCCAGTAGTCATGTATGGATGTGAGAGTTGAACTATAGGGAAAGCTGAGCGCAGAAGAATTGATGTTTTTGAACTGTGGTGTTGGAGAAGACTTTGAGAGTCCCTTGGACTGCAAAGAGATACAACCAGTCCCTCCTAAAGGAGATCAGTCCTGGGTGTCCATTGGCAGGACTGATGTTGAAGCTGAAACTCCAATACTTTGGCCACCTGATGCAAAGAGCTGACTCATTTGAAAAGACCCTGATGCTGGGAAAGATTGAGGGCGAGAGGAGAAGGGGACAGCAGAGGATGAGATGGTTGGATGGCATCACCGACTCGATGGACATGGGTTTGGTGGACTCCAGGAGTTGGTGATGGACAGGGAGGCCTGGCGTGCTGCAGTTCATGGGGTCACAAAGAGTCGGACACGACTGAGCGATTAAACTAAACAGAGACCCCAACATGAATGCGTACACTTACTAAGTGTACATAAAAAGGCTGAGTATGTAGCAGCTTAAAAACAGGCCATTTCATTCATTTTTATCATCAAATGGAAAAGTTATCAGTACCATCAGAGCTGACTATAGCTACTGTGACACCCTATTAAAGTGACTTAAGAGGAGTCACACAGAATTATTTTTGTTTTAATTTAATATTATTTGGTTTTTAAAGGCTTAATCTTTTCTATATCTTATACTGTATTTTGAAAACTGAACCACATTCTATCATTCTTTTCAAGAAACTAATTTTTCAGTTTGTGCTTAGAGTAAAAATTCAATATTAAGAAAGTTTATTTCAAATATACTGTGCATATATATCAAATACCCAAATATTATTTCCCCTTCCAGTGCTCTGAATATCATATGATCACAACATTCGGAAGTGATATAATAAGGCCAGGTCTTGTAAAGATAAATGAAAGACAGTCAGCCCTCTTACAAAGAACACTTTTTAAACACACATGCCGATGATGGGTTTTCCTTTATTCCTATTGAATTTCGCTTTTCTCCCCACCAGTGCCCAGGGCTATTCACTTCCCTTTTAGACCACGGGCACCCGAGTTCTACCTCTGCCCGGGTATGGTGTCACTGGGTCAACCAGCTGCATCCTTGGATTTCCCAGCAGGCACTGCGGTTCCTGGGTACCCAATTTATGCGATGCATGGTCCATCGGTTGCCCTAACTCCAGCTACGTGGCCAGCCCATCTGTGCCCGTCCACATTAGGAGCTGCCTCACTTATGAACACGTGCTGCTAGTGCTGTGACGTGTTCTCCCCCTCCCCCCTCCCCTCCTCCCCCCTCCCCCATCCCCTCTTCCCCCCTCCACCCCCCTCCCCTGAGGAGCTAAGGAAATGTTGCCAGTTCTCCATTCCACGGACCTTGGGCTATATGCAGCTTACTTCACTTTCATCACTAACTGGAATTCTGTGCCCTGTACACCTGGCCCGGGCACAGAGGCACCAAGTAGCTTTTGCTCGTCGGTCACATGCGATTCTTCACTTACAAGCAGAGCTTTTACTCTGCTGCAACTGGTCCAAATTACAGAGTGTGCTCCATCCATCAATGACTCACCTACACACAGCCGCTGACTGAGCCCATTTCTTTGCCATTTATTCTGGTAGATCCTATGGTGTCCACTTTGTCTCAGTAGTGTCTGTGTCCAATCCATATATGTAAACAAGCCAAAGAAAGGAGGTTGTCTTTTTCTTTACTTGAACCTCCAAATCTTACAGAATCTCAGGGAAATGGGTCTAGCCCCAACCCTGCCACTGCCTTCTGAAGCTTCTGTGTGGAGGTTATCTGAGTATAACAAAGCCGAACCATGAGCAACACAGCCACCCATCCATGCACGAGGTAAGGGTGAGCCAGGCAGAGCCTGAAGCACCAATGTCAGGAACACCAGGGAGGAGGGCAAAGCTACAAACCCAAAGAGAAGAACCCAGGAGAGCAGCAGCCACAATTTGCAAAGTCAGAGAATGGAAGATAAGAAATACCGTGTGTCACACTACAATGCTGGATACAAGTGTACCTCTGTCCAAACTGGGTAACAGGGACATGTCAATGTAGGGTCCTCAACTGTGACAAATGTACCATATGGAGGGGGGTGGTAACAAGGGGAAGCCACGGGGTGGGAGCAGAGTGTATACGGGTACCTTCCTCTTAATTTGGCTGTGAACCTAAAAGTTCTCTAAAAAATAAAGTTTATTAATTAAAAACTGTCAGAGCCAAAAGAGCCAAAAACAGATAGCCTTTTCCCATGCCGACCTCACCTGCACCTCCAGTAAGTGGCTTAGCCAGTTTATAACCTGATTCTCCAAGGTGGACAGATGGTTTTCCCTGGAGCAGTTTCAAATCACCAGACACAAACCAAGAAACCTTAAACAAGGTGACAGATTTTTCTTTTCTTTTTTTTTTTTTTCTTGTGCACAAAGATACACAAGTTCAGGCGCCTATGACTTTTTGTCAACCTCCCCTTCAGCAGCCAGGCAGGTGTGCAGACAGCGGACTGGGTACAACAGTAGCCAACAGTTTCTTACCTCCAAGAAGGAGAAGGGGAGGGAAGGCTTTAAAATCCATATGCTCAGGGCGCCAGAGCTGAAACTGCAAATGGACATGAACAAATGACTAGAAGAAACTGGAGGCTCTGGGCCCCTGCTACAAGACTCAGAACTCACACAACAGTGTCTACTCTTAAGGCTCCTGGGGACATCTCAGCACCTAAGTACATTTCTGAGAAGGCAGAGAATAACAGGCCCCATTCGAACGTGTTCCAGCACTTTATCTCTGGATGATCTCCCTGACAACCCCAGGAACTTTGTAACTTCTAGTGTGTAGCCTCAGAGCAGGCATGAGTGTATAATGTGGTCAGAAAGGGGAGCTCCCTCTCATGTGTGATGTGGTCAAGAGGTCTTCTTCCCTAGTGCATAAAGTATCAGGAGGCCTTCTCCTCTAGTGTATAATGTGGTTGGGAGGCCTTCGCCTTTTCAGTGTATGTTTCAGCCCAGAGTGAAGCTGTCCCTGTTCCTCAACTTCTTTCCAACTTGGCCCCAAGGAAGCATCTTCTTGACTTAAAGAACAAGGACAGTGTTGGGGGAGCATGTGTCCTCAGTCCATCAGTTGTGCCAAGCTCTCTGTAGCCCCAAGGACTGTAGCCCGCCAGGCTCCTCTGTCCATGGGATTTCCATGCAAGAATACTGGAGTGGGTTGCCATTTCCTTCTCCAGGGGGATCTTCCTGACCCAGGGATTGAACTCACATCTCCTGCATTGGCAGGCAGGTTCTTCATACCACTGAGTTACCTTGGAAACCCTTCTGTAGAGGGAGCCCACCCCCTCCCCCACTAATCAGAGTATTTATCTTGGACATCGTGTTTTAATAATAGACCTCTATGCAAAATCTTCAACAGAAGAAAATATTTGAATGCTTATCAAAAGCTCTACCAATCACTGAAACAGATGACCTCTAAGATATGCTCAATGAAAAGAAAAAGAAATTCATGTTTCTATAGGTCAAGTTCACCTAAATAGTTTCAGACTATCAAAAATTTTTAAATAAACCATTTGCTAAACTCTAGTTTATTCAGCAATATGTGAACCATGGACTTCCTGATGTTCAAGCTGGTTTTAGAAAAGGCAGAGGAAGCAGAGATCAAATAGCCAACATCCGCTGGATCACCGAAAAAGCAAGAGAGTTCCAGAAAAACATCTATTTCTGCTTTATTGACTATGCCAAAGCCTTTAACTGTGTGGATCACAATAAACTGTGGAAAATTCTGAAAGAGATGGGAATACCAGACCACCTGACCTGCCTCTTGAGAAACCTATATGCAGGTCAGGAAGCAATGGTTAGAACTGGACATGGAACAACAGACTAGTTCCAAATAGGAAAAGGAGTATGTTAAGGCTGTATATTGTCACCCTGCTTATTTAACTTATATGCAGAGTACATCATGAGAAATGCTGGGCTGGATGAAGCACAAGCTGGAATCAAGATTGCCAGGAGAAATATCAATAACCTCAGATATGCAGATGACACCACCCTTAGGGCAGAAAGCAAAGAGGAACTAAAAAGCCTCTTGATGAAAGTGAAAGAGGAGAGTGAAAAAGTTGGCTTAAAGATGGTTCTCAACATTAGGAAAAGTAAGATCATGGCATCTAGCCCCATCACTTCATGGGTAATAGATGGGGAAACAGTGGAAACAGTGTCAGACTTTATTTTGGGGGGCTCCAAAATCACTGCAGATGGTGATTGCAGCCATGAAATTAAAAGACGCTTACTCCTTGGAAGGAAAGTTATGACCAACCTAGACAGCATATTAAAAAGCAGAGACATTATTTGTTAACAAAGGTCCATCTAGTCAAAGCTATGGTTTTTCCAGTGGTCATGTATGGATGTGAGAGTTGGACTATGAAGAAAGCTGAGCGCCGAAGAATTGATGCTTTTGAACTGTGGTGTTGGAGAAGACTCTTGAGAGTCCCTTGGGCTGCAACGAGATCCATTCAGTCCATCCTAAAGGAGATCAGTCCTGGGTGTTCTTTGGAAGGAATGATGCTAAAGCTGAAACTCCAATACTTTGGCCACCTGATGCAAAGGGTTGACTCATTGGAAAAGACTCTGATGCTGGGAGGGATTGGGGGCAGGAGGAGAAGGCGATGACAGAGGATGAGATGGCTGGATGGCATCACCAACTCAATGGACATGAGTTTGACTGAACTCTGGTAGTTGGTGATGGACAGGGAGGCCTGGTGTGCTACAATTCATGGAGTCGTAAAGAGTCGGACACGACTGAGTGACTGAACTGAACTGAACTGAGTTTATTCCTACAAGAACTTCCTCACTTAATATATTCTGAAGTATCCTAAAATGCTCGAGAGGTGTGTGAAAATGCATTTACTGGAAGTGGATAAAGAAAAAGCTTAGAAGGAGATGGTCTGAAAAACAAACTCTGTTTTCTTCAAAGGAAATGCCATCAGAAGAGATGGTGGGACCTCTAACTATTGGGTGACACTATGAGTAACTTTCTTCTCCAGAGGGCTTTGCACATTTACAGGCATGAGTGACAATGCTACTCTATTCACAGACCTGTAACAAAGCTCAGTCACCGGAAATGCTTCACAGATTATATAAACCAGGAATAATATAAGCTACTACTATAATAATATTTTGGCCACCTGATGCAAAGAGCTGACTCACTGGAAAAGACCCTGATGCTAGGAAAGATTGAACGCAGGAGAAGGGGACGACAGAGGATGAGATGGTTGGATGGATCTCTGACTCAATGGACATGAGTTTGAGCAAGCTCTGGGAGATGGTGAAGGACAGGGAAGCCTGGCGTGCTGCAGTCCGTGGGGTCGCAAAGAGTCGGACACGACTGAGTGACTGAACAACAACAATTATAATAATATCTGTTGAGAATTTTATGTTATAAACTGTCCTAAACCTAAGATGGGCACCATATATGTTACTAGTTCTTGTGACTTTTTTTAGGACTATTGTAACATTAATAGTACTGGAGTAAAAAAAAGCATCCTATCATTAAGTAGAGGAAAGAAAGAGAAAAACAAAGGAGGGAAGGAGAAGTAGGGAGAGCATACGATGAGAAGACGATGAAGGAGACAACTACAGATAAGAGGGTCCGACCCTGCTGCAGGTGAGCAATCTCCCCAGAAAGCCTTTGCCGCAGAGCCAGGGGGCTGGCTCCCATGTGCAGACTAAAGAAACTGGGGTCAGCTCTGCCTCTCAGCGCCCCCAGTGGACCCTGCAGTTCCATGCATCGGAGAGCAGAGGTTATTAAGCACAGCCTGGCTCACGGCTGAGGGGACTCAGAGGCCTGTGACTGACTCTCATGCTGACGAGGCCCCAGCAAATTCGAGGCTGGCCTGGCACAGAGCAGTGGCCTCTCCTGAAGCTGCCCTGTTTCTACTGGGTGAGTCACTTGCCCGATGGGCACCCGTGTTTTCATAAGAGTCCCTTGCAGTTTTACCTTGGTATATGGGGCAACAACTGACCCAGATATTTATTTCTGATGTCACTTAGATGAAAAAAAATGAAAGAAACCTCATTCTCAAGTTTTAAAAATTGTCAGTCATTATGAAGTAATTAAGACCCAAAGTATTACATAAAATTCCTCGAGCAGCTCAACCCCCCTCTAAGGTTTTTTCCCTCATATTACATTACGACTCCATTAGATGTGATTTGAAAATAACGATGCGGGCATATTCATCAATTGCTTTTGCAATTATGTTTTAAGAACTGCTTGCTATAGCAAATTCCTCTTCATCTCCCTCCTAAATCTCTGAGAATATAATCCCAAAATAATGAAAGAACAACCTATTTCTAGTGCAGCTGCTGCTGCTGCTAAGTTGCTTCAGTCGTGTCCGACTCTGTGTGACCCCATAGACAGCAGCCCACCAGGCTCCCTTGTCCCTGGGATTCCCCAGGCAAGAACACTGGAGTGGGTTGCCATTGCCTTCTCCAATGCATGAAAGTGAAAAGTGAAAGTGAAGTCGCTCAGTGTGTCCGACTCTTAGCGACCCAATGGACTGCAGCCCACCAGGCTCCTCCATCCATGGGATTTTCCTGGCTGAGTATAATGTTTTTACTATTGTTCCTTCTCATTTATTTTCCATTTAAATGGCCTATTCAAATTTTACATCAGATATGCCGAAATACTGACTCACATAACTACTGGGAGTCTGTCCGTCTATTGACCTTTGACCACCACACCTGTTCCCAACCATGAATTAAGCTGCTCAAGGAGAGAGGTGATGGAAAAGTCAAACAAGCTAGAGAAAATGAAAACATCAAGGACATTAAGAAGAATATAGTGAACATACAATATCTTCAGAGACTCTGTAAAGCCTCAAAATTCATTCATCAACTCTCCTCGTAAATGACAAACAGCAGAAAATACTACAGAGGAGTCCTCAGTCACTGAACACAGCAAGGAGGGAAGGTCATGAACCTGAGGAGCCGAGGTCTTGTGTTGCCTCCTGTCTTGGTGCTTGCCAGTTGTCGGCCCTTTGAAGCTATAGAAATATCTTCCTCCTCCTCTGTGATGTCTAATGCTGGATTGAATTATTGTAGCAAACTCGAAATATCTCTAGCAAAGGGTGCTCAAGTCTATTTTGTTCCAACCCTGGGAACTCTGGACAGCCTGTTAGCCTGGGGGCTCCACGGCTGTGTGAGCCCAAGAGGCCATGTGACTTTGTCAAGCCTCTGCCCAGGTACAGGTGCTCTGGCTCTGGAAGCCAGGGGTGAAGAGCATACTGTGAAGACCGAAAGCTTCTCTGAGTTCAGTAAGAGTGCATGAATGTGTCAATCATCTTCACAATGTCATCTCTCTTACAGACTCAAGGTCAGGAGTAGGCGTGAGAGAGATGGCTCGTCAGGTCCTCGGGACCGGCTTGGTGGACAAAATCAATTTGCAGACTGTTCCCAACTCCACGGGCCCTGCAGGTCCACAGCCCAGACTGGAAACCAGACCCAGGGAAGCTCTGAAAGAGGGCGAGGCAGTAACACCCACTGGTCGGATGACTTCCTTTTTTGTTCCGAGGCTGAGGGAAATGAGAGATGCCAGCACACAGGTTAACAGGAGAGGCTCCGGTGGGCTTTGCTGTCACACCCTCAGCTTTGCTCCTGGCTGCTCCCGGACTCAGCCCTGAGAGCATCCAGCTCTCAGAACATACAAACTGACTGGTAAAAAAATCCCAGCGCTCGATTTTTCAGAAGACAAAGTCTAGCCTCACTGAAATGATAACCAGGACTTAGTTGACAAAAAATAATGATCTCTCGAAATCGTAACATTTTCAAACTCAACAGCCACATCCACTCTGAAATCATGATTCCCATCCTCACTTAAAAGGGCATGATGAGTGGACAGGCTATATTTGGTCCTAGGGGTTATAACTAGGAGTCACAGGACCCCAGCCTCAGGGTTTGCTTTCTGCCTGGTGGTTTGAAAGAGGCAAGCATTTTCATCCTGCCTACTGCAAGTTCAAGGTTAATATTACGTCTAATATAAAAGGAGCAGAAAGTGATCAAATTGCTTATAGCAAGAACCTGAAGAGCAGAATTCTTGCATTTTCAGGGATATGTCAATAACTTAGTAATTTACCTTGACTGACACTGAAAAGAGTACAATAAGACTTAACTATGCACTAAAGAGAGATTTAATGTAGTCTGCAAGGAATTAAGAAAGAGTTTTATGTTGCTTGGTAAAATCTGCTAATAACAGAACTCATTACTACTTTGGAAAAGAATGGGGTCATTAATCTCACGCAAGATACACAGACATGTACATCCACCCAAACACTTCAGAAATTAAGTCGAACTAAAAAAGTATATTAAGTTTCTTCTATTAGTGGGAAAATTACTCAGTGCTTTGTTAGAGCTCTTAAGCATGGAGGAAACTAGGATTTGCATGTGGAGAGGGGGTTGGATATGACCTCTTGAGAACACAGAAGAGGAAAAGAAGACATCGGCTTTTGTTTGTTGTGTCATGAGCACATTCCATGTGCTGAGCCCGTGACCCTGCCAAGTGATGCTCCCTAACCCATTGCTTTTACCTTTAATATGCCCGAGAGCTGGAGTCACAGAAAGTGTACGTCCTGGATTTGCTACTCCCAATATGACATGATTTGATTTTCAAATAAGAACCTCACCATAACTATATGGGCTTCATAAATCAGCAACACCCCCATTTTGTAAGAAAGGCAACTCTTTGAGGATAAAGAGTGATATGGCCTCGGCATGGACATCACAGTGGGAGGTGACAGGACCCTCCCAATCCCTGCTCCTCCCAAGCCCCGGCACCTGCTCAAGACTTCTACCAAATGCACCGTGTGAAAATCCACCAGAGTCTTCTGATGACAAAGAAACATGTCTGGGCCTCTGAGTTTCTGTGGTGGCTGTGTAGATCTCTCTTACAAGAGAAAGTTGCACAGCCCCTTTCATGCCTCTGGGTTTGGTGCCACTTGGCTGTGCAGATTTCTAAAAGCTTTTGAATAGACTAATGAACATGGAATTGTTCTGAACATCTGTAAGCAAAATACGAAAAGATATTACCCAGTGAATGAACATCCTGGGTTTTCTTGCCAGAAATGGGGTTATTTGTGTATTAGGCTAATGCACTGAAATTAACCCAGAATGCTTACCCATGGCAGAATGTCTTTTCATATTTTCATCTGTGTCGTCGTGATTATAAAATGTAAGGATAATTCTCTATCAGGGTATTCAAGACACTGAATGGCTCAATTACTTCTAAAATCAATGTAGGAAAGCAACAGCATGCCAGTTAATCAGTTGGTTTGCATAACAAGTGTGTGATCTGTGTGAGTATGCATGTGTGTATTTGTGTACGTGTGTGTGTGTAAAACCAGGGTCAGCACAACTCTTTTAATGTGAAAGATCAAGCTTTCATCTGACTACAGAGAAAGAATTCTGGCAGACAGGTACTAGCATTTTTCAACTCTGTTTCATATACAATGATACAGAGTACCTAGTACAATGTCTTGCATATATGGTACATTCCCAATCAATGGTGAATTTAATTCATACAAGAAAGCCTACACGAAATTGAGGCTCCTCCTGGCTGTACCCTCCCAGGCTTTTATGCGTTCTCCAGTGCCAGGCATATACTCAGCTATTAAGGGATACCATGTGAATGAATGAATCCTTGGAAATCATTTCAGGAACAGAATGATGGCCACTAAGACTTTTCAGGACATCTCTTAGAGACAGATCGGACAAATGAGCAGCAGCAGCCTAACAGTGACTGTGAGCAATGCTACCCTGCATCCAAGCTGAGACTGGGTTCTTGGTGCAGGAGCTGGTGGTGGCCAACTCTCAGAGGACTCAGAGTTCAGGCTTAAAATACCTGGCAAGGACTTCCCTGGTGGTCTAGTGGCTAGGACTCTACACTTCCAAACTCCGGGGAGCCAGGTTCGATCCCCAGTCAGGGAACTAAACTCCCACATGCCACAACTAAAGATCCCGAGGGGCACAACTCAGACCTGGTACAGCCAAATAAAGGCAAATAAAATAAATAAACACAGATTAAAAACAAACAAACAAACACCTGGCAGGTGCAAGTTTCTCAGTCTCTGAGCTCCAGTGCTAACTGATGAATCTGAGAAAGGGAAGTTTAAGTGCCTATTACAAGAGGGTGGTCACTCTTAAATCAGGTTTAAATGAAATGATGGACATGTGTGAGGGACATGGGGATCTGTAAGGAAATGCAAAGACCACAGCCTTTGGAAAATCATGGCGACCAGGCTCCCGACTCTCAGCTTCGAAGGCCAAATTCCATTTCTACGCTGAATTTAACAAGGTTAATCCAATAGGGAGAGAATGACCTGTGTAGACTAAACTCACAATAGCCTGACATACACACATCTCAGGATAGCATCTTATTGGATTGGAAATGAGCGTTAGAACTATCTGGCTGGCCTTGTCTCCTTGCTCTTTCTTCATGTAAATAACCTCCCTAGGAGGACAAAAGATGAGAAGTTTCTATAGGGTGCTGATCAGATCAAGTGCAGTTAATGATAGAACTTAAAAGTGTCATGGCCTCAGGCTCTGGGAGTCTATCCAATAGCCAAACCTTACAGAGCAACCTATGTGGGGTGTGAGGCAGCAGGACCTCCCCTTTCCCAGGCCAGCCATCAGGTTACTCGGAGGTCCTGAAGACCTAGAAGCCGAGCTCTCTTCTTAGACTGCCTATCTCAGCTCTGATGTGTTACAGGTTTATTTTACACTTCATTTCTAAAAGGCAACTTTGCAAATACCCGAGGAACTGTTTTCCCCAAGGATTTCTACGTGTGTCAGGCTTCAGATGCACACACATCACCCAACATGTAACAGACCCACTGGGGAATCATTACTGAATGGCCCCATGGGGGCCGCCTCCTCTCCTGGCTCTTACCAGAAGTCACAGGTCTTTTCCATGTGCCTAGGCACAACTCCCGTTCAGGTTTCTGAATTGTTGGCCCATCAATAGCCACACAGAAACCCACCGGTCAGACATTAATATACAGCCTGTCTGGGTATATAATTGCTTTCACACTCATGTGCATACCCACTAGCAAGCGGGCATGACCAACTTCATAAAGTGGTTCTGGTTCCATGGTTTGTGATCACTGATCTGTTCGTCAAGACAATACTCATGGAAGCTCGGACACAAGCTCTGACTGCTGGAAGCACCTCCCAGGTGATCGTTCATGGCAGAAGGGAATAGGAGCTAACTTCATGGGTTCTGAGAACCCCTTCCTGAGTGTGAGCCCTGTAATTCTGGAACCTGCCCCAAGAGACCCACTGGCACCTCAGACTCAGGTGTCCTGCTCTGTGAGGGAAGGAGGTTGGCACACAATCCAGGCCCTTAGGCTTCTTTTCTGGAAGGAAAGAAGAAAGAGAGGGAGGAAGGAAGGAAAGAACACCTTTAAAAAGACTCCTGGTTGTGATCAATGTCTTACAAGCTTAACTGCAAACACAAGAGTAAGCAATTTGAAATAAACGCAAACACCAGAGCACAGACTAGCATTTCTCTCACATGAAACCTCAGCAATGATTATACATCTTATCAGAGCCTGGGTTTTTCTCTCCTGCAAGGCAGACCCACCCAGGGCTAACTTGTTCAACAGGGCTTTGAGCACCCCAGGCCCTAGCGGGGAGGCCCAACCAGTACAGCCTGTTTTCTGTTTTCCCCATCCCTCTCCTTGGTCAAAAACCTTTAATTAGCTGGTTACCATAATGACTCTAGCTGGGGACCTTCCTTGTTCTCCTTCCCTGCTACTCCCACAGATCTGAAGGCTCCATCACTTCTGGGCCAGACAGACCTTTCCATCACAGCCTCTCTAGGCCTTTTTGTTTTTCTCTTTCATGATCACAACAACAACAACAACAACAACAAAAAGCCTGGCGAAAGAAATTATCTCTCCTTCTGTGTCTGGAAAAGACCCTATAACTATCTTTTCCCAATCAGGAACAAGTTTCCATGACAACCATGCTTCCGGATGCCACCACTTACTTAGCAGGTAGTGTTCACATCAAACAGAGTTCTTTACCAACCTCCGTGATTTCGGTATTTCACCATTGCTACAGGCCTCTAATGTGCCAGATGTCGGCGTGAACTATATCTTAAAAGGGATTTTTTTTTCCTTTTTCCTTGCAGACATCAGCAAGACTCAAAAGACTGCTTGCTATTTTCCTTTCAGTAATCATGAAAAAGCATACCAAAAGGTTCAAAAGTACACATGAAAGAAAACGTAGGAAGGAGGGAAGCACGAATAGGTGGATGGAGAATGGCTGGGCCATGCTGACAGCTGGGTGACTTACACCACGGTCAACGGCATAAGTTTTGAGCTGAGGGCTAAAGGTCGGGAGATAGGACCCTGGCTAAGTCACTTATTTTCTCTGAGCCTCAACACTGCCTTTGTAAAACACAGAAGCTGAGACCCTTCATGGGGCTGTTTGAAAGACTGAATGGAAAAAAAAGATGGAAAAAGCGCTTGTACACTGTTTGGCCAGTGGCTCAGGGGTAAAGAACCTGCCTGCCATGCAGGAGACTCAGGAGATATGGGTTCAATCCCTGGGTCAGGAAGACCCCTGGAAGAGGAAATGGCAGCCCACTCCAATATTCTTGCCTGGGAAATCCCATGGACAGAGGAGCCTGGAGGGCTACAGCCCATGGGGTCACAAAGAGTTGGACATGACTGAGCACAAGCTACTTAATGGTGTCTGGCACACAGTAGGAATTCAACAAAAGGGCAATTATCATGTTGTTCTTCTTATGGTGAAGAACTTAACTGGAGAGAGTCTGAGCAAACAGCAACCACAATATTCTAATTGCTGATTAACATTTTGCTGGTAGAGGGTAACAATATAAGCAGTAGATATCTGGATGTTATCTTAGCAACCTTTTCTCTTAAGCTATTAAGTTGTGTCTGCAATTATAAGAAGGAATATATTCATTTCCATTCCTAAGACTTAAGAGGATACACCTGGGCAATCTCCAGGGTTCATCTGAATCTCTCTATTTATAGTTCTGCATAAGCTGTTTCATTTTGAAACAGAAGCAAAGGGGAAAAAAAAAGATTAACCATTAACATATTCGTCTGATATTCCATATTCTCAGCATCAATCAGAATATTTCACTTTTTCTCCAGAAGGAAGAAAAATAAGAATAGGAATATTTTTATGATAATTTCATAGTTGCACAGTTCAAATCTCACGTCAAAACCAGAATGCATATTGTAGCAAACAAATCAACACGCTCATTATTGAACAAATTCCTACACTCCAGCTCCTCCCTGCCTCATCCTCAGTGCCCTTAAAGAGCTGATAGGGCCCTCCACAGATAACACCAATGTGAACCTTCATTTTTAAACAATAAAACTATTTACATATTTTTAAAAATCCTCCTTCTGTCAATGTGATGGACTATATGCTAGATAAACTCTCTCTATTAAGAACTGTTTAAGAGAGTAAATAAAATATTCTTTTTAAAAATGTGTTTTACAGTATAGATGTGCCTCAAAAAATTAAAAACAGAACTATCATATGATTCAATGACTTCTCTTCTGGGTATATATACAAAGATAGAGAAATCTATGTCTTAAAGAGACATCTGGGTTCCCATGCTCACTGCAGCATTATTTAAAATTATTCACCATTATTCACCATTATTTGAAATGGCCAAGGTATGGAAACAATCTTAAGTATTTGTCAGTGAACAGAAAAAGAAGACGTGCCACATACACGATGGAACACGAGTCAGCCTAAAAATGAAGGAAATCCTGCCGTATGCAATAACATGGATGAACCTGCAGGACACTATGCTAAGCAAAATAAGCTAGACACAGACAAAACAAACGTCGTACGATTCCACTCAGAAGTGGAATCTAAAAAAACTGAACTCACAGAAGCAGAGTAGAATGGTGGTTACCAGGGAAATGGGGAGATTTTGGTCAAAGGGCACAAACTTTCCTTCATGTAAAATGAATTAGTTCTAGAGATACAATGTACAGTGTGGTGACTGTACTTAATACAGTATTATATACTTGGAATCGTCGAAGAGAATAGATCAAAGGTGCTTTCATCACACATAAAAAAAGTTTATGAGGAGATGGGTATGTTAATTAGCTTGATTATTAGAATAACCTCACTATGTATACCAAAGTATCACATTTTACATCTTAAATATACACCATTTTTATTTTTAAAATGAAAAATAAAGTGTTAAAATAGAAAAATAATATGTTTTAAATGCTGGCAGAAAGATAAAAAAAATCTTCGAAGGCCAGAAACAATAAAACAAAACAAATTTCAGGAAGATAATTTGGTAATTGAGATAGAATATGTCATGGAAGCATCTGCCTATCCAGGTCAGCAAATATTTTTCTGTGAAGGGCCAGATCATAAACATTTTAGGTTTCAGAGGCCATATAGTCTCAGAGGCATCCACTCAACTCTGAGACTCTGGCATGAAAACATTCACAGATAACATAAACAAAGAGCAAATGACTGTGTTTCAAAAAGATTTTACTTACATAAACAGACAGTAGGCAGAATTTAGCCTGCAAGCCACAGTTTGTCAGTCCCTCAGTATAGCCTGATTATTAGCGGTTTTCCCTCAAGAAAGAAGTCTGGTAGATGACATACTTGTCCCAGGTGATAGAATGATGTGGTAATGGTCCCAATTTCTTCACATCTCCCTATAAACACACAGACTCCAGGCTAGACCATGTGACCCGCTGTGGTCAAAGGGACCATAGCAATGAGACACAGAAACTTGAAAAGTACCAGCAGAATGGTGCTTGTTCTCTCTTACTCTGCATCCACTATTGTGTGAATTTACCCAGTGTGCTGAAGACATACTCATCATCCTCATTACCCTAGGCAAGAAGAGGTGACGGCAGCAGCAATTGCCAGATACATGATGAAGCCACTGACCACCAATTAGCCCCCAGGGAACCCAACAGTCGACTGCAGTCCCATGAATGAACCCAGATGAAATCAGCAGAAGAACCATCCAGCTGAATGTAGTCTAAATTGCTGACCCACAGAATCATAAGGTAACAAATGATCATTTAAGAGATTACGTTTCAGGGTAATTTTTCTGCAAGAAAAGCTACATGGTACATTCTGTAGAAAGTCTATTGTTTTCTAAAAATACAAAGTGAAAGGTTAGCAACTATATCTACAGAAATGGGCAACAGAAAACTGAAAAAACACACAAAAAGTTTATTTCCATTTTGAAGATCCTGTCACCTGCCAGCAGAGGTAAGTCCAGAAAGCCTTCCTACCTGAGCAGACTTCTTTATAAGTAGGATTGGGAGTATAGCCTCCTGCATAACCAACTTGAGTTGAATATACACCTTTCAGGGTCCAGAATTTCCTTTCAGCTCCCCAGAAACAGCCCATTCCTAAGAAAAACATGATACTGGTTAGTCCTTTATCAAAAACAAGGCAGTCATTGCCTATCAGGAACCCTATCACACTAGGAAAAAGTTCTTGTTATCTGGTAATCAAACATGAGTAAGATTTTATCTTTTAAAGAAGTAGAGTTTTTAACATCTAAAAAAGAATTTTATTTAAGGTTATTTTCACAGAATGTCTCCTTGCTTTTGTTACTGTTGTTCAGTCATTAAGTTATATCTCACTCTTTTCGACCCCACGCACTGCAGCACGCTGGGCTCCTCTGTCCTCCACTATCTCCCCAAGTCTGTTCAAATTCATGTCCATTTAGTCAGTGAGGCTTTCTAATCATCTCATCCTCTTTGCTTTAGTTGTGTAAAAACTTTAAAAAAAAACCCTCAAATTTTAATAGTTTGTAAAGTTATACCTTTTGAAATAATAAAGCAAAAGGGTAACTGCATTTGGTGAATGATTTCCACAGTCAGTTCATTATGGACTTGTCAAAACATAATAAGTTGTAGGAACAGTAGAAATTTATTTAATGATCAGTATCCTGGTCAGGCTTTCTTTAAAAATTCTAACAAAGGAAGGTAACACTAAATTACTGATTTAAATGGGAAAACATCCCCCAGATCAAAACAGATTGACACAGTATTTGATTAACAATTTCACACATGTGTTCAGTTTGAAATTTTTTTTTAATTCATTAGAAACTTGCATGTGATAAATCACTGCTCACCAAAAAGAACATTTTTCTGAGTTCAATTACTGAACATGATAAATACAGAAGGAGACAGAGGAAGGCAGGGAAAGAGAGTAACATATAAAGGCACAAAAGTGGTTTTCCATTCAACTAGCACACATGTGCTCACACCAGTGGTTAGGTATTAGGTTCCTTTGAATGTATGATGGAAACTAAGACCTACCTCCCAAGAATGCGCATACTTACACTCATCTAAAATGTTGTATTACATTTCCTTGTCTCCAGACAAAGAACCTTCCTTGTTCCAAAAGAACCTTCCTTTTTCTACTATGAATTTCTAAACTTCCACAACTACTCTATGGTCAATTTCTAGACGTAAACAAGATTACTGCCTTACTCAAGTTTTACCTGGCTTTATTAAGACATATATAATTAAAATATTGGGTAGAACAACAGTTATCAAACTAACATATGCCTCCTACTTTAACAATCACTAGATCTGTTAGATTGGATGACAGAGCTAAAAGAAAAATTAGAAGTTTAGTGAAATTCTTGACACTTATTAATATTCTACTTTAAGAATTCAGAGCAACAACAACCAAAAACAAATGTGCATGCTGTTATACATTATACAAAACACACTTGCTCAAATGTGATGGGAAACATACTAACCAAAAATAGGCTAAGTTAAAAAATATGATCGAGCCAAATGATGAAATTTAATGCAGTAAAAAGTTACTGTTGTGGTAACAATGCAATATGGAAATATGTATATAACTGCATCATAATTAATCCAAAGCTAAATTTAAAAGGGAATAAGACAATTATAGGCGTGTTCTTATTATAACTATGAAAAAATATTCATACCAAAATAGACTAGAAAGAAATACATAAAATCAAATCATGATTATATTACAGTGGTGAGAATATGCAAATATTTTTTTTCAAGTTTTTTATTTAATAGGTTCACATTACTTTAAAAACAAAAATACATACCTTTTAAAAAGGAAAGCATCTTTTCATGTGTTTGTTAGCCATCCGTATGTCTTCTTTGGAGAAATGTCTATTTAGTTCTTTGGCCCATTTTTTGATTGGGTCATTTATTTTTCTGGAATTGAGCTGCAGAAGTTGTTTGTATATTTTTGAGATTAGTTGTTTGTCAGTTGCTTCATTTGCTATTATTTTCTCCCATTCAGAAGGCTGTCTTTTCACCTTGCTTATATTTTCCTTTGTTGTGCAGAAGCTTTTAATTTTCATTAGATCCCATTTGTTTATTTTTGCTTTTATTTCCAGAATTCTGGGAGGTGGATCATAGAGGATCCTGCTGTGATTTATGTCTGAGAGTGTTTTGCCTATGTTCTCCTCTAGGAGTTTTATAGTTTCTGGTCTTACATTTAGATCTTTAATCCATTTTGAGTTTATTTTTGTGTGGGGTGTTAGAAAGTGATCTAGTTTCATTCTTTTACAAGTGGTTGACCAGTTTTCCCAGCACCACTTGTTAAAGAGATTGTCTTTACTCCATTGTATATTCTTGCCTCCTTTGTCAAAGATAAGGTGTCCATACGTGTGTGGATTTATCTCTGGGCTTTCTATTTTGTTCCATTGATCTATATGTCTGTCTTTGTGCCAGTACCATACTGTCTTGATGATTGTGGCTTTGTAGTAGAGCCTGAAGTCAGGCAAGTTGATTCCTCCAGTTCCATTCTTCTTTCTCAAGATTGCTTTGGCTGTTCGAGGTTTTTTGTATTTCCATACAAATCTTGAAATTATTTGTTCTAGTTCTGTGAAAAATGTTGCTGGTAGCTTGATAGGGATTGCACTGAATTTGTAAATTGCTTTGGGTAGTATACTCATTTTCACTATATTGATTCTTCCGATCCATGAACATGGTATATTTCTCCATCTATTAGTGTCCTCTTTGATTTCTTTCATCAGTGTTTTATAGTTTTCTATATATAGGTCTTTAGTTTCTTTAGGTAGATATATTCCTAAGTATTTCATTCTTTTCGTTGCAATGGTGAATGGAATTGTTTCCTTAATTTCTCTTTCTACTTTCTCATTCTCCAAAGAAGACATACGGATGGCTAACAAACACATGAAAAGATGCTCAACATCACTCATTATTAGAGAAATGCAAATCAAAAGCACAATGAGGTACCACTTCACACCAGTCAGAATGGCTGTGATCCAAAAATCTGCAAGCAATAAATGCTGGAGAGGGTGTGGAGAAAAGGGAACCCTCCTACACTGTTGGTGGGAATGCAAACTAGTACAGCCACTATGGAGAACAGTGTGGAGATTCCTTAAAAAATTGCAAATAGAACTACCTTATGACCCAGCAATCCCACTTCTGGGCACACACACTGAGGAAACCAGAATTGAAAGAGACACATGTACCCCAATGTTCATCGCAGCACTGTTTATAATAGCTAGGACATGGAAACAACCTAGATGTCCATCAGCAGATGAATGGATAAGAAAGCTGTGGTACATATACACAATGGAGTATTACTCAGCCGTAAAAAAGAATTCATTTGAATCAGTTCTGATGAGATGGACGAAACTGGAGCCGATTATACAGAGTGAAGTAAGCCAGAAAGAAAAACACCAATACAGTATACTAACACATATATATGGAATTTAGGAAGATGGCAATGACGACCCTGTATGCAAGACAGGGAAAGAGACACAGATGTGTATAATGGACTTTTGGACTCAGAGGGAGGGAGAGGGTGGGATGATTTGGGAGAATGACATTCTAACATGTATACTATCATGTAAGAATTGAATCGCCAGTCTATGTCTGATGCAGGATACAGCATGCTTGGAGCTGGTGCACGGGGATGACCCAGAGAGATGTTATGGGGAGGGAGGTGGGAGGGGGGTTCATGTTTGGGAACACATGTAAGAATTAAAGATTTTAAAATTTAAAAAATAAATAAATAAATAAAATTTTAAAAAAAAAAGGAAAGCAAACAATTCAAAGAAAAAATAAGTATTTGCATTGTTCAAGTTACACACCACTAAATATCTTTTTTTTCTGTTTACAAGTGAATTGTTTGCTACTAGTGAATGTAACTGGGCTTCCCTGGTGTCTCAGATGGTAAAGAATCTGCCTACAATGCGGGAGTGAATATGATTAGGTATTTACTGAGTATTCCTACAAATTGACCATCCTCAAGTCTCTGGAACAAGGATTCACTATTGATTTTATTTCACTGCATTCCTGAGATAAGGGGACTATATTAGCCAGAGTTTTCTGACGAAACAGAATGAACAGGATTTAAACAGATCTATAGAGAGAGATTTATTATGAGGAATTGGATCCTAAGTTATGGAGGCAAGGAAGTCCCATGAGCTACAGTCTGCAAGCTGGAGGCCCAGGAAAGACATAATCTTAGTCCAAACCTGAAAGTCTGAGAGTCAGGGAATCCAATGATGCGAATCCCAGGCTAAGTCTGAAGGCTGATAACCAGGAGCACTGATGTTTGAGGGCAGGAGGAGATGGGTGTCCCAGCTCAGACAGAGTGAATTCACCCTCCATCCCCGGTTTTGTTCTATGCAGCCCCTCGATAGACTGCATAATGCCCACTCACGCTGGTGAGGTTGGTCTATTTCATGTACTGACTCAGACGCTAAGCTCTTGCAGAAACCCTCATGGACACATTCAGAAATGGCGCTTTACCGGTTTTCTGGGCGTCCCAGAGCCAGGTCAAGTTGACATACAAAATGATCGGTCACGGGAATGACGACAGGGACTCTCTGGAGAAGGACGGGTGAAAAAGGAGCTGGGCAGTATTACTGCACAGAAAAGGGCACAGAGCCATCCAGGAGCCGGGCAGTGTGCGAGCTGAAGGCGCCTGAGCCTCTGAAGTTTGGTAGTCTGTGGGGATCACTGAATGAAATATTTCTGTATCTCACAGTGACTAACAGTGATGGTATCAAAGGGTACTGCACGCCTTCATTATTCTCCACACACGGCATGTTGCTGTTGTCTAGTGGCTAGGTCGTGTCCAACTCTTTTGTGACCCCATGGACTGTAGCCCTCCAGGCCTCCAGGGTTCTCCAGGCAAGAATACTAGAGTGGGTTGCCATTCCCTTCTCCACGAAATCTTCCCAGAACAGGGATCGAACCCATGTCTCCCACACTGTGGGCGGATTCTTTACCGCTGAGCCACCGGGGAAGCCCACACATGGTATGTAACGGGCTATTTTAGCAGCCCGCTTACCCTGGTCACTGTCCACGGCCCTACTGCGTATGGCCCCAGAGTCTAAATCTCCTACATCTTCACTACATCCTCGTGATACAGATTCATAAACCTTAAAATGACCAGACAAACATTTACTGAAGACAGAGAAATATTTACCCACCCCCCTTTTCATTTATTGGGGATCAAGAAAAGAACTCTGATAGCAAGGAGAATGAACTAGCTCCATCCGGGAAAAGGTCTCCAAGAGGGGTGTGGCTGAAATAATGTCCCAGGGTATATAACCAAGGTTGATATTTCTATAAAGGTATTTAACTTAGGATAGGGGTGGCTGTAAGAATAAAACTCCTTGAAGCAATCAGATGTTTTATCTAGTGGCTTCCAGTATAACCTAAGCATTCCTCTACTGGCCTATGAGTATGTATGTTTTTAAACAAAGAAAGGTTTATTTATGGCAGAATGTCTCAGAATTTATCGGTCTAGTAAGCAACATGAATATCATCAAAAATATGTTTTATTTAAAACATTTTATATTTTAACCTTTTATTATAAATAAACCAGATACAGAAAAACCACACGCAACAAATGCATAACTCAGTGTATTATTATACTCGAACAGTCTGGTAACCACCACCCACGTCAAGATTTAGAACTTTGCCATCCACCCCAGGAAACCCTCCTTACATCACACCCCAGTCACAACTCTCTGTCTTCCCCCAAGGCTAACTACTCTCTGAATTTTATAGTATTTACTTACTGATGCTTCTTTTATCATTTTATCATTCAAGGTATCCATCCTGATACTACAGTTTGGTCCTACTCATTTTAAAAATCTGATTATGTCTTTAAAATTCTTTCAATGGACAGGCTCCCACCCCATTCTAATCCTTTATCCAGTGAAGAAAACATGAGCCACCTGACCTGCAGAATTTCCCACAGTGTAGATTTTGCTGATTGCATTCTCCTGGTGCAATTCAACCTGTTCCTCTATCCTCAATATTTCCTGCAAATTTGCTGCTGGATCCAGCAGTGTGATCCACACTCAAGATTTCATCCTTTGGGAAAACTACGGGTGGTACTATGGTATATTTTTAACTTTTTAAAAGTTTTTCCAGCTTTATTGGTATATAATTGACATTTGACATGTAAGTTTACTTTAAAGAATGCCATCACATACTTGACACACAAACATACTGTGAAATAATTAAAGCCATAAGGTTAGTTAATGCATTTATCACCTCACACGATTCCAATTTTCTGTAGTGAGAATACTTAAAACCTCCTCTCTTAGCAGCTTTCGATTATATAGTTTTATTAGCTATAGTCACCATGGGGAATATTAGATCCCCAGAATTTACTCATCACTAGAAGTTTGTATTCCCCACACACAAACTCTGGAAACCACCATTCTACTCTTTGTTCCGATGAATGTGGCTGTTTCTTTAGATTCCAATATAAGTGAAATGAGACAGTATTTGTCTTCCTCTGTACAACTTATTTCATTTAGGATAATGCCTGAAAGGTCTAGCGTGTTGTCACAAATGGCAGAATTCCTGTTTTTCGTGGCTTTTTATGGTTTTTAGAATTACTGTTATAGTAATTATTCCATTATGTGTGTGTACATATTTACACACACATCAATAACATGCCTGGAGAATCCCAGGGACAGGGGAGCCTGGTGGGCTGCCGTCTATGGGGTCGCACAGAGTCGGACACGACTGAAGTGACTTAGCAGCAGCAGAAGTTATCCATTACTCTGTTGATAGCCACTTAGGTGGTCTCCATCTGTTGGCTACCACGCATAACGCTAAATGAACATGGGAGTAGAGCTATCTCTTTAAGATAGTGATTTCACTGTCTTCAGATATATAACTCAGAAGTGGTACTAGTTGATTATACGGTAGTTTTAGTTCTAATTTCTGAGGAACTTCCACACTGCTTTCCATAATGGCTGTACCAATTTATATTCCCACCAACAGTGCCCTGCTGCTGCTGCTGCTAAGTCGCTTCAGTCGTGTCTGACTCTGTGCAACCCCATAGACGGCAGCCCACCAGGCTCCCCTGTCGCTGGGATTCTCCAGGCAAGAACACTGGAGTGGGTTGACATTTCCTCCTCCAATGCATGAAAGTGAAAAGTGAAAGTGAAGTCGCTCAGTCGTATCCGACTCTTTGTGACTCCATGGACTGCAGCCTACCAGGCTCCTCGGTCCATGGGATTTTCCAGGCAAGAGTACTGGAGTGGGGTGCCATTGCCTTCTCCGAACAGTGCCCTAGGGTTCCCTTATCTCCATATCTATGGTATCAGTTGAATGTCTCCTCTTTCATTTAGAGTTTTGTTTATTTGAACCCTCTCTCCTTTATTCTTGGTTAGTCTAGCTAAAGGTTTGTCAATTTTCTCTTTCAAGAAACCAACTCTTTGTTTCAAATTATTTTTTTCTATTATCTTCTTACTCTCTATTTCATTTACTTCTGCTCTGATCTTTATTATTTCCTTCCTTCTGATAACTTTGGTCTTAGGTTATTCTTTTTCTAAATCCTTAAGGTGTAAAGTAAGGCTGTTTATTTGAGATCTTTCTTTTCCTTCAGTGTAGGCACTCATCACTGTAAACTTCCCCCTTGGAACTGCATCCTTCTGTATGGATAACCGAGTATCCAAAATAAATTATTATTTATTAAATAATCTATTATTTCCTCATTTATCTCTAATGTCATCTCTATCCTATATCATTTGGAGTGATCCTGTTCTGGGCTATATATTATGTTCCATTCATTTGTCTATTAGGAGAAGGCACGGGCAACCCACTCCAGTACTCTTGCCTGGAAAGTCTCATGGACGGAGGAGCCTGGTAGGCTGCAGTCCATGGGGTCGCTAAAAGTCGGACATGACTGAGTGACTTCACGTTCACACACTGGAGAAGGAAATGGCAACCCACTCCAGTGTTCTTGCCTGGAGAATCCCAGGGACACAGGAGCCCGGTAGGCTGCCATCTATGGGGTCACACAGAGCTGGACACGACTGACTCTACACCAATAACACACTGGTCTTCATTCATGTATTCAACAAATATTTATTCACTGCCCACCAGGTTCCAAGAAGTACTCTAGGTACTTGGAATACATGAATGAATGAAACAAAGATCCTAATTTTTACAGTGCTTATACTCTAGTGGCAAAAGACAGATAATATACAGTATAAATAATAAATAAGCATGTGATGTGGCAAGTTAAGGTAAGGAGCTATTTAAAAAAAAAGAAAAATAGAACAGGGTCAGATGGATCAGGAGTGCTGGGGAAGGTGCAATGTTAAATAAGGTTTTGGGGTGAACCTCAAAGAGGTAGTAACTGCAACAAAGACTTGAATGCAGGGAAGAGGTCATCCATTCAGTTTTCTGGGGCATGGGATGTTCTTGGAACGGAAAAGTATCACCACAAAGGCACTAAGAACATGCCTGCAATGTCTGACGTGGCAGGAAAGAAGCCAGGATGATGGGTGGAGCTGGCAGAAGCAGTGAGATATAGAGCAGTAAGCTGGAGTCTTGGGGGCTACTGTAAGGACTTTGGACTTTACTCTGAGTGAAATGGATAAAACCATGGCTAAGTATTGAGCAGAAGAGGGAAATTACATAACTCATGTTTTACGAGGTTCACTCTGGCTGTTCTCTGCTGAGAACAGACTGGAGTGGACCCAGCAGAGAAGCAGGAAATGGTTAGGAAACTACCGCTGTAATCCAAGTGAGAGATAATGGTGGTTTACACCAGAGAGCAGTCACATGTCATGATCAGATTTAGGATACATTTTGTAGAACCAAAAGGATTTCCTGACAGCAGGGTTTGAAAGAAACAGAGAGTTAAGGATGATTCTAAGATTATTGGTTTGAGTGGAGAAAAGTGTGGTTGGAGCAGGTTTGTAGGGAAAGATCAGGGGTTGCAATCACTTGAATTTTAATGAGGCATAATAATTTGGTAGAGCAAGTCTTATCTCACACGTCATCAAAATTTTCTTTGCTATTCTTGACTCTTTCTGTCAATGAACATAATACAGCTGTTCATTTATTCAGGTCTTCTTGGGTGTCCTTCAATACCACTTTATCGTTTTCTCCATAAAGGTCTTATATATTTTTATTACATATAGTTCTGTTTACCTTATGACTTGTGTCACTGCTGTTAACTTTCTATTATACCTTTTTATTGGTTAGAGCTGGGATATATAAAACTCGCTGATCTTAGTTTGCTTTTCATGCACTCAGAGAACCTAGAGAATTCTCTTCCTAGTTCTAATGGCTTTACTCCACGTCCTCTTTGATTTTCTATATAATCCTTCACACAAATGACAATTTTGTATCTCCCTGTCCAATCATTAGTTTCCTTCTTTTATCTCATCCTACTGCATTGGCGAAGACCTTCCACACAAGGCTGAATAACGGGGGTGACAGTAGAAAGCCTTGTTTCACCCTAATGCTAGTGAGAATGCTCCAATAAGGATGAGGTTTGCCGCCGGTTTTCGGCAGATACCCTTTTTCGGGCTAGCAAAAAGGATTCCATTCCGAGTTGTAAAGAGCTTTATGCCGTGAATAAGTTTTGAGTTTTAACAATGCTTGCATCCTTTTGAGATGATCATAGAGATTCCAAACCTTTTAATCTCTCCAAGTAATATATCACATTTATAAGTTTTTCTGAACCACCCTTCAATAAACCTTACCTACTCATAATGCATTTTAATATGAAAGAAACACTTTTATGAATATTTTACTTCAATGTTTTCATTTATGTTTGTAAGGAAAATATGTCATAATTTTATTTCCTTATATGACCTTGTCCACAATTAGAATCAACGTTATATTGGCCTCATAAAATGGATTGTTAACTTTTTCTTTCTTTTTTCTCCTATTTAACACTGCATTAGAAAATTTTACTTGGTCCTTGGAGTTATAATAAACCTTTCTGAACCACCTAGACCTTATATCTTTGGAGAAGAGAGGGGAGGCATCAGGAAAAACTTTAATTGCTTCACTGCTATGAGTTTATTCAAGTGGTCCTATTTCTATTTCTGTTTTTAGACATTTTCATCACAGAACAAAATTTGGCTCTCAGTGATTCGTCCCCTTTTTTTTAGTTTTCTACATCTGCTCTTTCTTTACAATTATCTTGTTATACAGTTTACTTTTAGTCTGTTCCTTTCCTAGTTTCTTGATATGAATACTTAGGTCATTCATTTTCAAGTGTTCTTGTTTTCTGATAAACGTCTTTAAAGCTTTAGATACATCCCACATACTTAAGTACGTGGTGCTTTCCTCATCACTCTTTTCTAGATATTTTATAATTTCCAAGTTATTTCCTTCTAATGCAGGATTACTTAGGGGTATAAAATTTAGCTTTCAAACATATGGCCTGTTTCTTCCACTGTCTTTTCCTTTTTTTGCATTGCACTTAGAGAACATGGTCTTTATTGTGTTCTTTTGAAATCTGTTGAGACAGGTGAACCTTGGATACTTGGAGCATAAGAGGTGTCATTTACAGAATATAACAAAATGACTCTTTAAAGAATTTTTTATCTTTGGGACTTCCCTGATGTTCCAGGGGTAAAGAATCTACCTGCCGATGCAGGGACACGGGTTCAATCCCTGGTCTGGGAAGATCTCATGTGCTGTGGAGGAACTAAGCCTGCGCATTGCAACTACTGAGCCTGAGGGCCACAACTAGAGAGTCCAAGCACCGCAATGGAAGATCCTGCATGCCGTAACTAAGACCTGATGCAGCCAAGTAAATAAATAGGAATTATGTCTCTTAAAAAACAGTACATGTGTAGTGACCCATGTTTCTTTCACATTTTATCCAAATGCTTCCTCTCTTCCAGCTCTTTTCCCCACCGTTAGACATTACTCAGAACAGAGCCATGTTCCCAGTCATTTCCAGAGCTACCTCCACGAGCGGGATCTCAGAAAGTCAGACAGGACAGCAAGAGCGACACAGCCATCCCACTCCTGAGATCACAGGCTCCCCCTCTTCCTCAGCTCCTTTGCAGTTTGACAGCTCAAGCTCACAAAGTCACTTTGCCTGTTTTAACTTGCTGTAAGGTCCACATTTACACTTGCCTTTTTATGCCTTTAAAGCAGCCTTTTTCTACACGGTTCAAACCACATATCCTCTATTTGGAAATGGCTCTGAACCCATAGGCCTAACCCCTGACCACTCAGCTGAGAAAGCTTTAGAAAGATGCATTTCCAACTCCCTGCTGCGTTATCTGCACCAGGAAGGACCCCTGACATCTTGAATTCAAAACATCTAATACTTAATTGACCAACCAAGCCAGCATCATTTCAATGTCTCTGTTTTAATGCTACTGGCATTTTCCTAGACCCTTAATAGGAAATCTGGGAGTCTCTGCTATCCTTCCCTTTCACTTGCCTCAGCCTCAGCAGTTTCCTGGGGTCCAGCCCCTCACACTGTCACCCTTGCCACCACCATCCTAGTTCCGATCAGCTGCTGCCTCTTCAACTGTCCTCCTACCTCAGCTTTGCTCCGTCATCCCACCCACTGCTTTCAAGTCCATTTCCATCACAAACACTTTCAAATTTGCTCTTTGTCTTCTTTAAAATCATGAGTAGGTAACATGCAAGAATCTTGGGACTTGCCAGATGGTGCAGTGGAAAAGAATCTGCCTGCAATGCAGGAGCCACAGGGGGACTCAGGTTCAGTCCTTGGATTGGGAAGAGCCTGATAGCTTACAGTGAGCAGTGTCGGATTTGTGATCTCCAAAGAAGATTTAACTTCGGGACCCGGGACCAGGCTTGATCGCTCAAGAGCTTTTGCATAGCAGAGTTTTATTAAAGCATAAAAAGGGACAGAGAAAACTTCTGACATAGACAGCAGAAGCAGGGTGGAGAGTGCCCCCCTGCTAGTTTTAGCAAGTGGTTTTATGTCTGTTAGAAAGTTATTTATCAGATAAGAGAGACATCTCAAGGCTGATGGAGTTTCACCAGGCCCCTCTCCCACAATATGCATTTTTGAGATAGGATGGCACGAGGTGTGTCATCCCCCAGCCATAAAACAATTGATATGAATACTGTTGAGCTATCATCAGCCAAAAGTTAGTCTTAGGTGGAACCATTTTGAAGAAAGGCAAATTTCAAAGCAAATACATAGTTTCATTAACACAGCTTAAAAAAACATTTCCATAAGAAAAATGTATTGCTTAGCTCAAGGTTTGAAAAAAGTTGAGTTCAGGTGGAACGAAGTGTCGTCATAGCAACACAGAATTTTAAGAGACACTTGCAGCCTATTTCCTCCCTTTGGAGACCCCTGGCCTTCCTGCCTGTTAACTTCTCAATCCCCTGGAGGAGGGCATGGCAACCCACTCCAGTATTCTTGCCTAGAGAATCCCATGGACAGAGAAGCCTGACGGGCTATGGTCCTTGAGGTCACCAAGAGCTGGACTCAAGTGAAAGACTGAACACACACACACACACAGACACACACACACATCATATTAAATAATTCAATAAGGTGCTTTACTTATCACAACTTTTACTTAAAAACTATACAATTTTAACACACCTTCTGCTAGAAAAGAAACCATACAGCAATCAGAATCTGATTGTTATTATCAGTGTTTGGTGACAGCTAATTACCTTCTGTCCACATTATTCCTAATACTGCTTTAATTTTATTAAGTATTCTTTGCAGTCTCTTCCCACATTTAAAACATGTCCATATAGACACATTGCGCTGCTGTCCCATGACGAATGCAGCTCCCAGGTCTTTACACATGTTGCTGTGTTTCACCCTCTACCCTGGGAATAGCCTCTGAAGAGCAGGAGATCTTTATTCACCAAGAGGATTCAAGAATGAGAATTCCAAGGTTGTAAGGGACCTGATCTCTCACGTAGCTTAAAGGCCCTGCTGGCATTTTTTTTCAAGATTTTTTTTTAATGCAGACTATTTTTAAAGTCTTTACTGAATCTGTTACAATACTGCTTCTGTTTTATGTTGTGGGTTTTTTTTAGCCCCAGGGCATGTGGGATCTTAGGTCCCCGACCAGGGATAGAACCTGCAACCCCTGCATTGGAAAGCGAAGTCTTAACCACTGGACCACCAGGGAAGTCCCAAGACCCTGCTATTAATATTATTAAAACATTCCTCGGCATCATGGCAAACAGTTGAACTGCCATTAACCTTGAAGCAGTCCAGTCCACCCCTGTAGATCTAATGACATTTAGTAAGCTCTTTCCTCCATGCAGCCAAAACCCTAGAGTGCTCCCTCCCTCACTCTGATCCTCTCCTGTGAGGTCATGCAAGACAAATTTAACCCCTCTTCCTCAGGACAACTTTTCAACCCTTCGGCCACCTGAAGGCTCTCCATGAACCTCCTCTTGTAAGCTGATTACAAGTATCTTCATCTGTTCCTCATTAAACATATTTCTGAATCCGCTCACCATGTGCTTTCCTGAGTGTGCACAGTGTGTCTGGGCCCCTTCAAGGACAGTGGGGCCACAACCACTCCCCAGGAATGGGCTGATGAGGCAGTGGTGCCCTGGACAGGATGACCCTGGCCATGTCAGCTCTGGAACGCCTATAGGCTTCAAACCAGCTCACTGGAAGCATCACGGTCCTGCCAGCTGCTGGAAAGTAAGCGGTTGCTAGCTGGACTAGAGGAAAATTGATGACACAATGATTCAGGAGAAGCACGCTCTTCCTGAGGAGGTGAACACAAGGCTGAAGACCAAGCCAGGTTAGAGTGAGCGGTCCATTTTATCAGGGCCTGACATATATGTTCAACAGCTCGCCTGGGGCAAAGAAAAGAAAGTCTTAAGAAAAAAAAAATAGCATTCAGTTTTCCTAGGAAGCATCCTTTAGCATTTCTCTATTGCCTAGATATGTCTGTTCATGGGCCGTGCCTTCCCTAGGCACTTGCAATTTTGTTTTCCCTTCTACAGTGGGTGAGAGATTGATGGAATTTCAGTGAACAAATGAACACGACATTTGCCAGTGGGTGCTGACTAACACAGCAGAAGGCCTTCAATTCTAGCTGAATCCTAACAGAAAATGTAGGACATGTGGAGGTGGAAAAGAAATTCCAGACGAAGGAATTTTCCTGAAAGGCCACCCAGATAATCTGCAACCACAAAGTACAATGGGACCCTCTTCTTATCTTTCCTGAGAAACAGAAAAACATTAAAAGGAGGCTCAGGTCAGCCTGGATCATTCCACTTCATCAAGAAGGAATGGTATGGTACAGCTGGGGGGACAGTTGGTGAAAATTATCTCTATGGTTCTTGTTACTCTTAAGATAAAGCTTGTGCTTTATCTTCCTTAACCTGGCTAACTGGGTGGGTAGTGATGCCAGCTAACCACAATGAGGATTAAGTTTAGCAGAAGAGAGAAATTATTATCTGCTGAGTGCCTACGATGATATGGCCATTGTGATTCTATAAAATGCACAGTCTATACCATTGAGACCTGCCTTGTGAGAAAGGTATCATTCTTTTCATTTAATAAATGATGATTCCAGGATGCAGAATGTAATGATTTCCTAGTGAGAAGTAGAGCTAGGATCTGAACCCAGGTCTCAATACACTGTCACCATGGAACCAGAGGAGGAGGAACAACACCTTAGGGAGTTAAGAGAGCGAGGTGGGAACACGGGTGGCCCTTGAGGAAGACAGATCCTGCCCACTGCACATGCATCCATGTTTCTTAATCTTTGCTGTTGCTGCTGTTCTGTCACTAAGTCTTTATGCCCACGCAAAGCTTTATTCCTCGGTCCTGATTTGAGCCTTGCGTTTGACCCTCCAGTTTTGGCATTTATCTTGACTACCTCTCAATAATATTTCATCAAATTTATGGCCATTATTTCCTCAAATATGTATTTCTGCGCCAGTATCTCTCTCTGGGCTCCTTCTGACACTCCAATCACACATACATTAGACCAACTGACATGGTCTCATAACCACCAAGGCTCTCTTCATTTTTTAAAATTACTTTTTCTCTCTGTCCCTTTGTGTAGATAATTTCTATTGACTTGTCTTCAAGCTTACTGATCACTTCTAATGTAAAGTCCAATCTCCTGTTAAGATAACCCAAGTAAGAGCTCTTTAAATTTCCGATGTTGTGTTCTTCAGTCCTAGAAATTCTATTTCTTTTTTTTATAGTTTACGTATCTCTGTTGATATTACTCTATTACCCCACTCTGTCCATCTTTTCCCTGTAAATTGCTCTATGTATTTATAATATCTATTTTAGGTCCTCGTCTGCTAATTTAAACATCAGACTCATCTCTTGGTCTGCTTCTACTGACTTTTTCCCTTTCACTATTAATGTCTTTTGTTTGTTTCTTTCTATTACTCCTTCCTTATGGAATGTTTCCCACTGACTTACAGGTACTCTAGCCACCCTTAGACTCTACCCCTCAGCCTAGTAAGGGAGACACTTTCTATTCACCTGCTTGCTCTTACTCTTTTAAATAAGCAACTGTGAACTTTTGGAAGTATCCTCAGGGAAAAAGCTGGTTCAGTGTGGTGCTTACCAAGTTTGTTTCCCCTTATTTCAAGAACTGTGTTCCCTCCAGGTTCTGTCCAGAGCCATATTTGGAGGCCCTTCAGTGGCTCAGATGGTAAAGAATCTGCCTGCAATGCAGGAAACCTAGGTTCCGATTTCTGGGTTGGGAAGATCCCCTGAAGAAGGGAATGGTTACCCACTCCAGTATTCTTGCCTGGAGAATTTCATGGACAGGGGAGCCTAGCGGGCTACAATCCACAGGGTCACAAAGAGTCGGACATGACTGAATGACTAACACACACACATAATGGTTTTACAATATTGTGTTAGTGCTGTATGACAACATGAATCAGCTATGCATATATACACACCCCCTCTTGGCCCTCCCTCCCGCCCCTCCCTCCCGCCCACCTCCCTCCCACCTTCTAGGCCACCACAGAGCACTGGCTACGCTCCCTGTGCCGTATTTTCTTGCCCTTAAAACAAACAAACAAACAGACACTGTTGCATTGGGCATGAGAAATTTCATGCATAGGAATTACTTTACTTTTATTTACTTTACTTACACACAGCATTATTCCAAAATAAGAATTTGAGACAGCTTACCAAAAAACATATCAAATAATAAAAATGAAATGAGATGAAAAATGAGTCAGTAAATAGCTTCCTTTCTCGAATTTCAAAATGTTTGGCAGTGAGAACCGCAGACGGTTTTACCGACTCTGTCTGTAAAAACTGGAAAGCAGAGAAAACGTACCCTGATAAATATGTCTCCTGTTACCTCCAACACAGTCACAATATTAAGCCAAAAACATGAAAAAGAGCTCCAGGTGAGAGAGCCCAGCTGTTAGTCTTTGCAGTGGGCAGCATTCCTGGGAAGGCTTTGTCACTTCTTGGATCCTCATACACTGACATCATTTTGATATTCTGAAAGCGTGTCACCTCTAGAAGCAAGCCAGGCCCGAGCCCTTAGGCCCTCTCTGGAGTTGATTTTACAGCCTGGGCTGTGAAGTTCAGGACTGGGACGTGCCCGGGAGCATCTGGTCACAAGATCTGGGGCGAGAACTGGAGAGAAGATGGTGGCCTCTCAGATCCAGCTTTGCTTCTGCCACCTGACCATGTGCCTCTTTCTTTGTTTTACCCAAATCTGTTGAGGCAATCTGTCTACTGTGATTATATTCTCAAATGTTTGACCAAATGGTTACAAGTTTTAATAAGTTGATTAAACGCCCAAGTGAAAATGGTCATTCAGTCCAATTAAAGAGGTTTCCATCACTTTATGTTAAATCACTTTTGACTTAAGCAACTATACATGCCTCTGACTCATGAATATACATTTAATCCATGTTCAGATATATGGAGCAAAACAGCAAACATAGGGGAAAAAATGAAGTTGCTTTCCTAATTAACTGGAGGTCAAGGTAACCAAATTGTTGATAAAGGGAAGTTCTTTTTTTAGAAATATTCTAGGCCATAAATAAAGGGAAATGCAAGAATTTAAATACCACCATCTTGCAGCTTCTAATAAAATAACAGATTAAGACAATGATCATTAGGGGTTGCTGACTTCACCAAAAGAGAGAGAACCGGTTATTCAATGCCTCCTGGATGCTTACACACCCCACCTGTGGATTCTGATCAGTCTTCTAATTTCCGATTTGCAGAAAATACAGAGGCTTTACAAGCATGTTCATGCAATCCAGGCTGAAGGAGACAGTACCAGAATAAATGATATAGTTTTTTAAACAAATAAATTATAAGGAAAAATAGATAGAAGGGTGAATTTATAGACTGCTGCTGCTGCTGCTAAGTCACTTCAGTCGTGTCCGACTCTGTGCGACCCCACAGACGGCAGCCCATCAGGCTCCCCGTCCCTGGGATTCTCCAGGCAAGAACACTGGAGTGGGTTGCCATTTCCTTCTCCAATGCATGAAAGTGAAAAATGAAAGTGAAGTCGTTCAGTCATGTCCTACTCTTCACAACCCCATGGACTGCAGCCTACTAGGCTCCTCCATCCATGGGATTTTCCAGGCAAAGAGACTAAGTCAATTGCAGTATATGGACTCTATTTGGATCTTGATTCAAAGGGATGGTCTGAAAAAACATTTATGAGACAAGAGTAGAAATTCACACTCGTGGGATATTTGATGCTATTATGGAACTATTTTTTGAGGTATGATAATGGCATTGTGGTACGTTATCTTAAAATCTGCTCTTAGAAAGAGATATGTGCCTATTCCTGGATGAAATGATATGATACCTGAGATTTGCCGTGAAACAACCTGGGGTGGAGAAGAGAGAGTAGGAACAGAGATGAAGCACATTAGCCCTGAGTGACAACTGCTGAAGCTGAGTTAGTGAGGCTTCATTATATTCGCCTACTTTCACACGTGGTTGAGATTTTTCATAATAAAGAATGAAAAATAAGTATTTTTAAAAACTCCATGGAAAGAAATTACAGTGCTCATGCTCACTGAGTCGTGTCTGACTCTCTGTGACCCCATGGACTGTAGCCTGCCAGGCTCCCCTGTCCATGGGATTCTCCAGGCACAAATACTGGAGTGGGTTGCCATTCCCTGCTCCAGAGGATCTCCCCGACCCAAGCATTGAACCCGGGTCTCCTGCATTGCAGGCAGATTCTTGACCATCTGAGCTATCGGGGAAGCCCATCGCCTAACTCCAAAGATGTCTGTGAATTCCGAGTTCTTCAGGGACTTCTCTGCAACTTTTGGTGGGTGCTTACTTTCTGGTTCTTACAAGTGTTTCACGTGGTTGGAGTTGATGGATACGTGATCTCCAGACCAGTCAAGGGTTACTTTATCAGACACTATTTGACCCACTGCTTCCTACCAAGGGTGCAGTTGCTTTCTCTGGACACAGAAATCCCCACCCACCTCCAGCTGCCATGCTCTCACCCTCCCCACCCCAGGACGGACGTCTCCGACACCACGTCTGTGCCTCTGGACCAGGACCAGGGCCAGGACAATCTTGGGCAGTACCACACACAACAAAGGGAATTCTCACCATGGGGCTTTGAAAAGTCTCTCCCCGCCTTGCCCCTGTTATTAGACCTTTCCACACTCAAAAAGGAAACAAAAACTGAGATCATTAACACATGCAAAAGACACATAAAATAAAATGTGTCTTAAAGCATGTCTCCACGTGACCAGCTACATGTCCCTTAAGGTGTCTCAGAGTACCCTGGGGAAGGCCTATTTTGGCTTCCCCAAGTGCCTCCTCACTTCAGAAGTTCACACCAGTGAGCAGCCTGCTGGTCTAACCGTCTTGTGAATTTAGATTGTTTAGTTAATTATAAACACATTTCAAAGTCGTTCTTTCTGGCCTTTTTCTTGGAATGAGTGACTGCCGCTCTGCAGCTCACAGAATAGTCTTCCATAGTTTTCAGTCAAGGTTCAGGGAGAAATATGCCACACAGGGATTTGATTATTTACCAACATAATGTTGGATCCTGGCCAATGAGACACCAATATATTTTTCCTTTGAAGTCTGACATATTGCCTGCTGCTTTCAATGCTGTGTTCTTGGCCAGGAGACAAAATAACTGTGGCTGTTTCAAAAATCACCTCTGATTCAAGTCGGGGTGCGGGGGGGTTGCAGATATCTTATGATTGGTTCATCTTACAGACAGTGAGCTCTTCTCCTACAGAAGGTGTGTCCCCTGGGGTGGGGCATGTCTATGGGCCTCTGACAGCCACTGGTCCCTGCTCTGGGATCAGTCGTCCCACACAGCTAGTTGGGAAAGAGTTGAGCAAATTCTTGGCTCTGTGGCTAGAAACAGAGAAGTGAAACAAGATCACAGTACATTCTCATGGTGTCTTCGGTTGTCTTTTGCTTCCTCTTGTTTGAAGGGCCCAAAAGACTATGACACAGAGAACAGGCTTCGTAGTAGTTTGAGTTCCCAGAGCCAGGATCCGTTCAGTTCAGTCGCTCAGTCGTATCCAACTCTTTGTGACCCCATGGACTGAAGCATGCCAGGCTTCCCTGTCCATCACCAACTCCCGGAGCTTACTCAAACTCATGTCTACCGAGTTGCCGATACCATCCAACCATCTCATCCTCTGTTGCCCCCTTCTCCTCCCAGCATCAGGGTCTTTTCAAATGAGTCAATTCTTTGCATCAGGTGGCCAAAGTATTGGAGTTTCAGCATCAGTCCTTCCAATGAATATTCAGGATTGGTTTCCTTTAGGATTGACTAGTTGGATCTCCTTGCAGTCCAAGGGACTCAAGAGTCTTCTCCAACACCACAGTTCAAAAGCATCATTTCTTCTGTGCTCAGCTTTCTTTATAGTCCAACTCTCACATCCATACATGACTACTGGAAAAACCACAGCCTTGACTAGACAGACCTTTGTTGGCAAAGTAATGTCTCTACTTTTGAATATGCTGTCTAGGCTGGTCATAACTTTCCTTCCAAGGAGTAAGTGTCTTTTAATTTCATGGCTACAGTCACCATCTGCAGTGATTTTGGAGCCCCCCAAAATAAAGTCTGTCACTGTTTCCACTGTTTCCCCATCTATTTCCCATGAAGTGATGGGACCAGATGCCATGATCTTAGTTTTCTGAATGTTGATCTGCCAGGCTGGGGGGGGGGGAGCCTAAAACCCAGAATAACCTTAAGAATTCACTGAGTTATTTCTGTTGTTGTTTTTTGGTATCTATCATTTCCTGACCACTAGAGCCTCTCATTGCAGAATTTTTACCTCTCACCAAACTGCCTAGACAGGGGTTTCTAAATGACAGCATCAAAGAATTTACAGTTGGAAGTCATTTTTTTCAAAATGGTTTAACACTCTGAAACAAAGACAATTCTCATTAATTGAGAAGAAAACCTCTTAAAAGCTATTTACTTCCACTTCCCAACTAGGTAGAACTGACTTCTCATTCGAACACCTCTACTGATGAAGAGTTCATTACCCTGCATCACTGGACAGTGTGTGCTAGTTGCTCGGTTGTGTCCGACTCTGTAACACCATGGACGTGGCCCACCAGGCTCCTCTGTCCCTGGGATTTCCCAGGCAAGAATACTGGAGTGGGCTGCCACGTCCTCCTCCAGGGGATCTTCCTGACCCAGGGATCAAGCCTGCATCTCCTCTATCTCCTGCACTGCAGATGGACTCTTTATCCACTGAGCCACCAGGGACGCCCCACTGGACAGTACTGGCACAATATCAGAGCTGCAAAGGCATAATCGGATAATTCCCCATCTCTTACTTAAGCGCTATGAGCCAGGTATAAATATGAACTAACTGTTCATTTCAGGTCATTCAAAAGAATGCAACAACATCCAGGTATAAATATGAACTAACTCTCCATTTCAAGGCATTTAGAAAGACTATAACCACAGCCAGGTGTACTGAGTAAAATCTTGGAAGTTAGTGTAAGTACTGGTATTGATGCTATGTGGTACATAAGGTAAGGCTACTGCATTGGAACTTTTCACTTGTTTATTTCCTCTTTTATCTCTAAGTTCATGATTTTTCAATGCAACTTGACTTGATGTGTATTTACTATTCTTGGCACCATAGCTTATAATACACACTCTCATTAGGATTCGTGTGTGTGTGTGTGTGTGTGTGTATGGCACAGGGAACTCTACTCAGTGCTTCATGGTGACCTAAATGGGAAGGAAATCCAAAAAAGGAGGGGTATATATATTCATGTGGCTGATTCACTTTGCTGTGCAGCAGAAAGTAACACAATATTATAAAGCAACTACATTCCAATAGAAATTTCAAAATACATAACATTTTTTAACAGCACCCTTTTCACTCCTAAAGTATCTGAGTTTGGACAATAAGTGTTATGATCAAGTATTGAACGTGAAAGTTTTAAAAATCTGTATCTCACTTTTTCAGACTGCACTGAAACTCTTCACATACTAAGGCTGGCGCCCCACCCCCCTGATTTCTCTGCACTCTTCTCAATGAACAAATTCTATCTTATTTGGAAATGATAACTCTTCTTGATGATGGAGTACCTTTAATAAACTGAATAGCTACTCCATACTTGAGAATGACCACTACAGAGAGGCAGGGGCTTGTGCTCTTTGCCTGGGTGGAGGGGCCCTCTGTTCACTTTCATTAAGATTTGGAGAGCTGGAGAGGGCCCTTCAAAGTCAGGCACAGCATGTGGGCAACTGTTACGTGGATGTCCTTGTGCCAGAGGAAGCACTCCCTTTACTTGACCAGATCTCTTTCATCTTTGGGTGCCTCAGTTTTTCCGTCTCTAAAAGCGCCCAGTGATGCCCACTTCACAGGGCTGTGGTGTGATCAAAGGGCTGGCTGCCATTGGGCACTCAGCCGCCAGGAACAAAGATACTCAGTAATTGCAAAATGTTCGGGTCCACTTCTCCGGCCTGTGAAAAGGGGGCTCCCACTGACTTGAAAGAGAGCAACACACACAGACGAGGAGAAGCCCACCGGGAGAGCAGGCCTATTACCTTCATTATCATTGTCCTAAAGTGCGGAGGAAAGAAAAGAGCCACGAGAAAGTTAAAGAACAGTGATCACAGAAAAACAAGACAAGGGTAAAACTAACTGGGCCACAAAAGAGAGCCTGAAAAAAATGAACGTCTTGTCTTAAAAATAATCTTTGAAGACTGCATGCCAAAAACAGCTTTTAAGGAACTGTCCATACATTATCTGGCCACTTGGCATAATAACACATTCATACATTTCTTAGAATGAAACCTGCCCTTGACCCTCACTGTACTCTTCCTTACATCACCCATCCTAAGCTAAATGCTAATGGGAGTGCACTTTCAGAGTGGATTAAATTTAAAAGTTTCTATTTAGACAGCATTCCGTAAGGCACATTCAAATGATTAACTGACAGATAATGAAACGGGAATAGCTGATACTCTCTTGGCATAAAATACTAAAGCCTTCCCAGGCTAAAGAATGAGTTTGGACGAGCACACAGTGCCACTGTTGCTTTGGTGACCTCGCAGGCAAGTCAGTGTAAGACATTCTCCTGCACTTTAATGCCTGCTACTAAGATCAGATGGGGGGAAATGATAAATAGTAGGAGATGTCACTCCAAGCGGTGTTTTCCCGGCAAAAGCTGTGTCTCAAGAGTCCTTCAGAGCACTCTGGAAATGCATAGAAATTCACAAATCAATTTGCTAAATTGACTTGGCTGGAAATCATGCTTTTGTGCATGGATGATCTAGCCGAAAGGCAATTCTGACTCTACTAGACTCTCCCAGGACTCCTGTAACCAGAGCCAAGTGTGCGGAGACCTGGGGAAAAGAGTGCGACTTCCGGTCAGTTAGACCTGGGCTCACATTCGAGCTCCATCATCTCTCTGGCTGAGGGACTTGTGATAAATCATATGAGCTCTCTGAGAAGGGGATTATGTACTCCGACCAGCTTTACAAGGTACTGTGAGGACTAAATGCCCAAGATGTGTCAGGAAGCTGCAGTTAGTCTTACTTTTTCAGTACAACTATAAACAACCTGAATGACAGAACCCCACCCCAAATCCCATCCACTCCCCAGCGCAGGCCAGGTGGACAAACTATATCAAGAGAGGATAGTTTTGAAAGCACAAATATCAAATGTTTGCGTGCAGTTAACCAAAGCAGGGGCTTTCATTTAAGCACCTGGAAGAGGCAAACTGCAGTTCTAATAAAGCAAAAGTCCTCAGATGTCAGGGGATGTTATTCTGGTTTACCATCTGTATACTTCTGCACTGGTAGAGGTTAGGTACACAATTTGTTTCTTTTAAAAGCACACCCCTTGGCCATTCACAGTGGGCTTCCCAGCCAGGGGAGCCTGCAGCCAGACGAGCCTACAGCCTGGAGTATGGAAGATGCAGAAGCCAAGGGGAATGTCTCAGAGCACCCCATCAGCCTCCCCATTCCACAGCTGAGAAAACTGAGGCTGGGAGAGGGGGAGCTGCTTGCCCAGTCAAACAATGAAGGCCTTGGGTTAGGACTTTTAGGGAAGTCACTCTAAAGCAAACCTTCACAAACTTATAGTAATAATAACCTCGCTACAGAGCTTTATGCACTGATATTTTCAATTATGTGGCCAACAACATTATCAGTCCTTTGGGAAACAGTCTTTCCTAAAATATCAGGACAGGAGGAAATCTATGACCAGTCAGTCTCATTTCACACTTCCCAGTATGACATGGAACCTAGTTTCTAACCTAGTTTCTGCTGCTGCTGCTGCTGCTAAGTCGCCTCAGTCGTGTCCGACTCTGTGCGACCCCATAGACAGAAGCCCACCAGGCTCCCCTGTCCCTGGGATTCTCAAGGCAAAAACACTGGAGTGGGTTGCCATTTCCTTCTCCAATGCATGAAAGTGAAAAGTGAAAGTGAAGTTGCTCAGTCGTGTCCAACTCTTAGCAACCCCATGGACTGCAGCCCACCAGGCTCCTCCATCCATGGGATTTTCCAGGCAAGAGCACTGGAGTGGGTTGCCATTGCCTTCTCCGAACCTAGTTTCCGGGGGCTCACAAAGCTAAAAGACACTGAAAGAACCCTTTGAACAATTATGTGACTCTTGTGCCCTGCTAACAGACACTCAGCTTGGCCTATAACTTGAGTAAAAATGCCATCACTGAACGTAATTTCCAGAGGAAACTTAACAAATCAAACAGTGAGCACACATCTTATAGTAATAATTAATGCAATGAGATCAAATCAGTCAATCCTAAAGAAAATCAACCCTGAATATTCATAGGAAGGACTGATGCTAAAGTTAAACCTCCAATATTTTGGCTACTCAGCACAAACAGCAGACTCACTGGAACCGACTCTTTCCCTTCTTCTGGGAAGACTGAAGGCCAAAGGAGAAGGGGGTGACAGAGGATGGTTAGACAGCATCACTGACAGCATTCACGTAGACGTGAATCTGAGCAAACTCCAGGAGATAGTGAAGGACAGGGGAGCCTGGCGTGCTCCAGTCCACACATGGAGTCAGACACAACTTAGTGACTGAACAACAACAAGATACTCCATTTAAATTTCTGGGCATAATAACTTCTAATTACTGACCAGTATATTTTAAAAGGTGACAGCCCACACAGAGCAAGATTTACAAACACCTGGGCAGAAGTGGGTCCCTGTTTCATAACTCTCCAGGGTTAATCATCAGTGATGACTAACTCTGGGATTAGGGAAACATTTGAATATGCTAATTTAGAGACACTGTTGTCAGAAGGCTAATTTCTAGCTCAAAGACACTTCAGTGCTTAAAGCAATTTTACATCAAAAGCCCTTGCAGGAGACTTCCATCAGGACCAGAGGGGAGATGGAAGCTGGAGGGGGTGTGAAGTCAGGGGAATTGAGGGCTTTACGATGAAAGAGATCAGAGAATGTGTCTAAAGGCTAAAGGGAAGGAATCAGAGAAACAAACAAACAAAAAACAGGAATATGCTCAATTCATAATGGAGGAGAAAGAGACTGTTCAATTAGATTGATCTCTGCGGAATAACATCTCAAAGCTATTTGAACCCCAGCTTTTATACGTATACATATGTATGTATAGTATGTGTATAAATACATATAGGCTTCCCCGGTGGCTCAGACAGTGAAAAGAATCTGTTTGCAATGCAGGAGACCTAGGTTCAGGAAGATCCCCTGGAGAAAGGAATGGCAACCCACTCCAATATTCTTGCCTAGAGAATCCCATGGACAGAGGAGCCTGACAGGCTACAGTCCATGGGGTCGCAAAGAGTTGGACAAGACTGAAGTGACTGAGCATGCACATATATATGAATATGTGTATATGGAAAAAATCTTTCCTAAGGAAGAAAAACTCAACTCCTAAATTATCAGGTTAATTCAGAGTGTGGACATAAGAACAGTAAATATACAGTTTGATATTTGACTTGCAAAGTGAGGAAGGAAAGCATACTAAATTCTATAGAATAAGCTTTTCTGATCCCAGAAATACTAAGAACTCGATAATTTTTTGGCTGCAACAACTTGTAAATATCTAGAAGAGCCCAGATTTTGAAGCCCTGAGGACACTTGCTAAAACTCAGAAATTTGGCACGAGTCTTTGCACACAATTTGGGTTTTCTTTCAGAATTGATATCTTACCAAATAGAGCCATCTGTGTTCCCTCTGGGAAAGGTTCAACTGTTCTGTTGCCATTGACATGATGTTTGGCTAGAAAAAAAGAAAGAAAGAAAGAAAATCAAGTTAAGTGTAAAGTTCTACACAGATACTAACACATGTCATTAAATGTGTCAGAGAGCCTAGTTCTCATTTTTAGTTAGAAACAGCACTAAAGTTCACCCTCTTAAGAGAGTTTCAATTATTATTTTTTTTAATCTCAGTTACAAAAAAGCCCAGAGATGGCCTCATTCAGGCATGGCATTTCACCAGTGAGCACTCCCAGGCCCAAGTATGTGCAGAGCCGTGCAGCTGGGGATGGCAAAGCCAGCCGACCTGGAAGCTCCTGACTCCCGGCCAGAGGGTCCCTCTGTGCCAGGACATGCCCTGGAGAACAAAGGGAGCGTGGGGCTCCAGGGTGAACTGTGGTGGCTTTCCCTGAGGACTGATGATGATCAGAAGGAAGCTGTAAAGACTACAGGGTAGGGACTTCCTTAGTGGTCCAGTGGTTAAGAATTTGCCTTGCCAAGCAGGGGATGCAGGTGAGATCCCTGGTTTCAGAACTAGGATCCCACAAGCTGAGGAGCAATGCAGCCTGCATGCCACAACTAGAGAGTCTGTGCACTACAACAAAAGATCCCGCACGGCACAACAAAGATACGCTGCAGCTAAAACCCAATGCAAGCAAAGAAATAAGGACACCAGTGTTAGAATAATAATAATAAAAAGACAACAGGGTAACACTGCAGACAGCATCATCTCACAAGTCAAGCACCGTTCCAGGGGTCAATGACACTTGCCTTCTTAAAGGCCAGACAGACCTGCATTTCACTGCTTCTTACTACCCTTCATCCAGCCTCATCACGTCCACCAGTCATCCTCCCACCTGAGTGCATATCAAGGACTTAGAAGTTAAAAGTGACTGGCTTATGGTTTTCCAGCCTTAACGTATTCTCATAGCTCCCAAACCCAAACCAGGTAAGAGAAGATCTGAGTATGGCCCATCTACGAGCAGCCTAATTTGATCCTTAGCAATTCTGGAATATGGACATTCACGTTGCAAACACTTCGACACTGCTTCATGGTGCATGGATATTTTGATCTAATGGGCCACGTTAGATTTACTGAGCTCTGGCACAGGGCTCAGCACTAAAGCTAGGTACTGAGGGCTTTGGCAGAGTTGGGTGGAGACTGACATGATTCTTGCCCTTATGAGGAGTGTACAATTATCTTCAAGAGGTGAAATTTCGACAGCAAGCTTACAATGATGTGCTAAGTCCTGGAGTGGGGACTAGAGGTACTGGAAGAGTCTGCAGCAGGGGGACAGGCAGCTGCAAGGTGGAGCCAGGAACCTGGGGAAATTACAATTAGCGTCGAGTCTAAAACGAGGAGTAGGACTTAGAAAAGCAGAGGGTGAGGGAGCAGCTCGAGTGAGAGCCAGCAGTCGATGCAGCCCAGACACTGTCCTGGGCCAGAGGAGAGACTAGTCTGGGCACAGTAAAGGTGATGTGTTGAGAAGCAGCGGCACTTAAGGACAGATCGGTAGGCAGGCACCTGATCATAAAAGGTCTTCAGACTCCCATCCAAACCCACAAGACCCCTAGGCAGCCTCCGTAGCACCACAGTGTCTTTTAGAACCTGGAGGCTGATAAGGTTCAGTCTAGGTTAGTCAGTTCCTTCCTCTATTCCATCATTTCAGGGGCCTCCACAGGTTCCTAAGAAATGGTGGTACTATTTGAGGAACAGCAGAGCTGGGTGAAGGGGAGGAACCAGGCTGAACCTGGCTTACAAGCCGTACAGCCTCGAGGCACTAACTGGCGCCTCCAGCAGATGCAAGAGGTAAGGTCACAGGTGGCCGTGGTACCTTGGACAGCGCCCAGACAATGGTAGGACCATTGGTTACTGAATCCAAAGGAAGGTGGTGAGGCTCCACAAGGAAATCACAGCTCTATTCTATAGTTAGGACCCCAGAGCCCCTGTCAGAGGTATTAAAATGTATATCAAAGGGCTATAATCCCATTCAAAAGCTAACCCACTAATCTCACTCATGAGAATTTAAAGAAAAATGCAAGAGAAAAAAAAAGGTGGTAGACATAATATTTACTCATGTATTACTGGTAATAAAGAAATCTTTATATCAACTAAATATCCAAAAACAGAGAAACAGTTTAGAAAATCATCATTCATAATTTATCACAAGCATGGAATATCATGTAACATTTTAAACACAGAGTTTGAGAGAGAGATAGAAATGTGAAAAAATATTTGGGATAATAGTAAGTGAAAACAATGCTATTACATACTGAATGCAGACTATAATGACAGCTAACAAAAAATATGCATGCTTGTGGGAAAAGACTGGCAGAAAAATGTGCAAAAACAAAAATAACTATGAATATTATGCAAGATATTTATCACTATCAGTTGTCTTTGTCATTGTTAGATTCTTACTTCCCAGATGAAAATATGTTTGTTTGAATTTTTTAAAGTCAACAAAGCTGTAGATTTCTAAAATTTTTCTGTACCATTTAGTGTCCCAGGACAGTCCATCAGGGCCGTATAGCCAGCCAAAACACTACCTGGTTTCAATAAACACTGTGGCTTATTTGGCATCTCCTCGGGGACAGCTCAAAAGCACTTCCAATGCAGGATGACCTTCCTCACCAAACCTGACCCTCTTCCAGCATCCCTAACCCTGGGAATAGGACCACATCCTCCTACTTTTGAGGCATCCTTGCCCATTCTCTCTCCCTTGCTACACACACCTAATCCATCACCAAATCTGGCTAATTCTGCCTTTCAGATAGCTTTAGAGTCCTTTCACTTCTTCCCTTCACCACCCAAACCACCCTCGTCCCAACTCTTACGGCCTCTTTGCCCTGGACCCCGACAAGCACCTGCAGCTCTTCCATATCCCCTCTCCAATTCACTCTTCCCAGTGTCACCACAATTATCTTTTAACTGATTATACAACACAAAATCCCTGGTCCTCTCCCCCACTTTCCATGGCTTCCCACTGCTCATAGGCGGAAATCAGAGCTCTTCAATGCAGCTTCAAAAACCCATGTGGTCTGGCCACCTCAGCCCCTCATCCCCTCTACTATAGTCAGAGCTGAGCCTTACACTTAGTCATTATTTCAGCGAGTAGACTACAAGCTCTGAGAAGGCAGGGTTCATATGGGTTCACTGTTCCCACAGTTTCCGCACATTGTGAGACCCAACATAGGTGTTTAATGAATAGCTGCTAAATTAATGAAGGGAAACAAACTACTAAGGTACTAAAAGTCCCTCTTTAGCCATTATGAAAGATTACTATTTGATACACTGATGTATCTCTACATACACACACATGTCCCTTATACATAAATGATCATTGAAAAAGGCCACTCACAAAGTCTCCCCAGTCGGATGGCCTGGAGACCAAGGAACTCCTCTGTTCCAGTCCCTAAACACCATTCCTCTTCCCTTCCAAACCACCTTCTCCCATCTGAGAAGGCAGAAGTGGAAAGACTGGAAATGCTACCCAGAGAGGAAGGAGGAAGCTCATGAGCCACTCCCTCCTCACTGCAGAGGCTCTCCGGGACTGTCTTACCTTTCATTCTGAAGCCTGAGGCCCAGAGATAACAAGGCTCTAAACTTGATTTTGCATCTTTTTCTGAACCACAGCTGAGCCTTACATAATTCCCTGGAGAGCAAAGACACAGCATTAGCCAAGGATAAAAAGTGCTGAATCTAGGGCTAAGGACCTGGACTTTGCGATAAAACTGTCTGACCCTGAATCTCGGCTCTCCTGCCGTCTGGCTGTATGACCTTGGCTCAGCAACTCAGCCTCTCTGTGCTTCCATTTCCTCATCTGTACCTACCTCACGGGTTGCTCTGAGAATCAAATGAGTTAATATATGTAAGGCACTGAGAAGAGTGCCTGGCACACAATACATACCACTGCTAGGCTTGTATCAGCATTTACATGTGGACTTTGCTTTACACAAGATCTGAGTCAGGAGTGGCAAATATAAGGCACACATTTACCTCTCCTCCACGTCCATGTCCATGGCAGACATCATTAATCAATCACAGCACACTTTCACAATCCCTGACTATGACCACAAAATCTTGTCTGGACTTAGCACCCCACAGAGTCTCTTATTCCTTAGGAAAGGCACGTGTGATGACATCATTCTGCTATTCCTGGTCTCAGTGAATAAACCATAAAGATGGTACAAAGAAAGAAGCCATTTTCCTTCTCATTCCTACATCACCTATTGCAATTTTTTAAAAAGACTCTTTGAAAGCCTCCAGACTCTATACAGCTTTATGGATAAAAGAATAGATACTGTGTGCTACTTTCCATTCCAGGAGGAGAGAACAGGGGAGGTGTTAAAAATCAAGCAAGGGCAGTTTCCCACTGACACTCTGTTGAGGCAAGTACTTGGGGGCCAAAGAACCTGAGACTGCTGAAACATATTCTAAAGGTCAAATGAGATTGGAGGGTGAGGAGCATTTATAATTAAAAATGTTTTTTTAAAGCATTTATAATTTTTTTTTTCAAAAGTGGTGGCACATTTCACCACAGAAACAATCAAACTGACTAAACAGAGCCATCTCTCATTGACTGGGCACTGAGAGTATTGATCACCAGCAGAGCAGGAGACAGGAGGGGTCTGTCCGTCTGACAAGGACATCTGCTGCCCGGCCCAGCAGGCGGGTGCCTCCCATCTGGCTGGCTGGGCGCTGTGGGCGCACGTTCCAAAGCGCCGCACTCCAGGGGGACGACCTGGGCTGATGGCCGTGACGTGTCCTCAGTCAAGGGCGTGTGAGGACGAGGAATAGATTTCCATTTATCTTGAAAGCCCAGTGCTTGAGGAGCAGGGAGGTTAATTAGAGCAAGACTGGGTCAAAGTCAACTCTCGGAGAGATTCTGAAGGGGATTTGGTGCTGGGCTCGGAGGAACATGTTCAAAAGCTTTAGAAGATGATACTGACGCTGTTTCTTGTTTTGTTTTATGAATGTCTAATGCACTTCAGACTTTATGACTGTCTCCTTCCTTGACAAAAATACAGTAAAACTCTTCAATCATGTACTTGCAACAATGCAAATACAGACACAAACTACCTGGTGATTAGTGCCATGTCCTGTGCTCAAGTTGAGCTAAAATTTCTATCTTCTGGGTGGGGAGGGCATGGATTTATAAGGTAAATGGCAAAGTATTTAGTGGGGCGCTGGAGAGTGGGCCCCCACATTCTCCTAAAGGGTCAAGCCTCTCCAGGCAGGTCATCTTGGCGACACCAGCTAATTGAGAAGAGTCTTGTAACTGCTGCCACTGTTGGGAGTCCAGGCCCACTGCTGGGCCCAGAACCATCCCTGGGCTGGACTAAAGCCTCAGGGCTGCAGACCACCCAGTGGTGTCAGCCCCCTACCCTGTCACATTATTCACCCCACAAAACTCAACTTACACACATCCTATGTTGTTGCTGCTGTTGCGCAGTCACTAAGCTGTGTCCTGTGTTACTCTCAGTCATTTGAGCAGCGACGAAGCTCATCTGCGGCAAGTGAGTTATTTCTACCTTAGGAAATAATCAGAACTGAGGCAAAGGTTTCCAAACAAGGGCTTCTCTGGTGACTCAGTGGTAAAGAACTCACTTCCCAATGCAGGAGACATGGGTCCGACCTCTGGGTCGGGAAGATCCCCTGGAGAAGGGAATGGCAACCCACTCCAGTATTCTTGCCTAGAGAATCCCATGGACAGGATGGGGTACAGGAGCCTGCTGGGGTACAGTCCATAGGGTCACAAAGAGTCAGACACGACTGAGCAGCTGAACAACACAAATTACAGCAGAGCTGTTTATAAGAATGAAAAACCGTTACTTGGCCCACCAAAAGGGAGACAAGGAAGTAAACTGTGACACAGCCCTCAGATGGAATATTACATAGTAATTTTAAAAGTATGATTGATCATAAGTAGTTTTTTGTTTTTTTTTTTTTTTTTTTTGTCATGGCACCAGAAAATAGTAATACTGTAAACAGTTAAGCAGGGGAACAGTAAGATAAAAGAAGAAATCTAGATCTTATCTAGGTTTCCAAGTTGTACAAATCTAAACATTTTCCTCTGAACCCTGTTCCTCTGTTTTCTTCGAGGAGGAGAAAGAGCAAGAGAAGCGAGAGAAACTCTCTTAAATGAGAATAACCAACGAGTGGATTGCTTACTGCTTGATCATGTAAGGATCCTTTTCTTTCCAGGGTTCCAGAGTACCTTGAACTCTTGCCTGTCCCTGAACCCAAGGCCCCTGCATGCTGAGCGCCACTGGTGATGCTCAGGGCCTTCAGGACCAACCCAGCCCAGAAGCATGGCTGCCCTATTCCACCCCCCCTGATGTGCAGGGCTCTGGGGCTTGTGGACCCAGGAAGGCAGGCATGCAGGGGATGGAGGAGGGAAGGCTGATGGAGGGACTTGGGGGACATATCTGCTCTACGAAGTCAAGGCACAAGGATCTATATTCTGTCCAAATAAAATTACAGTTTGGAAAACAATGACTGAGCACAGCTTATGTGCCAGGCGCTGGGTTTGCTGTTGGTGTTACTATAGGGTAGACAGTGCCTGCCTTCTGTTCATTCTTCACTGACCAGCAACGACCCTGCCCCACTCGTTAGGGCTGCAGACCAGCTATGTCTACACGCATCTCCTGTGTTAGCAGCACTGCCTACCACTCCTAATGCATCCTGTTACCCCGCGACTCTCAGACAAGCATGAGTTCCCGATTCCTGCTACTTTATCCCAAGAAAAGCATTCCGTCATCGTTCATTGCATTTTCAGAACTCCATTTCACTCATGTAATACTGTTATTAATTACCACATGTAGAACCATGTGAACTTAGGCATCTATGCTAAGCATGTGATATTAACCGATGGAAAAATCTCCACCTGATTTTTGTGAAATCTCGCTGCCCCCTCTTAACACAAGTAATTCCTAATGACCACCCAAATTACACAATCTTGAGATGAGAAATTCCATTTAAAATAAAGTTACTTGAAGGGTTAAGATCTATATGTCAGTTTGATGAATGTGACCTCTTCATGAATAACAGTGCTGAAAACAGTTGTATTAAAACATGTGGCTGTACACCAAAATGATTTCTAAGGGATGCTTGTTATTGATCCTAAAACATACTTCAGATTTCAAAGATGATATCAAATGTATCTATAAAGGATCACACAGAGATCATACTTTTTAGTATTGTTTTTTAAAACATTGCCCTTCACAGGCTGGATTGGAGGGGAGTTTGGGGGAGGATGGATATATGTATATGTAAGAATGAGTTCCTTCTCTGCTCACCTGAAACTATCACAGCATTTGTTTGTTAATCGGCTATGCTGCTGCTGCTGCTGCTGCTAAGTCGCTTCAATCGTGTCTGACTCTGTGCAACCCCATAGACGGCAGCCCACCAGGCTCCCCCGTCCCTGGGATTCTCCAGGCAAGAACACTGGAGTGGGTTTAATCGGCTATACCCCAATACAAAATAAAAAGTTAAAAAAAAATTACCCTTCAGAGACTTGGTGCCCCCTAAGCTTGCGTTTAGCAGTGTCAGTTCCCCATGTGAAAATAACCAGCGTGGTACAGAGCGTCCAAGTCCTGGGAATGGAATTAAAGCACGAGCCCCACAGAGGTATGCTCTCATCTCATCAGCACTGTCTAGCATCACTTAGGATGCTCCGTGTCTGCCACTGAGACTGCTGAATCGGCTCTTACCCGCAGCTGTATACACCACCCTGAGAAGAGGCCGTGCCTGTCTGGAGCAAAGCACCCTAGCAATCAGCGGTCGGCTTCCTCCTTTCCCGTGGCCCCAGCAGCAGCCTCGAGCAGGACACGCATTGCCCCTGGCTGGCACAGCATCTGCGGTCAGGCCACTGATGGGATTGGTCCAGTGACGCCTCTATCCCCACCCCCACCGCCACCCCCCGTGACAGTGATTAATGTCCGGGCCCTTTGCTCAGCTGAGCCTGGTGGGATGGGCCTCCCCTTGCAATCTGTTTCAGCCCACCACCAATCTCCCCCGCAAAGCCCCCCTGAGCACGCCAAGCGAGCCTGCACCAGGGTAAGGCCAGATCAATCTGCTTTCTGTGACTGTTGCTTCAGGAAAACGAATTAGGACTTCATTTCTAAGTGGAAGCTGCTAATCAAAAAAAAAAAAAGGAGTATGTTGCTACAAGCCTTACAGGGAACTTTTCTCGACTATCCTTTGACATTAAAAATGAAGGAGATACAGCTAAATCTGGGAGTTTAATTAGAAAGAGGAATGGTCGTGGATAGAAACATGTGTGTCAATTTGGCTTCCATTGAAATCAATACATTTTCAATCTATTAAATGATTACTGATGTTAGAGGTGAGGAGAAAGAGATAAAATAGTCTGAGAGGAATAAAACATTGATAAGGAGATACGACATTAATGCTGACCGCTAACCAGATTCATCACCCATTAGCTCCTACAATACATTTTGCTCATGTACAAAGGTAGTTGTCTCAGGATTGTGTATAAAGAGACTGGCACTAACCTTTTACACAGACTAGTCCATAATGTGGAATAATATGCACCCATTATAAAGAATGAAGTAATTCTGTAGGTTAAGACATGAAATTACCCACAAGAGGCATCATTAATTGGGGGGGAAGCCAACAGGAAAGAAAACGTGCATAATATGCTGCAATTTATTTTTTTAAAACCCTATTTTTACCTTCTGAATTTTGCTCCATGGGATGCATGACTTGCTTGAAAACAGAAACAAAGGACATTTTAAATGTCCCCAGCCTTTGCTACCCCGTGATGACCTCTGCAGCCTGGGAGCTTCTTCCCAGGGCTGAGGGCACGCCTGAGATCCAAGAGTGGCCAGCGGTGAGCAGGCAGCCCCTGAAATCAGCTCAGCTCAGCCCCATTTACATTTTATCCAGGCTCAGGACGAATGCCAGAGGTGATTCCACTTGTTTCCATCTGCCTTCTCCAAAGCAGTCGGGTGATTATCCTCCTTTCAAAAGGACAAGGATTTTAAGAGGATCGACTACTACAAATTTTAGATGGGACTGAAATATCATTTATCTTAAAATAAGAAGTATTTCTAGGGGTGTGTGTGTGTGTGTGTGTATGTGTGTGTTTAGTCATCTCCAACTCTTTGTGACCCCATGGACTGTGTGGAGCCTGCCAATCTCCCTCTGTCCATGGGGATTCTCCAAGCAAGAAGACTGCAGTGGGTTGCCATTTCCACCTCCACGGGATCTTCCCGACGCAGGGATCGAACCCATGTCTCCTGTGTTAGCAGGCAGATTCTTTACAAATGTGCCATCTAGGAAGCCTTATTTCTAGGTTTACGTTTTCTTTTTTTACAGGAAAGAAGAAAGAGGGAGGGAGGAAGGGAAGAAAGGAAGGAGGGAAGGAAGAAAACAGACTGGTACATCAGTAGTACTTTGCCATTCTGGAATTTTATATTTTATATATATATATATACACATATATATATCTTAAATACATGTTAAAATAATATAATATATACATATATTATTTCTTTGCCCCCTCTCCCTCCTGTCTCTCATCCTGCTTCTCTCATCCTTGTGATTTTTCTCTAAAACAGAAGAAAAGGCTATTTAAAAATCTATTTTAGATTGACTGAATAGAGATTAAGCTCATCATTCATAATTTTAAAACTGATGGAAATGTGCTATATTTCCCTCAAAAGAAAGATAAATCAAGCTTTTACTATGAAGGTCTCCACTGGTTTCCCAAAGCAGTGAAAAGAAAAAAAAAAGTTTTAATCCAGCTCTTATTAGAGCAATAGCACAGTAGCTCATCCACTTTGAAGATGGACCCTTGTCCTGAGAGCAGGCTTGGTCATATGACTGAGGAATGCCTGATGACCCAGTGCATATTCACATTAGGAATTATGACAAAGTCTTCAACTACAATTCTACAAACGATACGGCAAGTCATTTTATGGTGTTTGTGTATACTTGTCTACCTTGAAAGAGTGACCAGAAACGGAACCTCTAATTCAGGGAAGTTGAGTGGGGACAGGAGTGGTTCTTCAAACATGCTCCTGCTCCCCTGACTTAATGAAGGGACAGAGAGCACAGGGGGCAGAGCAGAGCCTACTGGGTTACCTTCCTTGAATATGTGCTCAAGCAGACCCTTGGATATTTAAGCGATGGGTTGACTCTGGGATGAACTCTCTAACAACTGGCTGGAACATTGCTGAATTAAATGAGGGTCATGTTTGAAAATACCAAGCACGTGCGTGGCCAAGGCAAGCAGCCTTCCACTGAGCCCTCCCAGGGCCCAAATGATGGTCTCTGCCAGCTGGAAGGCCATCAGCTTCCATAGAGACATGAGCTGGAAGTAGAGAGATACAAGGCAGAACACGAGCATTTCTCATTTTGGTACATTCTCATATACTAAATCTGATTGAGTGATTTTGGAAATACCTGATTAAGACTCTAGAATTCTACAAAAGGAGATGAACGTGACCCAGTAAAACTCAACCGTAAAGGGACTTCAATGCAGGCCCAACAGAAAGTCTGATTTTGGATAAAATTGTGCCTTGATAGGCCTGCCAGGCTTTTAGTGCTAGGAGTAAATTATAGTCATCTCTATTTTCTGTCACTTTATCTTCCCAAAAGGCTGATAGCTCAAAATGTAAGCTACTGTGAGGAGAGTAGCTGGAGAGGAGCTAATGAAATACAGGCAAGTCCCCAACTTTAAAATGAGTCACATTTCAAAAGCATGTTTAAGAGATGGACATCTGGGACACAGAACCCATTTTCTCATGAACATGCTGTTATAAATGGTGGTAAGCTAGCCCACAAGAGCCTGCTCAACCTGTAATAGTTTCAAATATAACTCTTTCCAGGATTCTAACCACCATGCATGAGATATTGTCACAACACGAAAATATACTGTAAGTTCTACCCTACGACACCAGGGACACACCCTTTCACACCAGCCAAGTAGGCTGTAAGCTACAGCTAGAGAACGGAATATATTTCCCTACCTTTTCAACCTGTCCAGCTATTAACTTCACAGTAGAAAGAAATCTCCACTTAATTCATCACGGTAGAAAGCAGATTTCTGCCCCCAAAGAGGAATCAATTCGCCGTTCAAATGCCAAGGACATTTTAAATTCAGTGGCCTCATTGCAGGTGGGAATGTAAAGCCGGGTAGTTCTGGTTCAGGGTCTCCTACAAGCTGGAGTCAAGATGCTGGCTGGGGCTGCAGTCTCATCTGATGGCTTGACCAGGAAAGGACTGCTCTCAAGCTCATTTGATGGCAGGCCTCAGTGAGCTAGAGGAAGGGTCCCCAGTCCTCAGGCCACAGACGGATACTGGTCCCTGGCCAGCTAAGAACCAGGCCATATAGCAGGAGGTGAGCAGTGGGCAAGCAAGCAAAGCTTCGTCTGTAATTACAACCAATTGCCATCACTTGCATTAATGCCTAAGCCCCACCACCTGTCAGATCAGCAGTGGCATTAGATTCTTATAGAAGCACAAACTCTATGGTGAACTGCTCATGCGAGGGATCTAGGTTACACACTCCTCATGAGAATCATCCCCAAACCACACACCCCACCACCGCCCCAATCCATGGAAAATTGTCTCCCAAAAAACCAGTCCCTGGTGCCCAAAAGGTTGAGCCTGCCGAGCTGCAGCACAGATCCTCCCCGTGAAGAGCCTTCAGAAGACGCAGCACAGCTGACATCTCGATTCTAGCCTCATGAGACCTGGATCCAGGACCACCCAGCTAAGCTACACCCAGATTTCCTAACCTCCTCCCACCCAAAAAAAAATATGAGATCATATATGGTTTTCCTTTTAAGCTGCTACATTTGCAGATAATTGGTTATACAGCAATAGATAACCATTAACATGTTCTAATAAAGGGGAAATAATATAGTTTTGAGCAAAGGACAATTACTGACATATGGCAGGAGCTCAAACCATCTTTTATAAAGCTGTATAGAACTTACAGCAACGAAGCACGCATGCACGCAGAGAACTTACATGCATGTACACATGTATGCACACATACACACATGCACGCAGAGAACTTACAGTATATTCTACAAAGGAAAAAGGTATTTCCAGTCTAACTGACTTACAAGTCAACCGCTGGCAAATGATCCATTTCTAATTGGAGACTACCCCTATGTAATTTTATTTTTCCACCAACTTCTTCTCTAGTGTGCTGGAATTGCTAAAACAGGCCTTCCTGAACTACTGAAGTCTAGTAATAGTGTATAAAATATCAGAGTAAGGCTTTCAGCACTTCTGCAATAATCCTGGCCATTTTTATTCATTTGCATCGTCCAGAGGACTGTTAGCTGCTTTTCCTACTGCTTTGTTTGGGGAAGTTATAGCTTTGCCTCATAGGGCTTACGAAAACAATGAAGAAAAACGTTTTTCCAAAATTCCCAGGGAAGCTCAATTTAAATTCATGCCAAAGGCCTTAACAGCAATGGAGAAAATCTTCTCTGTTTTAATGGTGTTTTGTTTGGTTGATTGGTTGTTTAGTTGAGGTGGGGGCTTTTCTCTTTGACTAGATGGAAGTAAAAAGACAATTGGATTATTTTTATCTATAGTGGTACCTATAAGAAATACAGTTTTCCCCCTTTTCTATGAGAATCAAAATATAAGCTAAAATTCAAAATTGTTGCTGATATTAAACTTGGTTTTTCTACAAGCCTTGGACGCTTCATCCATAGCAGCTTAAGGCTACTCTAAGAAGCCAAATAGCAGGATCCTATTATATCCTGTGTTTGCCATGTGTTAAGAAATTCCAAACATCTCTGCTAACTACCATAAGACACTAGAAGGGTTAAGCTTGAGCTGGTCATTGCAGTGATATGGAAACCATGTTTCTGGCTCATTGTTCACCAAATTTCAGTTCTTACAGAAATATCACTCGCCACACTCTTGGTATTCCCTGTCACTTTAGTTAAATCTCAGATTAAGGCACAAGGGGAGTGGGGTGAGTGAGGGAAGAAGGAAAAATACCAGTTGAATACATGGCAATGTTTCCTACCCTTCTCGACATGAGGACAACATCCACAGATCACTAAAGTCTCAACCCAAATAGTGCTTATAAGAAATCCCTGTGTAGCAGTCTGGTCCAATCAAGCAGCTGGAAGCCACACAATGGGTCAGACAGCAGAAGTCTAACCCAGAGAATATTAACCATAATTTTAGAAGTAACTGTATAATCTAAGGAAACTCTATGCTATCTGTGGACTGAGGGCACCTAAAGAAGGACAGACTCAGAAGGATTCAAACCTCCTTGGAGAAGGTGCATTTAAGCTACTGGATAGTACAGTTCACTGGCTGGTAGGCTACAGCTAATCTGGAGATGCTGGGCAAACAATAGGCTATCTTCCAGAATGCAGGTGATCAGAAACCGGAGGTGTGAGTGCACAGTGGGATTCAGGCACACGGGAGACTTTGAGCACCTGCAGGGACTCTAACACTCAGACTGAATCTGGTTTCCTTGTCAAGAGGGCTGCAGAAAAGTTACCACCAGGCCAAGGCTGTAAGGTCACAGAACTGAGTTCTGGGCGGTGAGTGGGGCAGGCTCCTCTGGAGGTATCCACACCACCACCACCAGCCACAACTGAAACAGCAAGAGAGACTCCTCTCACAAAGTCTCCCCAGCGCCCTCTACTGGAACAACACCATGCTCACAGCACAGGAAAAACACGACAGAAATTCCTTTATCATGGAGCCTATTCAGAATGATGAATTCAGAGCTGAGAAGCAATAAATTAGTAACAAATCTTGAAAACTATAAATTACCAAAACCATAAAAGAAATGGAAAAATCTGAAATAAAACTCCAGGCTCATAGCTTCATTGGGAAATTCGAGATACATTTAAGGAAGAGCCAATAGCAATCCTACATAAATTCCTTCAAAAACAGAAAATACACCTGAAACGAAAACAAGACTGTGAATTAACTATGCTTCCACTTTTACAAATGGTTACAAAAGAAGAAACAGAGGAGAAGGGAAGTTTCACAGATGATTTTATAAGTTTAGCATTACCATGATAACAAAATCAGACAAAGACACAGAAAATTATAGACATATAAACTATATATGAACATGGGCTCAAAAATAATAAATATTTTTAATAAACATCAAGTTCAGGAATATATTTTAGAAGTACAATAATCATGGCCAAATGAAATTCATCTAAGGAAATGAAAATTGTTCCTTTAACAATCAAAAAATGCAATGTAATTTATCATACTAACAAACAGGAAAACATGATCATCTCAACAGAAGCTAAAAAAGCATCTGACATAATTCAGTACCTATTACTGATTTTTTAAATTTCTCAGTAAATCAGGAAAACAGTTGATAAAGAATATCTACAAGAAACCTACACCTAGCATGCCAAAAGGAAAAAAGAAGAAAAAACTATCTGTATATGCCAATGATGTGATTGTGTAAATTAAAAACCCCAGGAATCTATCAAAAAACTTTTTTGTATTAACAATTAAGTTTTATCAAGATCAGAGAGTACTAGAGCAATGTCAAAAATAAACTATTTCTATATAGCTGCAAATCCTAAAAGACAATGCTGTGAAAGTGCTGCACTCAATAAGCCAGCATATTTGGAAAGCACACCAGTGGCCACAGGACTGAAAAAGGTCAGTTTTCATTCCAATCCCAAAGAAAGGCAGTGCCAAAGAATGTTCAAACTACCGCACAATTACACTCATCTCACAGGCTAGTAACGTCCTATTCAAAATACTCCAAGCCAGGCTTCAAAAGTACATGAACCATGAACTTCTAGGTGTTCAAGCTGGATTTAGAAAAGGTGGGGAAACCAGAGATCAAATTGCCAACATCTGTTGGATCAGAGAAAAAGCAAGAGAGTTCCGGAAAAACATCTACTTCTGCTTTGTTGACTATGCCAAAGCCTTTGACTGTGTGGATCACAATAAACTGTGGAAGATTCTGAAAGAGATGGGAATACCAGACCACCTGACCTGCCACCTGAGAAATCTGTAGCAGGTCAGGAAGCAACAGTTAGAACTGGACATGGAACAACAGACTGGTTCCAAATTGGGAAAGGAGTACGTCAAGGCTGTATATTGTCACTGTGCTTATTTAACTTCTATGCAGAGTACATCATGAGAAACACTGGACTGGAAGAAGCACAAGCTGGAATCAAGATTTCCGGAGAAATATCACTAACCTCAGATATGCAGATAACACTACCCTTATGGCAGAAATTGAAGAAGAATTAAAGAGTCTCTTGATGAAAGTGAAAGAAGAGAGTGAAAAAGATGGCTTAAAGCTCAACATTCAGAAAAAAAAGATCATGGCATCTGGTCCCATCACTTCATGGCATATAGATGGGGAAACAGTGGAAATAGTGGCTGACTTTATTTTGGGGGGCTCCAAAATCACTGCAGATGGTGACTGCAGCCATGAAATTAAAAGATGCTTACTCCTTGGAAGAAAAATTATGACCAGCCTAGACAGCATATTAAAAAGCAGACCAAAAAAGGTCTGTCTAGTCAAAGCTATAGTTTTTCCAGTAGTCATGTATGAAAGTTGGACCATAAAGAAAGCTGAGCACTGAAGAATTGATACTTTTGAACTGTGATGTTGGAGAAGAATCTTGAGAGTCCCTTGGACTGCAAGGAGATCCAACTAGTCCATCCTAAAGGAGCTCAGTCCTGGATATTCATTGGTAGGATTGGTGCTAAAGCTGAAACTCCAATACTTTGGCCACCTGATGCAAAGAACTGACTCATTGGAAAAGACCCTGATGCTGGAAAAGATTGAAGGTGGGAGCAGAAGGGAATGGACAACAGAGGATGAGATGGTTGGATGGCATCACCTACTCAATGGACATGAGTTTGAGTAAATTCTGGGAGTTGGTGATGGACAGGGAGGCCTTGCGTGCTGCAGTCCATGGGGTCGCAAAGAGTCAGACACAACTGAGCAACTGAACAGAACTGAACTGAACTGATCTGATACAGTTGCAACAAATAAATAGAATGAGAAAAGTAATATTATTTACAATAGCATCAAATAAAATTAAATACTTAGGGGGATTTTTAACAAAATAGGCATAAAATCTGTACCATGAAACACTGAGAAAATTCAAGAATACCTAAATAAATGCAGAAACAGAAGATGGTTGTGGATTGAAATTCTAGATACATTTAAGGGAGAGACAATAACAATCCTACATAAATTCCTTCAAAAACAGAGAAGATACACCTGAAACTAAAACAATATTGTAAATTGACTATGCTTCCATTTTTAGAAAATGGTTATAAGAAAAGAAACAGAGGAGAAGGGAAGTTTCACAGCTGATTTTATGAGTTTAGCATTACCATGAAAACAAAACCAGACAAAGACACAGAAAGTTACAGACAAATCACCCTTTATGAGCACAGGCTCAAAAATAATAAACATTTGTAATAATCCTTAAGATATCAATTTTCCCCAAATTAATCTACAGTTCAACAAATGTTGATGAACACCTCAGGAAGCTTTTGTAGAAGTTGATGAGTTAATTCTAAAATTTATATGGCAAGTCAAAAGACTTAAAATAGCTAAAACAAAACCCATGCACTAAAAACTTTTAAGAAGATATAAATAAATGGAAAGATATTCCATGATCATGGAATGGAAGAATTAATATTGCTGAAATGTCCATACTACCAAAAGCAATCTACAGATTCAGTGCGACCCTCTCAAAATTCTAAAGGCATTTTTCACAGAAATAGAATAAATAATCCTAAAATTTTAGTGGAAACCACCAAAACCCTAAATGGCCAAGGCACTCTTGAATAAAAACAAAAAAGCTGGAGGCATTACATGTCCTGATTTAAAACTATATTCAGTTCAGTTCAGTTCAGTCACTCAGTCGTGTCCAACTCTGCAACCCCATGAATCGCAGCACGCCAGGGCTCCCTGTCCATCATCAACTCCCGGAGTTCACTCAGACTCACGTCCATCGAGTCAGTGATGCCATCCAGCCATCTCATCCTCTGTCATCCCCTTCTCCTCCTGCCCCCAATCCCTCGCAGCATCAGAGTCTTTTCCAATGAGTCAACTCTTCCCATGAGGTGGCCAAAGTACTGGAGTTTCAGCTTCAGCATCATTCCCTCCAAAGAAATTCCAGGGCTGATCTCCTTCAGAATGGATTGGTTGTATCTCCTTGCAGTCCAAGGGACTCTCAAGAGTCTTCTCCAACACCACAGTTCAAAAGCATCAATTCTTTGGCGCTCAGCTTTCTTCACAGTCCAACTCTCACATCCGTACATGACCACTGGAAAAATCATAGCCTTGACTAGATGGACCTTTGTTGGCAAAGTAATGTCTCTGCTTTTAAATATACTATCCAGGTTGGTCATAACTTTTTTCCAAGGAGTAAGCATCTTTTAAAACTATATTACAAAGCTATAATAATCAAAATTGTATGATATTGGCATAAAAACAGACACATAGGTCAATGGAACAGGACAGAGAGACAGCCTAGAAATAAACTCATACATGTGTGCTCAAATAATTCATAGCAAGCAAAGGAGTCAAGAATATATCCTAAGCAAAGGATAGCTTCAATAAATGTTACTGGGAAAACTGGACATAGTCATATGCAAAAGAATGATACAGGATCCTTATTTTATGCCATACATAAAAATCAACTCAAAATGCATTAACGATCTGAATGTAAGACCTGAAATCATAAAACTCCTAGAGGAAGCTACTTAACATTAGTCTTACTAATCATTTTTTTTTTGTTTTGACACCAAAGGGATTCCAAAGCACTCCTCTGTAGTATAACGGGCAATTGCTTGTCTTATAATTCCAGTTGAGATGAAAAACATAGCTAAAGTTGAAATTCAATGCAAGTTCCCTACTGAAAGAAAGAATTATTGAAACTGTTCAGAAACAAAAACAATCCCACTGCCAGCACTAAAAAGCATGAATTTACAAGATCAACAATTACAGCTCACACAAAAAGATCTAAGCCTGGTATTTTTACAAAAACCAAACCAAAACCTTTTCCTCTGTACAAAGCTCAAAGATAAATAACATTTAGGATTTAAACCTAACATTTTCACTGAGGAGACAAGAGGACCAAAGCTGAACTGACCTTATTTTACAGGGAGGAATCTATGCCCTGGCATCACCTCTCCCAGCCCACCACTATCCACAGCTGCCCAAAATCCTTTCAGGAGGTGACAAAGCCTTTTACCGGAAGCTAAAGGCTTACACTGTCAGTGCTTCCAGAAGAAATGACACAGTGACAATTTTACTGAAATACGAATGACCGCTATCCAATTAGTTCTAGAGCAAGAGCTGGCAAACTAAAGCCCACCAGCCAAAGCCTGCCGTCTATTTTTGGGTGACCCATGTGCTTCCCTGGTGGCTCAGACGGTAAAGATTCTGCCTGCAATGCAGGGTACCCAGGTTGAACCCTGGATGAGGAAGATCCCTTGGAGAAGGGAAAATAAATCCACTCCAGTAATCTTGCCTAGAGAATTCCATGGACAGAGCAGCCTGGTGGGCTACAGTCCATGGAGTTGCAAAGAGTAGGACACGACTGAGTGACTAACACTTTCATTTTCATGAGCCAAGTGTAGTTTTTTTTTTTTTTAATGACTGAAAAAAAAACAAGAAGAAAAAAATTTTGTGACATGTGCAAATTACTGACATGAAGTTCAAAACTGAGTGTCATTAAATAAAGTTTTATTGGCACACAGCCGCAGGCATTCATTGTTTCGCTGTCTATGGGTGCCTTCACTCTGCAATGGCAGACAGGAGTTGTGACAGAGCTGTATGGCCTGCAGACCCTATAATAGTTACCATTCACACCTCCGTAGAAAAGTTTTCCACCCTTTGTCCTAGTTCATAGCTCTAAGAGGCAGAGCATCTGAGGACCAGATGTGAGGTCACGGCCTTACCCTTCCTTAACAAAGAGGTGGATATACAGGGAAAGGGCTACATGACGAAGGACCAGGAGAACAGAAGTCAAATGTGGCTGACCTCACCACCGAGTCAGGGCCAGTAGAGAATTATATCATGAGGAAGGGAAGCACCAGTGAGACACAAGTACAGTATTATATGGAAAAGCCGTGGCCAGAGGACTCCACTCCCCACCAGAACCATGCCTTTGAGCAAGTCACATAAGACCTCTGAGCTTCAATTCCCTTATCTGGAAAAAAAAAAGGTGAATGGAAATCATGTCTAGAATTGTGAGGGGATGATCCACATGAAAGTACCTGGCCTGCTGGGGCTGAGCCTTGAAAGATTAGGAGGTGTCCACAAGTGGAAAGTGGGAGAAGAGAGGAAATGTCTGAAATTGAAAGAACACAGGGCTCAAAGGTCCAGAGGAGTAAGTGAATGGTCAGTTCGGGCTATCATCTAGGATTCAGTGAAAAGTGTCACAGAGGCTGAAACAGAAAAGGCAATCAGAGGCCGGATTTTGATGGAAAAGCGAGCATGTACAACTCTTTTCACGCCTCCTTTGTTTACTTCTCTCCCTTCTCTGTTTCCTCTCTCCAATCACCCTCAAAGACACACTGGAGTGTGCCTGGGTTCATCAGAGGGCAAAAACTAAACTGTGTCCACAACTCAATTCCCTCCATGGCACCTTCTGGCTCAGTGGTGAAGAATCTGCCTGCCAATTCAGGGAACGTTACCTTCAATCCCTGGGTCAAGAAGATCTCCTGGAGAAGGAAATGGCAACCCACTCCGGTATTCTTTCCCGGAGAATCTTATGGACAGAGGAGCCTGGTGGGTTACAGTCCATGGGGTCACAAAGAGTTGGAAACAAAACTGAGCAACTAAACAACAAAAACATGGCATCTGCAGAGCATCTATTCTAAGGTAGAAACGGGCTTTCCTGTTGACCCCCATCCAGTCAACATCAGTTCATTTGACCTATTTGCCCCCCACGCTTAGGTGAAGTCCTTAGGGGATACCCTAGAGCCACAGCTGGTAGCCTGTTCCAGCTGCTGAGTAAGAACTAAATGAGATTCCTGGGATTCTGAGTAATTTATAATGAATTGTAATAACTGGCAGGACTTGATCACGATGCATACTGATGAACCAGCCCTTGCAGCCAGCTGTCCCCCCTCAATCACCAATTGTCCACAGGGAGATTCCCATTCACTAAGGGCACAGACAGTCTCCAGAGATGGAAGAGAAGCAAGGGCCATGCAGATGAGGATAGCCGTCTGCAGGTAGAGGATGTCACGGTAAATGTCGGGAATATTTACAAAAAGCAGAAGGCACAAGCAAAGAACACTCAAAAAGCAGGTCTTAGTCTTGCAATAAAAATCATGAGGCTACATATGCAAACTATTATCCTCATGTTTTATTCAACATCATTTACCGTCTCTCCCTTGGTTCACCCTTGCTTTCTCTTCTTCCACAAGCTGGGTGATAAAATCTGGCTATTTCCCACGTGATTTGAGTACAGGATTTGGAAGGGGAAGGCCCAGGTAGGAGTCCTGGCTGCCTACAGTTTTGAGTTGTATGGCCTACAGCTATGTATATCCTTTGACATATCACCTACCTTTTCTGAATCTAGAGCTCTTCAGCCATCAAATGTGGATCATGCCTGCTCTACTTGTCTGCTAATGTTGTTAAGTGGGTCAAGTGAAAACGGATGGGAAGATGGATGTGGTAAGCTTAAAGCATCAGACAAATCTAAGGATCCCAATGTTTCTTTATATAGATCTTCATTTTCAATGATTCTTGCCAGTTTCTAAAAGAATTGGCATGGGAAAAGAAGTATTAAAAAAAAAACAAACCTAGAATCCAATGTAATCCAAGCCATTTAATCCCAGCCTGAAAGAGATGAGGGCTTTTCTGCTATTTTCACTAAATATAACATAGTAAGCAAATCTTCCACATCTAGAGGGAATGTAGTTATTATCAAGGTGCTCTGTTTCCAGGGACAGGAAACTGACTCTTTCTTCATCATGGAAAGAGGTTTGGAGTCTATAAATCTTCAAGGAGGGAGTGGTGGGGTCTAGAAGATGGGGAGGATTTCAGAGCAGTGAGGGACAGAAACTGAACCAGCACCAGCTCTACTAGTGTTACCACCGCCACACCTCCACCAGCATCTCTGCCACCACCGGCAACACCTGCACCACCAGCATCACTGCCACCACCATCACCACCAGCAGCAGCAACATCAGCAACACCAGCACCACCACCAGCAACACCACCATCTCCCCCACCACCATCTCCCCCACCACCATCTCCCCCACCACCGGCAACACCTGCACCACCAGCATCACTGCCACCATCGGCAACACCTGCACCACCAGCATCACTGCCACCACCATCACCACCAGCAGCAGCAACATCAGCAACACCAGCAACACCACCAGCAACACCTGCACCACCACCATCACTGCCACCATCACCACCACCATCTCCCCCACCACCATCTTCCCCACCACCAGCAACACTTGCAACACCACCATCACTGCCACCACCAGCAACACCTCCACCACCAGCATCACTGCCACCACCATCACCACCAGCAGCAGCAACAGCAGCAACACCAGCAACACCACCAGCAACACCTGCACCATCACCATCACTGCCACCATCACCACCACCAGCAACACCACCATCTCCCCCACCACCATCTCCCCCACCAGCAGCAACACCTGCACCATCACCATCACCACCATCATCACCACCACCACCACCACCAACGCCACCAGCAACAACACATCCACCACCACCATCAACACTACCACCAGTGCCACCAGCGACAATACCTCACCACCATCACCACCACCAACACCTCAGCCAACACCAACACCACCGCCACCACCACCACCGCCACCACACTACCAGTTCCAAAAGCACCGGGCTCAGTTCTGCCTCTTCTGATGCCACACCTCCCTCTCCATTTAGCATGAAAAATGCAAGGCCTCTGCATCTATGTCTGAGCTTCCACTGAAGAATATAAATTAAAGAAAAGGGAAAAATGTCTTGGGGACAAAATTAAAGAATGAACTGGTCTGGCTCTTGCTAGCATTGCTATTTTACTATTTTATTGAACTTTTATATTTTAAACTCTTTCTGCCTTGATTGCTACTGTGTCACTCCCAGATTTTTGGTCTGAGGTGACTAATGCTTCAAAAGACTCCTAGGCACTGTTCTGACTTCTTCACTGGAGGATCCTGGCTCTCAAGAGTAGATCCCAGGGAGCACCACAGCCATTTTCTGAACGTCCCACTGTCTGACCACTCACTCACATTTGGCCCTGGAAGTTCCAGGTGACACGCCTCAGGTCTGTCTCATGCAATCCGAGTCCCGAGCATAACTAACCTGCCTCCATTGCCTCCTACATCCTCCTGTGACAACAGCCTATGATAACACACAGCCAAGAAAAAGGGCCCAACACAACGGCAAGTCTAGAGAGCCAAGCAGCCTCAAGCAGCCTCAAGGGTTAGGAGCAAGCACAGAGCTAAGATTCAAGATAAACTAAACTTACATGCAGAACACATCATGAGAAACGCTGAGCTGGAAGAAGCACAAGCTGGAATCAAGATTGCCGGGAGAAATATCAATAACCTCAGATATGCAGATGACATCACCCTTATGGCAGAAAGTGAAGAAGAACTGAAAAGCCTCTTGATGAAAGTGAAAGAGGAGAGTGAAAAAGTTGGCTTAAAGCTCAACATTCAGAAAACGAAGATCATGGCATCTGGTCCCATCACTTCATGGGAAATAGATGGGGAAACAGTGGAAACAGTGTCAGACTTTATTTTGGGGGGCTCCAAAATCACTGCAGATGGTGATTGCAGCCATGAAATTAAAAGACACTTACTCCTTGGAAGGAAAGTTATGACCAACTTAGATAGCATATTCAAAAGCAGAAACATTACTTTGCCCACAAAGGTCTGTCTAGTCAAGGCTATGGTTTTTCCTGTGGTCATGTATGGATGTGAGAGTTGGACTGTGAAGAAAGCTGAGCACAGAAGAATTGATGCTTTTGAACTGTGGTGTTGGAGAAACCTCTTGAGAGTCCCTTGGACTGCAAGGAGATCCAACCAGTCCATCCTAAAGGAAATCAGTTCTGGTTGTTCATTGGAAGGACTGATGTTGAAGCTGAAACTCCAATACTTTGGCCACCTGATGAGAAGAGCTAACTCATTGGAAAACACCGTGATGCTGGGAAAGATTGAGGGCAGGAGGAGAAGGGGACGACCCAGGATGAGATGGCTGGATGGCATCACTGACTTGATGGACATGGGTTTGGGTAGACTCCTGGAGTTGGTGATGGACAGGGAGGCCTGGCATGCTGCGGTTCATGGGGTTGCAAAGAGTCGAACACGACTGAGTAACTGAACTGAACTGAACTGATAGAACTGAGGGTTCTTAACATGGTGGTCTACAGCATTACATGAGATTATGAGGGAAATGTTAAAACCAGGTGAGACGGCTAATTGCATCACAGTGCATGTTGTTTTAAAGACATGATGATGTAAAGGGGAGATAAAGCATAGAAAGCACAGTATTTAAGCTGGATACACTTAGGCAAAGCCTCTATGCACTGGGTCTCAAACAAAGCCCAAGGTGTGCCATTTACACCCCACTCAGAGTCTGGCCTGGGGCCACCACGTAGTGGCAGTGCACAGACGCAGAAGAATAAAGCTCCTTGAGGCTGAAATTGCAAACTGAACAACTGCTACCTGCCAGCTTATGGAGGTTAAATACAGCCCACTCACAGTTCACTGGGATGACAGTCAGAAGTGCCAGCTCTACCTTAGAGTAGCTATGGCCCTGAGTTAATCACTTCACTATCCTTCCCTATAAAAATGAGGAGGCCAGGCTGATGCAGGGCAGAAACCAACACAATTCTGTAAAGCAATTATCCTCCAATTAAAAATAAATAAATACTTTAAAAGGAAAAATAATGAGGAGGGTCTAGGATGATCACTAAGATCCTTTCTGCTCTAATCTACTGAATGAAGCCATGATATACAGCTGTGGCAGGCAGCTTCTACGGTGGCCCCGAAGAGCCTCCTCACCTCTCGGCGTTCATTTGTGTAATCCCTTCTCTCTGAGTAACTTGCTTCTGCCCAACAGAATATGGCAACATAGAGGAGATGACACTTCTGTGATTAAGTTACAAAAGACTGTGACTTCCATCTGGCTAGACTCTCGATTGCATGTTCTGGTGAAGCAAGCTGCCAGGCTGGAGAGACCAACCCAGCAAGAGTGCTGAGGGCAGCTTCCAGGCAAATCAAGCAAGGCACTGAGGCCCTGAGTCCAACAACCCTTGAGGAACTGCCAACCACTGCATCAGTGAGTTTGAAGGCAGATCCTTCCCCAGTTGAGCCTCCAGACAAGATCTCAATCTTGGCCACTCTCTTGAGTGCAGCCTTGGAAGAGAAGCTGAAGCAGAAGGTGCAGCAAAGCTGTGCCACAGCCCTGACTCATAAATCCTGTGTGACGATAGATGTGTGCTGCTCTGAGCCACTAAGCTTCGTGATAATTTATCATAGAGCCATAAGTAACTAACACACATAGCATTGCTTGTATCCATGGCCTTGATGGGCTGCATCTCTGCCTCTCGCTCTGGATGTTCTTATGGAATTCTATATATCTATGAAGGATCACCTGGAATCGGGGCCAGCAACCAGGAAATCTAACTTAGGTGCCATAGCAGCAAACTCATGAAAGCCTCCCAATCACCTCCATGTCCAATGCCTCAGTCTCAAGAAGTCTAAGGGCAGGAGCTGAGAAAAGAGCTGCGAAGTTGTAGATGGAATCATGTGCCAAGACAACTGCAACTCCTCTCCCCTCCTCCTTGTATTTCACCTACATATCCATACTTTGAGAAGAAGAGAAAGTAGTTTCTTATGTTAATCTCCCTTCCATACACGCATGCTTGTTAAGTCGTTTCAGGACTGTCTGACTCTGTAATCCCATGGACTGCAGTCCGCCAGGCTCCTCTGTCCACCGGCTTCTCCAGGCAGGAATATTGGAATGGGTCGCCACTCCCTCCTCCAGGGGATCTTCTCGACCCAACGATGGACCTGAACCTGTGTCTTTTATGTCTCCTGCCTTGGCAGGAGTTCTTTAGTCCTGGTGGGTTCTTTACCACTAGTGCCACCTGGATTGGAGAAGGAAATGGCAACCCACTCCAGTGTTCTTGCCTGGAGAATCCCGGGGACGAGGAGAGCCTGATGGGCTGCCATCTATGGGGTCGCGCAGAGTCGGGGACTGAAGCGACTTAGCAGCAGCAGCAGCAGCGCCACCTGGGAAGCCCGTTAATCTCCCCTCACCCACCCCTTAACACAAATTGCACACCAATCATATTGTCGGGCCAGTACAGATGGGAAAAGACAAAAGGCTATTCCCATGGAGAAGCATGCCCCACAGGACAGAAGCAAGGCCTCTAGGGCACTGATCATGTAGAGAGACAAACTCTCCCTGATGTCAAGAAGTCCCACTGACTTAATAATCACATCTCACCAGCTCCATCACTACCCAACTAGTTCAGCTCATTACCTCTGCTAGAAAAATGCCTGGAGGCTCCTCCATCTCAGTCCTTTCTCTACTGAGCAACCTGTGACTTGTTACAGACAACTTTGTGTCTATACAACAAATTTGTATGTTTCCCCTCAAATTCATATGTTGAAGCCTTAATCCCCAATGCAATGGTAATTGGAGGTGGGAGCTTTGAGGTTTAGATGAGATCACAAGGGTGGGGGCCCCATGGTGGAATTAGTATCCTTATAATAGGAGAGAAAAAGGTTGAGAGCTTGCTCTCTTCCATGAGAGGGCACAATGAGAAGACGGCTGTCTGTAAGCCAAGTAGAGATCCTCACAGGGAACCCAATCTGCCAGCACCTGATCTTGGACTTCCCAGCCTCCAGAATTATGAGAATAAATGTCTTTTATTTAATCTACTCAGTCTATGTTACAGCAGCCCAACCTGATAAGACAGTCATTGCTTTAAATATAAATACAATCTTCATATCATTTTATGTGGAATCTAAAAGAGCTGAACCATAAAAACAGAGAGTAGAACCAGTGATATACAACTTACTGTTTCATATTCCTGCACAAAGGAACCTTTTCTTGGGAGAAGGGGAATAGAGAATGAGGCAGGCATGGGCAGGAACCAGGCACTGTGCCAAGCAAGGGCTTTACCCTCAATATCTCACATCAACCCACAAAGTCAACATCATCTCCGTTTCATACATGAGAAAACTAGACCAACTGGGATTGAGAACCAGGACTTAAATTTAGGTGTGTTCAGTTCCAGAGCCCATGTTGCTGATGTGTCTCGTCAGGTGGGTGACGTATTCAGGCCTGGACCAGAAACCAGGAGTGTCTGCAGAGAATAAAGCGAGACAGAAGCATGCCAGAACCAGGCTGTAGCCACCCATTAAACAAAAATAGATGTACCATTTGAAGACAAAACCTTCTTTATTTTCAGAAGGACTGACATGCACAGATGCAGCAAGCGTTATAATTATAAATGAGAGCTTGTACGAGCTGAAGGTAACCATAGACACCACTCAGTCCTATCCCTGTACCAGGAAGGGGAAGAGATCACCTCCCAGAACCAAGAGTCCCACATTTAGAGAAGCAAAACCCCTGGGCTTCTGCCCTTGCTATCTATTCAGTATACAGTGTATATATATCTGCAGCTCCTACAATAAATTTGATTGATTCAAACTTGAAAATGTTGCTACATTTTAAAAAATAAATAGAGGTCTTTCTTATCACCACGTCACTATACAGGCAAAAATAATAATCATTTTATACAAATAAAAATACTACGGAGGCCAAAATGATAAATTTTTTCTCAATTTACCCAAAGATACTGCTCACCTGGGCAGCAGCCATGACCAAGATGGGGTGGGGGGTGGGGAGGAAGACCCACTACAGCCATCAGACTGAACCAGCTATGGCCAAAGGGGAACTTGGGATGGAAAAGGGGTTTTAGTTCTTTCTAAAGTCCCTGCAGCGCTCCCCAGGTGGCTCAACGGTGAAAGAATCCACCTGTAACGCAGGAGACAGGGATTTGATCCCTGGGTCAGGGAGATCCCCTGGAGCAGGAAATAGCAACCGACTCCAGTATTCTCACCTGGGAAATCCCATGGACAGGGGAGCCTGGCAGGCTACGGTCCACAGGATCGCAAAGAGTTGGACATGACTAAACAACATCAATAACAATACCCCTGAATCCACAGGACATCCAGAAATTTGCAACCAGGTGTAAGTACAATTAGTAAGAGTAAAAACAGAAAACAGAAATACCAGGAAACAAAAGTCTTAGTGGAGGACTCTCTTTACTGGGCAGCAGGTCTGGGCGGCGGGTCTTCTCAAATCACAGATGGCGGCCATCTCCCCTGTCTCTTTATCTAGTAAAACATCCCACAGTATCTCAACTTAGTCCTAATCCTTGATAAAATCAAGAGCTTCCAATCCTTCAACATAATAGCCTTCTTTTCCACCTGGGTTACTTTGAATTTCAACTGAAGAAATAAAACCCAAGTTTAGAAAAATGACCACTATTGTCATCGATGCCGATGCAAAGTGAGTATCTGCTTTTTTCATTTTTCTTAGACAAAATATGTCTATCATATCTTCACAGCTATGCTGACAACTCTGGTAGTTCCTGTGATACCAAATTAGCAATAATACAGTTAACAGGTTTTTAAAATTATTTTCCCGGTTGGAATGTTATTGCCGTTGAACAGCTAAGATTTGTTTTTACTGTCAGAGTGTGCTAAACTAAGTGAAATCTATCAGGAAGTGTATACACCCCTGAGTCTTCTTCATACTCTTAGCTCAAGGACAATGCAGACATTTAAAATGTCATGGATAATTAGCCAGCCTCTTTACAAATAAGACTGCCTGCTCTGATAGAATCACAAAGTTTGCCAGTATTGGGAATAGATGTACTCATTAGAAGGTGATCAGATGTAAAATACCTGTTTATTTTTGTGGAATAAAAGTGGGTGGTGTGGTAGAAAGAACACAGGTTGAGAGGTGAGAAGACCCAGGTTCTCTGGTTCTAAGCGATTCTGGAGAAGGCGCTCTGCCTCTTTACTTCTACTTTCTCAACTGGGGACCCAGAGGACTCCTTTTAGTTCTTAAAAACCCTTATGGACCTCAGCCATAGACAGACATCCTCAGATGAGGAAGATATTATACAAGTAACTTGGAATTTCAATAAGCATCCAAGGTTTCCATAGCTTGTCTTCTTTATAAGACTGCTTTTAAGAAAGTTCAGGGCTGTCATAGAATACTGCTGTTGTTCATCAACAAATATCAGATATAAGCTGAGAACTTTGTCACCAAAAAGTGCTCAAATTTCCCTACTTTTTCCACACTGTGTTACCAAAACATGTGGCAAATACATAAGGGCAACTTTTGAGTCAATGACAATACATCACATAACACTGTTTTAAAGTTACTGGGGAAAGTACTAAAATGTGACTATTTTCTCCCAAAGTAGGAGTCGGTAAAATCCATAAAGCAATATGCACCTAGCAAGGGCTTCCCTGGTGGCTCAATGGCAAAGAATCCATCAACAATGTGGGAGACCCCAATTTGATTCCTGGGTCCAGAAGATCTGGAGAAGGGAATGGCTACCCACTCCAGTATTCTTGCCAGGAGAATCCCATGGACAGAGGAGCCTGGCAGGCTAGAGCTCATGGGGTCACAAAGAGTTGGACAAGATTGAGCGACTAACACTTTCATTCCACTTTTCATGCACCTAGCAAGCTCCCTGAACTCAAAAAAACTTACCAACAAGAAAGTATCAAGATTCAAGAGTAAAAAGAAAAGAGACTTCCCCAGGGGTCCCGTGGTTAAGAATCCACTTTTCAATGCAGGAAATGCAGGTTCGATCCCTTGTTGGGGAACGAAGATCCTACATGCCGTGGAGCAACTAGGCCTGTGTCCCACAACTAGAGAGAAGCCTGCAAGCGGCAATCAAGATCCTGAATGCAGCAACTAAGACCAGATACAGCCAAAAATAAGTTTCTTAAAAAGAAAGAAAGAAAAGTACACAAATAAATATACTATAGTATATACAAGCACGCTGAGTCCAGAGAATCCTTGGATTTTTTGTCCCCCACAGCATCCATTGGAGCACCTTGCCAGTTACATCAGGTCTATCAAGTTGATGATATATATTATATAATGGAGTCATAGGAGCCAAGGCAATCTCTCACTAGAGAAATGGCATCAGCCTGTTTTTCACAGGAAAGCTGTGACATTTCAAAATCGGAAGAGGTAGATGCTTGGTGCAATTGACCAGCACCAAGCTCTCCAACAGTATAATGACACCACTCAGGACATTTACTGTTTGCAAAGAAGCATGAGACTCACTGAACCAAAGAGAAAAGCTGCATCTGAGTCTGCAGAACCATTTCTCACTCTTAAGATCTCTGCTGAGAAACAAGAGATCTTTCAAGACCCTGCTTCATTTGTAAAATTCAGTGAGTTACAGCTCCCATTAATAAGTCTCCAGACAAGACTCTATTTTAAGAGAGGAAGCTAAATTATGTAGACCATTTCCCACTCAAGAAGAAGGATATGGTTTAGTGGAAATAACTTGAAAACACAGCAGCTGTGCTGGTCCAAAGACCCTATAGGAACATACTCCTAAAAGTGATGGCGGGCCCCCTGAGGGAATGCTCGATTCTGCCTCCACCCCTACTGCAGCGCTCATGACACGGGCCCTTGGGTGAGCTATTAAAGTTCCTTGATCTGGTCTTCAGGTCTGCACAATGAGGAGGGTGGATCGCGATTATTAAGCACCAGTCACGGCAGTTTCTTGAGTCAGATTTCTTCTAACTTTCTTCCTCTCGTGACAAGGAGAAAGAAGAAATCAGGCAGGACTGGTGGGAATGCTCAAGTTTGCCACATCTGAAACAAGAGACCACCTAACGACTCAAGGGCGAGCATTCAGATGTGGGGCCCACCTTGACCTCTGAGCCTAAGGTTCAGAGGGTTCAACTTGGGTTCATCTGCTGAAGTCCAGCCTTATGCTTCTAGGGAGACCCCCAGGGACCCCCAGGGGCCTCCACACCTGCTTCCCCTCTACCCTGCCTATTCCTGGGTCCTGGTGAAAGAGGCTGTCTGCTTCCTGGAAGCACCCCCTTTTGGGATACTGCACAGACAGCGCTGCCTCTCCGTGGAGGCTTGATGTGAGATGAACAAATGCTTCTGATTTTAGAAAGGACAGATTTGAGAACTTTTCCACAGTTTCTTCTGAAACTTCAGTTCTCATCCTGAATTTTAAAACCATAATGTGACATTTTAACATATGGCAAAGAGAGATGAATTTGAGATCGTTTCAAACTGCTTAAAAGATCTGCATTAAACACAGATTTCCATTATTACAGATCTAATAAGTCCTATTCTCATCTGGGCCATCAGCAACAGAGTAAGTAATTACCGTCCAACTCGGGCTGTTCCAGTCCATTAGCCCAACACTGATGACTAAGGCGAAGCTATAGTGAATAACAAAATGTCGATAAGAGTTTAAAAGGGATGGAAGAAACGCTGCTGCCTTATCCCATTCTGCTCCATCAATTGTAAGGGATGAATCAAATATAAATAAACTTGATAGAGTGATAAGTCCAGAAGTAAATATTTAAAATGTAAAACAGAGTTGTGTCTACCTAGATTAAAGGAGGAAGCAAAATGCCTCCTTGAACACATGACTGGTTTGAAGGACCTCCAAGCATGAGTTACAGTGCTTGCCTAAGCAGAGGACTGAGTCTGAATGGAACCAAACATCTTCACCATGAAAAGCAGAAACATATTCACTGAACAGCTTTTTCAGTCAGTAAGGTTTCAGGCGAGGAGCTGGGGATACAAACGTTAATGAGACACCAGAAGCTTTAGGACTGTTAGGGAGGTAAGTCGGTATGCCAACCATCGTAACACAACATGGTACCTCTTTGACAGAAATGTACACGCAGGGTGAAACTGGACCACATCAGGGTGTTACTGTTGCAGCTAAGCCAGAGTAGATGGAGCCGTGGAAGGATTCTAGAAGGAACTGACTGCCAGAGATGAGTCTCCAAGGGACAGGCATTAAGCCAGGTGAAGAAAGGGACTACCCACATTCCAGGTATAGGGTGCCGAGTGCGCACAGCAATGAAACCACAGTGGAGGGTGGATCATCGCTAAGCGTGGCTGGGTCAGAAGTACGAGGTTGGGTCTGAGAAAGTGGGCAGGCAGGAGCCAGATCATGGAAGGTTTCAAACATCATGACAGAGAGCCAGACTATATCTTGTCAACATTTGGTTTTTAAGCAGGGGAGTAACTTAAGTACTAGAAACATATTCTAATTTGAGTGGGAAAGACATGAGATTGATGACAAAGACACTGACTGGCATTGGCAGGAAGATGGCAGAAACATAGGAGGGAAAGGGGAAGAGAGATTCAAGACAGTCACCTTAACCATCCTCAGATGGAGGAGGGTATATCTGCCCAGACTTCCCACTCAGAGTTTTAAGCTCATTAAACTAAAATTTTCCTTCAGTCCAGACTCTCGGTGATCAATTATTGACTAACCCCCATTTGTTGAGCCTACTTCACCATCTCGGCATTAGGGGGGAAGACAAGAAAAACATTTGATCATTGTGATTTGATAACAGTGTATGTTCAAGTTGGAGAAAATGCTTGAAAAAGAAAACACTAAATGCATATGGTTAGTGTTAAACTGTGTAGCAGAAATGATCTGTTCTAGAAGAACAAAGGGAAAAACAGGATGATCAATATAGGCTGGGAAGGTTTGCATCCTGGCATCTTGAATATAGAGCTTCTAGAGTGTGGAAGGCACTTTGGTGTGGCTGGAGAATAGCCAGGTAAGTGCAAAAAAGCTGGAGAATGAAGGGCTAAATGGGAGAGAAGTCCCAGTCACACGACTGATGGAAGCAGTGTTGATGGGCACTGAGGCTGACAGGGTGGGTCACAGAGGATCAGGTGAGTCGGAGGTCAGGTGTTTAGGAACAAACTCAGAAGCGGTGGTGACCACGTGGACCCAAGGGGAAGAGCTTGATGCAAGATCAACAAGGCAGTGAAGAGAGGTAACACCAGAAATAGCTGAAGTCTACCTGGAAACAGAAGAAAATGCTATTTAAAGAGGTGAAGATGATGACTTTGTTTTTTTCCATAAGCCACAGGAATTCAGAGCTGGAAGAGACCTTAGAGGTCACTTAATTGGACTCCTCCAAGAAGAGGAGGAGTACACGTCCTCTGAGTACACGACACTGAGTCGGAGATGACAGTGGGACAGCCACTGGACATGTCCAAAAAGGCAATGCAGATGGGGAGCAGGATTAAATGAGGTCAAGGATGCAGACAAAGATCTGGGCATGTGTAGCCACAGAGGTAATAATTAAAGCTAGGAGGATGGGTGAGCTCCCACAGGGGAAGCTGGACTTTGGGCTGGGGTCTGAGTCCAAGAAAGGGGGCAATGGGTTGAAGTGAGCTGGTAAGGTGTCTGGAGAAGAAGCAATCAGTGGGGACAAGGAGGAGAACCATAACAAGGTCATCAGATCCAAGAAGGAAGAGCCACGGGGAGGAATGGCTGCAAACATACCGGTTGCTACTGGTCAATCTGGGTTTCTGCCACCCAGAGGCCATGCCTAGTCATCTCTCTTCTCACCCACATGCCCCGTGCACTACTTGGGACTACTTGGCCTGCTTTCCCTTTTCTAGTTGCTACCATAAGCTCCACCATCTGCATTCCCTCACACCCTCTCCCCTCCTACAGGGCTGGGCACGAGCTCCCTACTTCCACCCCACCACACACCCTCACCAATGCATCCATTAACAAATACCCATATCCCCTTTAGTAATATGCAGAGGGCTCTGGCTGCTCCCAGTTCCCTTCCCCGAAACCTCTTGTAGAAGACCACAGGGCTGGGAGTGCCTATCTTAAAAAATCTGCCCAGACTGATCCTCTCTGGTTTGGATGTGGAGCCCAGACGCCCACACCCATGATCCCCGTGGGCAGACTAGCCCGGGCTCCTGTCTTCTGTGTGGCCCAGGTGTGCTTCTTTCTGCAGTCGACACAAGCTGCCTCCTGCGAGTTAAATGGAAATGTAGCCATTTGCAAATGCAAATGTCTAAGATGAGACAGACTACGAACACAGATGACTGCAGGAAAAACCAAAAGAGTGACAAGAAAACAGTGACAAAGAAGGGGCTGCAGACTGAGTTAATCAAGGCAGGACTTGGAAGACAGCATCCTGAAAAGTTGAGCCTGGCCGCAAGCCCAGAAGGGAGACAAGCGGAAAGATTCCTGGGCGTGGGGCCTAAGAAGGGCTCAGTTTCAAGTGCCAGGGAGATGCTGGAGAGCTGCTGTGGCCTCTGGAACCAGCCAGAAGGGGCTGATTCTTTCAAGTTTAGGGGCAGAGACAGACTACTCGGCAGGAGAAGAAAGGTGACAACTACGGAAAATGACCCTTCTCTGTACTGGACCAAGTTAAACCATGACAGTGGCCACTTCAACTAGTCTAGTCTGCACTCAGATTCTTCACCAGAGTGACTTCTTGATTTCAAACTAACTTTGGGTGAGATTGCTGCTACCATGTTTAATGTCTCACGCAGCAGAGAACACAGACTACAAACAGCCAAGCACGGAGAACCTTAAGCTCAATAGGTGCCCTGGCCTTAAATTGCCTTGTCTCTGCAAAGCTGAAAACCACACACATGAACAAAAGTTACTACTATTTTAAATTAAACAGTTTGTACCAAGGGAGACGACACTTGGTCGTCTCTCTCTCACCAAGGGAGAGGAAAAAAAAAGAGCTCATGAGGGACAGAGTTTGCTGAGAGAAAGAAGTTAACTCTCCCTCCATGCTCATTTATTTCCCAAAGTACTATATGCTTTTTCAGCTTCCCAGCTGGCTCAGTGGTAAAGAATCTGCCTACCAATGTAGGAGACTCAGGTTCAATCCCTGGGTTGGGAAGATCCCCCAAAGAAGGAAATGGCAACCCATTTCTTGCCTGGGAAACCCAGGCAGTCTTGCCTGGGAAATCCCATGGACAGAGATGCCTGGTGGGCTACCGTCCATGTGGTCACAAGAGTCGGACACGACTGGGACACTGAGCACAGGCACTCAGTATGTGCTTTTGAGAGGTCCTTCTACACACTTTATTTCTGCCTGGAATGGTTTTTCCCCTTCCTCTCTCCCTCTCACCTTCCAAACTCTTTAGAGACCCAACTCAAGTGTCACTCCCCTTTACTCCTTTCTTTGTTGGGGTAATTTCCACTTAGTATTCTATTTGTAATTAACTATTCAGTCTGTCCCCTTCTCATACATAACCTGGAGACTCTTTTAATCCTCTTGGCACCACAGCAACTATGCCTGGAGCAAGAGATAGGTACTTTTCACGTATGGCCTGGTTAATGAGCAAAGAGATCAGTGTTTGATATATATGGCCTGACGAATGAGCAAAAGATTCCATCCACTGAAGGAGAAGGTGAGTACAGGCATCCAGAGTCTTTTGCTGCTTGACCTCTTTGCCTGAGTAGAACGTAACTCCATTATTCCTCCAAGGCTCCTTGGCATCCCCTCTCTGGTGAACCACTTCTTGTCAAGATATACCCTGGCTCTAGCTTCTCTTCTAGAAGTTCATTCTAATGTCCATTCGCAATACCAGTTGGGCTATTTCTTTTGCCTCCTTAGCCTGAGTTTTAGTCCATCCTCTATTCCCTCCACCAGTCCAATTAAGTTCAGCCACTCAATCGTGTCCAACTCTTTGCAACCTCATGGACTGTAGCACGCCAGGCTTCCCTATCCATCACCAACTCCCGAAGCTTGCTCAAACTCATGTCCATCGAGTTGGTGATGCCATCATCCTCTGTCGTCCCCTTCTCCTCCTGCCTTCAATCTTTCCCTGCATCAGGGTCTTTTCCAATGAGTCAGCTCTTCACATCAGGTGGCCAAAGTATTGGAGCTTCAGATTCAGCATCAGTCCTTCCAATGAATCTTCAGGGCTGATCTCCTTTAGAATGGACTGGTTGGACCTCCTTGCAGTCCAAGAGACCCTCAAGAGTCTTCTCCAACACCACAGTTCAAAAGCATCAACTCTTCATTGCTCAGCTTCCTTTACAGTCCAACTCTCACATCCATACATGACTACTGGAAAAACCATAGCCTGGACTAGAGGGATGTTTGTTGGCAAACTAATGTCTCTGCTTTTTAATAGGCGGTCTAGGTTGGTCATAACTTTTCTTCCAAGGAGCAAACATCTTTTAATTTCATGGCTGTAGTCACCATCTGCAGTGATTTTGGACCCCAAAAAAATAAAGTCTGTCACTGTTTCCACTGTTTTTCCATCTATTTGCCATGGAGTGATGCAACTAGATGCCATGATCTTAGTTTTTTGAATGTTTAGTTTTAAGCCAGCTTTTTCACTCTCCTCTTTCACTTTCACCAAGAGGCTCTTTAGTTTCTCTTCACTTTCTGGCATCAGGGTGGTGTCATCTGCCTATCTGAGGTTATTGATATTTCTTCTGGCAATCTTGATTCCAGCTTGTGCTTCATCTAGCCCGGCACTTCGCATGATGTATTCTGCATACAAGTTAAATAAGCAGGGTGACAATACACAGCCTTGAGGTGCTCCTTTTCCAACTTGGAACCAGTCTGTTGTTCCATGTCCAGTTCTAACTGCTGCTTCTTGACCTGCATACAGATGTCTCAGGAGGCAGGTCAGGTGGTCTGGTATTCCCATCACTTGAAGAATTTTCCACAGTTTGTTGTGATCTACACAGTCAAAGGCTTTGGCATAATCAATAAAGCAGAAATAGATATTTTTCTGGAATTCTCTTGCTTTTTCAATGATCCAGCAGATGTTGGCAATTTGATCTCTGGTTCCTCTACCTTTTCTAAATCCAGCTTGAACATCTGGAAGTTCAGGGTTCACATACTGTTGAAGGCTGGCTTGGAGAATTTTGAGCGTTACTTTGCTAGCATGTGAGATGAGTGCAGTTGTGCAATAGTTTGAACATTCTTTGCCATTGTCCTTCTTTGGGATTGGAATGAAAACTGACCCTTTCCAGTCCTGCGGCCACTGCTGAATTTTCCAAATTTGCTGGCATACTGAGTGCATACTGACTTTGCATTCAAGTGGGCCTTAATTCCCTGTACCAACTGGTTCCCTAATTGGCACATTTCTTAACCCCTGTCTCTCTGTTAGTACCTTACCAGCCAACCAGCGGTCCAGGCTACGAGTTTCCTGTCATTCTTTTCTTTTCCCTCTTTCCTCATCTCCCCACCCCTGCCATATGGCCAGAATTGAACTCTCTGCCTCAGGCGTCAGAGTCCACCTCATTCTTGCCTATTTTGTTCCTCCAACCTCAACCAGTACCTTCTGAGCACTCCTAAAACTCATTCCTTGGCTCTTCTGAAACCCATGAGCTCCTTTAGCATCATCTCCCACGCAAGGAGACTGTTACTCCAGCCACCCCTCCTCCCCAAGTCCCACTGCCTTTCACCCTGTCACCTCCTTCTCAGACACTAGCATGGAAGAAATGTATGTCCCTAAATCTGCCCCACCCACTTTGGAGGGCACTCCCTAGTCCAGATGGAAATCTGGGAAGGAGTTTCTCAGCTTTATTATTATTATTATTACTACTGCTGCTGCTGCTGCTACTGTCATTATATTTAGGACATCACCTATATACCCCCAGCCCGGAACTTAAATTCCTCTAATTCCATTGCCTACTTCAGACTTCAGAGACTGTGTTGTCTCGTCTAAGAATCGCATCAACACCTTATAACATTATAAAAGAAATGCTTTGGCAAAATCTAAACAACAGGTAAAATAAACACTTTCTGATTTCAAGTAGTTGCTAACAGAACTATAATGCTATTACAATGATTGGTACTTTGCACAAATTCTACTACAAGCTAAACAAATTGCAAAGACATTTTTAAGATGGTTTTTAAAAGTGTTTTCACATGGCTGAGCTAATGATTTAGCTTTTTCCAGTAAGATAGTCTTTATTTAATTAACTGGATGATTCCGTATCAGTAGTTTGCTGTTGCTGCCAGCGCTGTGAAATGTGCAGCAGTTTAGTCACTGGGGAAAGAACAGTGCTGACAAATTAAAAAGCAAATTTCTTCTTACAGTTTTATTCATTAATATCAGTTACTTGGTATCTTATCAACAAAAATATAAGGTGCTTGTTTTCTCTCACAGAAACCAGGGGGTTAAAAGCTGATATGAATTCTTGTCATAAATACAAAGAAATGTAGAGCACTATTCATTTTCTTAAAGTTCTATTTTCAAAAACGAAGGTTTGAATCGTAGTAACATGCATAAAATGTTAGCTCTTGAGGTCTTTTGCAGGCCCAGGGAGAAGAAAGAGAAAAAAACAAGGCCACACTGGAAAGAATATGCCTGCACTGGCCTACAGGAGAGCGAGATCAAATATTTCTAAAATAAATTAAAACTGGCTCCCAAACAGAAGGTGTTTATAACTAGACTACATCTGTTCCAGCCTTTCCCTTTCACTATCTATCAGAAGACTATTAAAGATTCAGGAGAAAGTCACTTAAGAGGCTTCCACATCTCCAGTGAAATGCCTAAGTAAAAGTATTTGGCAGAAAACCTAACTAGATGCTAGCAAGCAAACATCTGGCATCATTCTTAATGGTAAATAATTTTCCCCTAAAATCTTGAACCAGGTGAGTCTATCCACTCTACCATTCCTACGTAACATCATCCTGGAGGCCCTAGCCAGTGTGATAAGGCAAGAAAAAGAAATAAAATGCATTTAGATTGGCAAAGAAGAAATCATTATTCACAGAAGACAGGATGGACTATGTGGAAAACACCAAGAAATAGGCAAAAAAGTTACCAGAACTACTAAGTGAGTTTAACAGGCCTCCAAGATACCAAGTCAACAGAATAAAATCAAGTTAATTTTATGTACTAACAACGAGCAGTTAGAAACTGAAAAACATTTTAAGGTATCATTTAAAATAGCACCAGACAAAATGAAGAGATTAGGAATAAATATATGCAAGATTTGTCTTTTCATTTTCTTAATTTCTTTTGAAGAACATATTTTTTTTTAAATTTTCTATGAAGTCCAATTTGGCCTTTGGGTGTTTTTTTTTAATAGTTTGTGATTTTTGTGTCTTATCTAAGAATTATTTGCCTAACTCAAGGTCACACAAGTTTTCTTCAAGAAACCTGATGGTTTTAAGTTTTGCATTTAGGTTCCTCCTCCATTTTGAGTTATTTTCATAGACTGTATTTCTGTATTAAGCAAACTCTCATAAAAGTGGCAGTAACACGGGAAACTGAAAAATTGATGAAAATCAGAGGGTACACACACAGCTAAATCAATCTTTCTGCTATCCTCCCTTGTTGAAGCAAAGAGATGCAATTAATAGAGCAATGCCAGTTGATGAGTACGATAAAGTTTTTGCCAGTTTTTCTGTTGTATAAGTTCGTCTGTTGAGCAGTTAGAATAATAAAGAAGTAAGGGAATAAATACACTGGTCTTCAACGACAGCCACACAGACTCAGGATTCCACCACTGTCTTCTCTAACATCACTTTGAAGCCCTAGTAGGTTGCTATGGCTTATGTCTCAATTTGGCATCTGGGTAAGAGAGAAAACTCTAACCATCATTAGAGAAAGTTATGAAAAAAATTATACAAATGCAAAGTATACTTACAACGTTCTCTTTATTCACTTCTACCTTACATCCTGCCCATACCACATAGTGATTAATAAGTTACTTTGTGCTTCTTTTGATCATGAATATCTAGCTTTGATCATGAATTGACTTAAAGTCAATTAGCCTTTCCTGTGACAGGAAGCAATAAATCAGGTATACTGATACATACTTAGCATAATGTCATGCTCTTCTAAATTTATGATTTATTCAAGCAAAACCTGGGTTATCGCTTTGCAGGTATATGGAAGAAAGTACTCCTGCATGGGTGGGAGGTTGAACTGAATGAGCTTAAGGTCCCTTAAGTGAAAACATGCATGTCGAATCCCTGCTGAACCACTTCCTAGCTATGTGATAACAGCAAGTTACTTCACTTCTCTGAATTTCATTTTCCTAATTGTAAAATGAATTAAAAGCACCTTATCTTACAGAGATCTTTTTTGTTTTCTCTCCAGGGTTAAATAGCACTGTTTAGATATTCAATCAATATCTAGTTTTCTCCTCCCTGTTTCCCAGCAATCACATTCATGCTCCAGAATTCTCTTATACATTACAGTTGTGCCCAGCTGCAATCTTCTACGTGGGAATGAAGGGAGAAACAACGTATATGCCTGAGACCCACCCACTGACACCTGACCTGGCTTGGCATGACCTCACCCTGGTGATGTAGATGGACCAGAATAACACAGAAATCTGATGTACTGATATTATTTGCCAGACTGACAATTCCCACAGAATTATGCAAATATACAGAACCAAGACAATTAATAAAAGTAGGAACAACAGTAGCTATAAATATGTACGCACCTGACACTGTTCTGGGCATTTTACATGTATTAGCACACTTGATCCTCACAACAATTCCTTGAAATAGGTACTTTCATTATCTGCAATTTTACAGATAGGAACACTAAGGCACAGGGAGCATCAGGGTCTTGCTCAAGGTCACAGAGATGAGATTCCAACCCAGAGTCAGGTTCCAGACGTCCTACTGCCTCCTAAAGACCTTCTAAAGAAAAAGAAAGGAACTATCTTTTGGTCAAGAAGCGGCATTGCCAAGCCCTAACAGTTTTTCTATTCATGGCCTGTTCCAGGAGCCCAGTTTTCTTAAACAACATCAGGGGACACACGGGGCTCTTCTAGAGCACTGGCAACGTTCTGTTTCTTGGGGGATGGGGTGGTTCCATGGGTATCCATAATCACTCATTAAATCGCATGCACTCTTCTGTTGGTATGTCTCACAATAAGACAAAGTGGACTGGCACCCGCGCAAGTTTCCAGCAGTGCAGCCTTGTGACTTTGCCACGTTCAGCCGCTGCTGACACACACCTAGGAGACAACATGAAGGCTGGGGAGCGGACAAGTGGAGGGTGCTGCCCGCGCCTCCCTTGCCGGCTCTGCGCTGTCCACATTTGCATGCAGGAATCACTGGAGCAGGAGCTCAGCTAATCTCCTGGCTGCGTGATTGTTATTATCATGCGGCGCACACATGCATATTCATCCAGATTTAAAGGGAAAAAATAAGCCTTCCTCATGGTACTGCTGATAAACAACCCCCAAAACCTTCCTTCCTATACTCAAATGAAACACATTTTGAAGCCCTGTCATACTTAAAAGTGATTTGCCCGTAAGTCTTTTATATGTTAATAACACTGTACGTTGAATATTTCATTCCCAAGATCATTATTTGATTGGCTTCCACGTGATGTTGGGCACAAAGGAAATGGACACAGCCATATCAGGTGCCTTTGGACACCAATCTCCATGGTAGAGCTGGCGTTGCCGGCATCTAAATACGCTGAACACAGCTGCGGCGGGAGCCCCGGCCGTGTTTGTCAAGTCTGCTTATTTCCAGACCAAACATTTTAATTCCTTGCCTGAGACAGGGGGGCTTACAGGCAAGGGCGATGCTGGAAGAGGATGGTGAGGCGAGAAGGGGAAAGCGGAGAGTGGGAAAGGCCTAAGAACCGGGAGCTGAGGGATTTGGCCCTGCCACTCCTCCACGGCTATTGTAAGACTGGCTTCTCTGCACCGCCCTGTCCTCTTCCCACGTGTGCGTGTGCTCAGCTGCTCAGTCATGTCTGACTCTTTTGCGACCCCATGGACTGTAGCCTGTCAGGCTCCTCTATCCATGGGATTTCCCAGGCAAGAATACTGGAGCGAGCTACTGTTTCCTCCTCCACGGGATCTTCCCGGCCCAGGGGTTGAACCTGTGTCTCCTGCATTGAAGTAGGATTTTTTACCACTGAGCCACTGGGGGGAAGCCTGGGTATTATAGACAAGAAAAAACAGAGATTCTCCAGAAGGAGATCCTGGGAGGGATTGGGGGCAGGAGGAGAAGGGGACGACCGAGGATGAGATGGCTGGATGGCATCACCGACTCGATGGACGCGACTCTGAGTGAACTCCAGGAGTTGGTGATGGACAGGGAGGCCTGGCGTGCTGCGATTCATGGGGTCGCAAGAGTCAGACACGACTGAGTGACTGAACTGCAGTGAACTGAGGAGAAGTTAAATAACCAGTAAAGATCCACCCTAGGTTCTTAGCACATAAGGCACCGGGTCACTGTGGAACTCTCACAGCACACATCTCAGTCATGGTTAAGAGAGAGAAAGCTCGGATCAGAGTGCCTGCCTTTGAGTCCTGGTTTCCAATCTGTGAGACCTTGAGCAAGTCACTATACCTCTCTGAGCCTCCCTTTTCCCATTTACAAACGGGAATGATGGTACCTACCCACAGAGAGCTGCGAGAAGTCAACAAGGTGCTGTATATAGAGTACCTAGAACAATGGCTGAAACACAGAATTCGGTCAATATATACCAGCCACTCTTGCTGTTATTACTACCCTCACTTTGTGGGTGCACCTGTGCCCTCACAGAGGTCCTCAGCCAGGCCCTCTGGAGACCGTTCCTGCCCCTTGCGCTACTACCATTTGCAAGTGGCCTTGACTGAGGAGGCTACCGAATTCTGCATCCCTTCTTTCTTGTTCTTCAGAAGCCTCTGTGCCTACACAAAATCCCACCTCCAGGTCATTGCCTTCCATCTTCCTCCACTTCCCTGAGGTCTCTGGGGAAACAAGGGCAGGGTGCAGCCATGGAAACGACGGGGACATTCTGCAGCCAGTGATGTGGCAGCAGCGCCAAGAGACCCCACTTCCTGGGGTGACGGAAGCCTCGGGGCTAGGAACGGATAATTCACATGCTGGAGTATCCCTCGCATTCTCAACGCACAGGGGAGAGTAAGGCTACTGGGCCCAGGCCTGAGGGTAGAAAAGAAGACTGTTTTCTTGGTCTGTCTTACCTTGTACTTGGTCGTTTAGGCCAAGCATCTTCGCTACAGACTTCTCCAGACTGCCCCTTTGCTACAATTGGACAAGGCCTTCAAGAAAAGCCCTTCTGCCCAACTTCAAGGGTGCTGGCTGGTCCCTCCAACCAGCAGGCAGCCAGCCCCGAAGCAAGTGACTCACAGCAGAACCCAGAAAGCAAACTACCTACGAATTATAGGAGAGGCAATGTTGACAGCCCTGGGTGTTGCCGCTGCTACTGAGTCACTCATTCATGTCTGACTCTGCCACCCCATGGATGCAGCCCACCAGGCTCCTCTGTCCATGGGATTTCCCAGGCAAGAATACTGGAGCAGGTTCCCATTCCCTACTCCAGGGGATCTTCCTGACTCAGGGATCAAACCCACGTCTCTCCTGGCATCTCCTGCATTGGCAAGCGGACTGTCAAATACCCACTTATGAGAGCAGGATGCACTCAGGATCACACATCACAGCCCCAAAGCCTCTGTGCTACCAGAGCCCTTTCCAAAAGTGAACCAGAGCTTGGGCCCAGAGCTATGGGAAGAATGAGGACCCTGTTCCACCGCCGACCACTCCTCCGTCTGGAGGCCGCGCGCTGCACGGCTGCTCGAGGCACATCCTTCTATTAAATCCTCACCACCACCCTCTAACGAGGGAGTGACCTGTAACGAGCAGCGTGTCCCCATTTTTAGGATGCAAAACCTGCAGCTTAGGGAGACTGGGTGACCTGCCCGGGAGCTGGGTTCTTGGATGGAAGGAGCCTTGGAGAGCTCCCAATCCAGTTCCCCAGCTTCCCGAGACCCAAAAATCTGTGCCTCGTGTCAGCAGTGCCCCCAGACTCAGAGCCCAGGCCCCCTGTGTTCTTCTCAGGAGAACACCATGCTCTTCATTCACCTTTTCTTTATCAAAAAGCATTTTCAACATCAGCAGTACAGTGATATCATGTAAAAGGAAGTTCTCCCAGGAGACCAAAATACATCCCCAAATTGTTTCCTAAAAGAAAAACTTGATTTTTTTTCTCTTCGTCAAACACACCAGTGTAAAGGCTGCATAAAACCTGCCCTACTTAGAGCTTCCGAGAGAGGTTTGGCTTTCGAATGCGGTAAATCAAGTTCAGCTTCACTCAGGGACTCATCACCCCAAGTAGCTAATGAAGATAATCCATCAGAGCTGTGGCCACTCCTGCACAAGGAAACAGCAAAAGAAAAAGCCAGTGGGGGGGGGGGGCGGGGGAAGAAAAGCCACCAGGAATTAAATGGGGAAACAGATGATATTTAACTATATAAATATTCTCAGCAATGCTCCGAGGAATGGAATTATTGGCTTACTGGGCAGCCCCTCACTGAACCAGGCAGCAGAGAAAATTTATACTACGGAATTCATGTTTTCATTAGAATTCACACAGCCTGTGTTTAGAAAGTAGGTGTCTGGAAGCTGGATGATATTTCGCGTTCATCATCTGACGCTGTGACACAGCAGCGTAAAAAAGAGAAGGGAGGCACCTCTCTTATTCATTTGATATTTACATTTTATGAGTGTTATTATTTGACATAATTGCATACAAAGAATTAGCAATGTTAATTAATGCTGCACTAATGCAGTCATAATTACTTCCATTTATTCTAGGATGTAAGTGAATTTATAAATTCATTTATTTGGAATTCAAGTGACTTCCTGGATTCACACTTTTAATAGCTAAGATCTATTTGCCCATCCTTTCTAACTAACCCTGTACAGAAAGAAAGATGGTCTAGGGTTTTAGCTAAAAAGGACCTTCCCTGGATGAATTCATGAAATGGAAAAATAAAACCATTTTAAGGATGAGCTGTGGATTCGCTACAACTATATTTCTAGTCATCTATTGGGCTTGTTTGATATTATTCTTATTCCACTTCCTCCGTGATGAAGTTGAATTAAGTGGCCCAAAGAGAATTTCAAATGGACTTCTTTGCACATTTCAACTGACAAACACCAAAGAAAGAAAACAAAAGTAGTTGATTTCAACATGCCACTCAGAATTATAGTAACTCATGTTTCGAAAGGATTTTGAAAGATTTCAAGTTATAAAGGTGTCTTCCTGGGGAAAAACCAAGGGAAACTTTACAATTTAACAAATTTAAATTATAAGATGTCTGTTAACAATTAATATCCTTCACATGAAGAATGCACCTCCTGAAAAAACTTTTTAAAAAGTATTCAGAGGCAGTTTTCATTAGTGTACCTCTTCATCAGTTAAATCCAAACAGCATGTTAACAAGATTTTTCTTTCTGGAAATAATACTGCAAGAGATAATGCCAATCAAATTCTGCCTACAAGAGGCAACCTCTCTCCCATCTCCCCACTGGCGTAACACACACACATCTACTCACCAGAAAACTTTGGCGGAGATGTCATCCCGGAACGGATTTCAGTGAACTGAAATCTGTACTGAACTGTACACAATCTGTACTGAGCAGACTACCACTTCTATGCATTTTTAGAAGGGGAAAGCAACTGGACTCTAGAAATGCGTCAAGGTCCCTCCACACAACCCCCAGGACAGAAAGTTTGAAGCTCTTTCCCCAATTCTTGCATGTGAGCCCTGGAAGGGACGTAGAGGTCATCTCACCTGGACTGACCCCATGCCAGCCTAAAACTGCCTCTGGCCTGGCGACAAGGGAGGAGGAAAAGGTCCAGAGAGCTGGCCTTGTCATCTTCCTCACACTCCTTTGCTGTAGGGAGTGTGTCCCACGTGGGACTGACACAGCTCCCCACCCGCAGGGGTGGGAATGTGCCCCCTATCTATGGCTCAGATCTTCCCTTGAACGCCTTGTCCTCATGGGCTGACTTCTCAGTCCACACCCCTACACCCCATCTTGAATTACTTCTGATAGACAATAATCCTCGAGTGTATACATCCAGCCTGGACTTCTCTCCTGATCTGCGCTCCCGACAATAACCACCAGCACCTCAGAAAGTGAAAGTGTTAGAAACTCAGTCGTGTCCAACTCTTTGTGACCCCAAGAACCGTAGCCCACCAGGCTCCTCTGTCCATGGAATTCTCCAGGCAAGAAAACTGTAGTAGGTAGCCATTCCCTTCTCCAGGGGATCTTTCCGACCCCAGGACTGAACCTGTGTCTCCTGCAAAGCAGGCAGATTCTCCATCATTGCGTCACCAAGGAAGTCCATTACCTCAAACTCAAATCTAAACATGTTCCCCTCTCCGCGAGGCTCTGTCCAAGACATCAGTGAGTGCCATCACACTCTACCCCATTGCCCAGGCAAGAAATCCAGTTGCCAGCATTCCCCAACCACTACATCCAGTCACTCCCAAAATCCTGTATCTCTTAGCCCTGGAATCCATCTCCTTCCCATCTTCCTCACTCCCACTAGCTTGGTCTGTCCCCCAGCTTATTTCACCTGTTTATCTCCTATACACTCCACACCCATCCTCTATGATACAGTAAGAATGAGCTTCTAGTTTGAATCTCAGAGAGTGCCATTCTACCAGGTAAAACCTTCTGAGGAACCATCAGGGAAATGCAAATCAAAATTACAGTGAGCTGCCACTTCACACCCACTAGACGGCTTTAAAAAAGACAGATCTGGACTTCCTCGCTGGCCCGGTGGTTAAGACACCACGCTTCCACTGCAGTCAGCACAGGTTTGATCCCTGGTCTGGGAAGATTCTGCATGCTGTGTGGCATGGCCAAAAAAAAAAGAGAGACAGAGACAGAGAGAGAGAGAGAGAGATCATAACAAATGCTGGGGAGGATGTAGAGAAATTGAACCCTTCTGCTGACAGAATACGCTGCAGGTAGGATTGTGGCAACAGGTAAATAAACAGAAAGTCACCACATGACCCAGAAACTCCATTCCAAGGTACTCACCCAGCAGAAGGTAAAACAACTTAAAGCCATGAAAACTTACACACAAGTGACTGCAGCAGCATGATTCATTATAGACGAAAAATAGAAACAACCCAAATGTCCATCAGCTGGGGAATGAACCAATAAAATGCAGTGCATCCACACAATGGAATCTTACTCAGCAATGAGACGGAGAGACGCACTGATGGATGCTGCAACGTGGACAAGCCCGGAAAATGTATGCTAAGCGAAAGAAGCCGAAAGACCACACAGGATTTCATTCATACGGAATGTCCGTAGCAAACAAATCCACAGCGCCGGAAAGTAGACCTGTGTTTGCCTAGGGCCAGGAGAGGTTTGACAGGAAATGAGGAATGACTTAGGGACAGGGGGTGATGGAAAATGCTCCAAAACTGACCGTGGTGATGCTTGTACAACTGTGTGACTGTACTAAAAACTGCTGCACTGCACACTTTAAATAGGTGAATTGTATGGTACATGAATTATATCTCAATAGATCTGTTACTAAAAGGGAGGGAGAGAGAAATTGACCAATTGCAATGTATGAACCTTCTTCCGATCCTGATTGGAACAAACTCTAAATGAGGGAAAATTGACACCGACTCTAATATTTGATGACATTAGAGAGCGGCTACTAAATTTTTGAAGTGAAAAAGCAAAACCCTACAGGAATGTTCACTTGCCCTTGTAATTTAGCTGAAACTTCAGAGATGGCTCACAGAAGCTAGCCCTGCCTCTCTCTGCAGTCAGACTTTCCCATCACTTTCCTCCCTTCTCATCTCTACCCGAAACCTTATTTCTACCATGTTGACATTTTTAAAAATTCTTTGACATGTCATGATGCTATCTTAATTCCTTGAACCTACTGAGATATCAATCAGACAAGCCAATGATTATATATAAGAAGACTAGGCACCCCCACCCCCACTCTGAGGTCACATCGTTAGTAATAGAACTAGAACTAATGCCAGGACTTTACTCCCAGTAAAATCCCCTCACGATCTACGCTTCAGTCCAGTTCAGTCACTCAGTCGTGTCCGACTCTTTGCAACCCCATGAATCGCAGCATGCCAGGCCTCCCTGTCCATCACCAACTCCAGGAGTTCACTCAGACTCAAGTCCATCGAGTCCGTGATGCCATCCAGCCATCTCATCCTCTGTCGTCCCCTTCTCCTCCTGCCCCCAATTCCTCCCAGCATCAGGGTCTTTTCCAATGAGTCAGTTCTTTGCATGAGGTGGCCAAAGTATTGGAGTTTCAGCTTCAGCATCAGTCCTTCCAATGAACACTCAGGACTGATCTCCTTTAGGATGGACTGGTTGGATCTCCTTGCAGTCCAAGGGTCAAGAGGCTTCTCCAACACCACAGTTCAAAAGCATCAATTCTTCGGCACTCAGCTTTCTTGACAGTCCAATTCTCACATCCATATTTGACTACTGGAAAAACCATAGCCTTGACTAGACAGACCTTTGTTGGCAAAGTAATATCTCTGCTTTGCAATATACTATCTAGGTTGGTCATAACTTTCCTTCCAAGGAGTAAGCATCTTTTAATTTCATGACTGCAATCACCATCTGCAGTGATTCTGGAACCCCCCAAAATAAAGTCTGACACTGTTTCCACTGTTTCCCCATCTATTTCCCATAAAGTGATGGGACCAGATGCCATGATCGTCATTTTCTGAATGTTGAGCTTTAAGCCAACTTTTTCACTCTCCTCTTTCACTTTCATCAAGAGGCATTTTAGTTCCTCTTCACTTTCTGCCATAAGGGTGGTGTCATCTGCATATCTGAAGTTATTGGTATTTCTCCCGGCAATCTTGATTCCAGCTTGTGTTTCCTCCAGCCCAGCATTTCTCATGACGTACTCTGCATAGAAGTTAAATAAGCAGGGTGACAATATACAGCCTTGATGTACTCCTTTTCCTATTTGGAACCAGTCTCTTGTTCCATGTCCAGTTCTAACTGTTGCTTCCTGATCTGCATATAGGTTTCTCAAGAGGCAGGTTAGGTGGTCTGGTATTCCCATCACTTGAAGAATTTTCCACAATTTATTGTGATACACACAGTCAAAGGCTTTGGCATAGTCAATAAGGCAGAAATAGATGTTTTTCTGGAACTCTCTTGCTTTTTCCATGATCCAGCAGATGTTGGCAATTTGATCTCTGGTTCCTCTGCCTTTTCTAAAACCAGCTTGAACATCTGGAAGTTCACGGTTCACGTATTGCTGAAGCCTGGCTTGGAGAATTTTGAGCATTACTTTACTAGCGTGTGAGATGAGTGCAATTGTGCGGTAGTTTGAGCGTTCTTTGGCACTGCCTTTCTTGGGATTGGAATGAAAACTGACCTTTTCCAGTCCTGTGGACACTGCTGAGTTTTCCAAATTTGCTGGCATATTGAGTGCAGCACTTTCACAGCATCATCTTTCAGGATTTGAAATAGCTCAACTGGAACTCCCATCATCTCCACTAGCTTTGTTCATAATGATGCTTTCTAAGGCCCACTTGACTTCACATTCCAGGATGTCTGGCTCTAGGTGAGTGATCACACCATCGTGATTATCTGGGTCGTGAAGCTCTTTTTTGTATAGTTATTCTGTGTATTCTTGCCACCTCTTCTTAAAATCTTCTGCTTCTGTTAGGTCTATACAATTTCTGTCCTTTATCGAGCCCAGCTGCATGAAATGTTCCCCTGGTATCTCTAATTTTCTTGAAGAGATCTCTAGTCTTTCCCATTCTGTTGTTTCCCTCTATTTCTTTGCATTGATCGCTGAGGAAGGCTTTCTTATCTCTCCTTGCTATTCTTTGGAACTCTTCATTTAGATGCTTATATCTTTCCTTTTTTCCTTTGCTTTTCACTTCTCTTCTTTTCACAGCTATTTGTAAGGCTTCCTCAGACAGCCATTTGCTTTTTTTCATTTCTTTTCCATGGGGATGGTCTTGATCCCTGTCTCCTGTACAACGTCACGAACCTCCGTCCATAGTTCATCAGGCACTCTGTCTATCAGATCTAGATATATATAAGCACAGTATCCTTTTTCATTTGTTTTTAATTGATTTTTTTATTTTGAAAAATTTCAAGCCTACAGAAATGCTGAACCAACAGTCACTAAACATTCACATAGTCCTCACCCAGATTCATCAGCTGTTCACATTCTGACAATCCTCCTCTCCCCCCAGCCTCTCTCTTTGTCTCTCTAGGTCTCTGGCTGTCTTCCTCTGATATGAATATATATATATATATTTGTTTTCCTTTTGCCAAACTTTCCAAAACTGAGCTTAAGACATCATGAAATTTCACCCTGTTTCCCTTACCATTCACCCTTCAGGAACAAGGATCTTCTCCCATTTAAACACACTTTAAGAACCTGAACATTACTATGAGCATGCAATATTTCCCCCATTGTCTCAAAAATGACCTTTAGAGCTATTTGGCTTTTTTTGATTCAGAATCCAACTAAGTTTCACTCACTTCAGTTGGCTGTTATTTCCCTTCAGTTTCCCTAATCTAATACAGCTTCTCCATTTCCCTCTGTCCCTCAGGACGTTAAATAGTTAATGGGGTGCAGACCAATCCTGCGGAAGGTGTGTGCCCCCACTCCAACACATCAGGGTCTCATGATCTGTGATGTCAAGCCTGACTGTTTGGTTAAGGTGCTGACCACCAATTTCTCCACGTCAAAGGCACGTTGTTCTCTTAAGGACTCCACGGAGGACGTGAGAACACTCTGTTCTTCAACATCAGCCTTTCTCCCAGCAGTGTTAGCATCCATCCTGAGTCAGTGATGACACTGGTGTCACAAAACAATGATTGTTTTCAATTCTATAATTCCTTCTATATTTACCAGCTAACCTTCCTCTAAGTAGAGCATCTTCCAACTCCCACCTTCCTGCACCTCTCTCATCACTGCTAACTCGTGGTTTCTAAAAAAATGTAATGTGTTATAGTCCATGGCCATCAAAACATTTTTGAATACTGAGATGTTCCCAAGGTTTGGGTCCTGAGAGTCCCTTTCGGCTGGTC